>NW_027223341.1:4826126-5426126 GCF_030449975.1 Polyergus mexicanus
AAGCAGTGGTATCAACGCAGAGTACTAGTCCACAGCTCGGAAGAGAAGACCCGAGCGCATAGCAACGAGCTTTAACAAGGCCCTAGTTACTATAGCAACGGATGTTGTTGCTACTGCGGCTGCGGGTCTTCTTCTTCCGAGCTGTGGACTGTGTTAGACGCATGTATTGCGATTAGCAAAGAAAATTATTAAATCAGTGGTGAGCATATTGAACAATATACTATATTGGACAACAAGAGCTATCCAGAAAATAAGGCAAGTAAAATCTGTAACCTGTAATCTTTATGAAATAGTTTTTGCTTGAATATGTAGTACATATCAACGCAGAGTACTGTTAAACATTACAAAATAATACATACATTCAATCAGCTATGCCGAAGCGTAAATATCTGTCTTCGCATATTTCAACGAGATATCGCCGTAAATTAATTAGAGAAGAGAGTGATGAATTATTTCCACTTATTTGTAATGAAAAACCTAGAGTAAATTCGTGCGTAACTGTAAGTAATTCCACTTTAAATAATGACAATGATAAAATTGTACATGTCAATATCAATAACGCTCTTTCCGAAATTGTACAAGAGACAAAAAATTTACCATTTTCCGATGAAACGAATATTTCCGAATCTGATGCTTCTTTGAACAATATATTTTCGCACGAAACTTTAATAAGAGAGAATAATAATTCAGAAAAAGAAAACAATGATTTTGAGGCATTCTTAGTACAATGGGCTATCACGTATCGTATTTCTCATGTAGCTTTATCACATTTATTATCTGGTTTAAAAAAAGTACATCAATTTTTTTTTAATTTACCAAAATGTGCAAAGACATTACTACGTACACCACGATCTTCTGTTATTACTGACATATTTCCTGGTCAATATTGTCATTTTGGTATTGAACATGGTGTTCTACAATTTTTATCTACAAGTAATAGTACAGTTTCATCTTCTATTCAGATTCAAATCGGTATTGATGGTGTGCCGATATCTCGATCCAATTCAAATCAATTATGGCCCATTTTAGGTCGAATCATGCCTTATGGAAAAGTATTTCTAATTGGTTGCTATTTTGGCAAAACCAAACCAGCGGATGCAAATGAATTTTTAAAACAATTTATAAAAGATATAAATATTTTGATTAATAAGGGCATAACTAATAACAATGAAACAACATTTCCAGTGTCAATACACTCTATCATATGTGATGCTCCTGCTAAATCTTTCATTACACTTACTAAAGGACATAGTGGTTATTTTAGCTGCACAAAATGTACAATTGAAGGTGAATTCATCGCTAACAGAATTTGTTTTCCCAATTCTGACTGGCAAAAAAGAACAGACGCTAATTTTCGTAATCAAACTCAAGAAGAATATCATCTCGGTTGTTCTATTTTATTAAACATTCCAAATTTTGACATTGTATCTCAAATTCCATTAGATTACATGCATATGATATGCATTGGCGTTGTTAGGAAGTTGATAAAATTATGGATAAGTGGTCCTCTTAAAGCTAGATGTTTATCCTCGCAACGAATAAAAAATGTTTCTCAATTTCTTCTCGATATTAGGCATCTTATTCCAAAAGAATTTGCAAGAAGACCGCGAGAAATTCACGATTTTGCACAGTGGAAAGCAACCGAATTAAGACAATTTTTGTTATATACCGGTCCTGTTATATTACAAAAAGAAGTAAATCCTGATATATTTTCAAATTTTCTTACTTTACATGTTGCTGTTCGGATTTTATGTCAAAATAATAGTACAGTTGAATATATTGAATATGCGAATAAATTATTGAAACATTTTGTTGAATGTTTTATCAAAATTTACGGGCCCGAATTTGTATCCCATAATTTTCACGGTCTTCTTCACATAACTGACAGCGTAAAACAATTTGGGCCATTAGATACTTTTAGTGCCTTTCCATTTGAAAATTTTATGAAAGAATTAAAATCTCTTTTGAAAAAATCTGAGAAACCATTAGAGCAAATTAGCAATCGTTATGCGGAAATGAGTTTTTATAAAATCAAATCTGACGATGCAGATATATCAAAAATAAGTGTAAAGAATTCACACGAAAAAGGACCGTTGATATCAGGTTGTTTCAATCCACAATTTTTGAAGGTTGAATTTCCCCATTTTATTATTTCAATCAAATCTTCTGATAATTGTTGTCTCATAGAAAAAGATATTGTCTGTTTGGAAAATATCGCAACGTCGAGTGAAGGTAATTATATTGCAATAGGTCGTAAATTCAAAATTGTTGAAGAACTTTATAATAATCCATGCAGTTCTATTCATTTGGGTATATTTAAAGTAAGTCAATTATCTGACATTCAAACCTGGCCTTTGCATAAAATCAGTCATAAATTCGTAAAATTGCCATACAGGAATGAAAGATATTTCGCAGTAATACCGCTTATAAGCACTACATATTAATAATATTTGTATATTGCGCTTTAATTTGTTTAATAAAAAATTAAAATAAATTCTGACAATAAAAGCAAAATAAAATATGACAATAAAATAAAAAATTAAAATGATTTCTGATACACAATAATCTATACAAATTGAAATCTTGTTTACAATATTACTCGTAGAAGCTCTTTTGTATAATTTCACAGGAAGATGTCGAATCGAGGATTTATCGTCGTAGAATTCTCCGATGGTATCCAAGTAATACCCAAAATTTGGTTACAAAGTGAGGATGTATGCAAATATCCTTCACATTTCAAAACGGATTTAAGACTGCGAAAGGCAATTGAAAAAGAGGAAATACCAAATTCTGATTGGCCTTCCTTTAAAATTAATCGGATTTTTGGCGAGTATTGTAAGTATTTCAATAAAATAGCTTTTATTGCTGTTAAGTTTTACCTATTCATAATACTAAATGTTTACAACATTTTCAGCGTCTTTACAAAAGGCTGATGCGAAAGCAGAAAAGACCTTATACACGTCAGATATGGATACTGAGAAAGAAGCTAAATCTTATAGAAAATATAGAGCGAGGAAAGTTTTATCTTCATCCGAAAGCGAAGAAGAGTCATGCACAAGTGCAATTTTGCCACCTGCTCCATGTCCTCCTGCAAAACGTAATTATAAACAATTCTAATCGCGTATATATATATATATATATATATAATGAATTTTATATATATATATATATATATATATATATATATATATATATAAAATTCATATATATCTCTCTTATATTTTAACATTATATTTTATTTTATCAATATGAAAGGTCAACGACTGTGCAATACAAACGAAACAGTACAATGTGAAAGTGCATCCATTACACGTTCTTGGGATTCTGCAAAAAAATACAAAGTATCATCACAAATTTCAAACTTGAGCTCCTACTCATCATCTTTGCAAGGTGAGCAAATTTATTACATATCTCCATGTAACAATGCATATAATATTATATAAAATTTCATACTTATAATTAATATTATCAGTAAGTATAAATTTAAAAATGTATACATAATTTTTTACATACAATATTTAAAATAATACATATACAATATTAATAATATTTTAAAAATTGTGTGCCTACATATTCTATCTATACATATATGGATATACGACGAAATATACATATATGTATATATAGAATAATATATATATGTACTATACTCATATAGTTTACATATATAACTTGTCAAAATTCCATTTTCTTTCTAACTCCTATTTTGAATGCTAAATGTATTTATAATATAATTTATGTGCAGATGCGAATGATTATGGTACTTTGTACGAAAGAGATGAAGAAGCGCTTAACATTGCTACAAGAGAGAAAAATCGAGACAATTCAATACACCGACATATGAATAAAATGGAGGAAGTTGGTCGATCTAACTGTACGCAAGGAAACCAATATATAAAGGAAAAGGAAAATAATAATTTAAATCATCAATTTTCACAAGCTGCGATTGGTAAGTAAATGTAATGCATATAAATATAATATATACACACATACACATGCCCACACACACACACACCACGCGCGCGCGCGCACGCCATTAATTTTATACATATATATTTCATATTTATCATTAATATTATCAGCAATTATAAATTTAAAAAAGTATACATAATTTTTTACATACAATATTTAAAATAATACATATACAATATTAATAATATCTTAAAAATTGTGTGCCTACATATTTTATATATACATATATGGATATACGACGAAATATACATATATGTATATATAGAATAATATATATGTGTGTGCACTCATAAAGTTTACATATATCTTGTCAAAATTCAATTTTTCTTCTAACTTCTATTTTGTATGCTAAATGTATTTATAATATATTTTATGTGCAGATGCGAATGGTTATGGTATTTTGTACGAAAGAGATGAAGAAGCGTTTAACATTGCTACAAGAGAGAAAAATGGAGACAATTTAATACACCGACATATTAATAAAATGGAGGAAGTTGATCGATCTAGCTGTATGCAAAGAAACCGATATGTAAAGGAAAAGGAAAATGATGATTTAAATCATCAGTTTTCACAAACTGCAATTGGTAAGTAAATGTAATGCATATAAATATAATATGAACACACACACACACATACGTACGAACACACATGCACGCACGCACACACGCACACGCATACGCACACGCATGCACCATTTATTATATATATATGGACCGTTTATTTTGAAAGTGGTGCAAGTCCATTTTCTTTTGTTTCGAGAAAATTAAATGTTAGCAGATCTGACAATTAAAAAATATAGGTTAATTATGTGAAGTCTGGGAATGTTTGTACTAATTTATCAATATGTAATTTGATTATATAAATTTCTTTTAGGCGAATTTAACTAAAATAATATATATTTCCAGGCTGCAAATGGACTTACACCACTTTCATAATTAGTCAATTGTAAATATCATTTAATTTCAATTTTGAAATAACAAATATCACTTAAAATATATTTCATATTAATCCAATTTTGTTTATAAATAATAACAAGAAATAAAATAGAATTTGTATTTTTTATTTTGAACGTTAATTATATTTATATATTGTTAAACTTAACACAAGATATTGGTATTATTAATTATTTATGCTCTTCATGTGGCAGTGTTTTGAAATATTCATGATGCACAGGAGGTATATAAGGTAATAGCTGCTGCATATCCTTATATTTTTCGTATGTAATAGGCCTGGCATCGTGATGGAAATTGGACTTACACCACTTTCATAATCAATGGTTACGCAATTTCTTTTACCGGCCAATTTTAAATTGAACAAAGCATTGGCATTTTTTAAGATATTAAATACTAACTAGTTATAAACAAAAAGTTTACACTAAATTAAGAATAAATTACGTCATATCTCATTTTTTTAAAAAAAGGACTTACACCACTTTCAAAATAAACGGTCCATATATATATATTTGAAATAAATGGTGTACATATAGAAATTTTGCAACTGTAATAGAGTTTAGCAATTGTGTATTGTGAGCAGATTTAGCAATTGTAAGGCCTTTATTTATACGTGTTAAATTGTTTTCTATACAAATTTAAAAATAATAGGTATTACAACTTTTACCTATTTCTAAAATTTTTAATAAAATCTATATATATTATTATTATTATTTTTTTATAGTTTTATATAACTTTTATATAATAGATATGCGAAAGATAACAATAATAATAAATATTTTCATATAGAACTATCAATTTAAAAAAAAATGCAATAATCTACATTTTATTTCATTCATTAGTAAAATTGTATAATATATCGAAATACAATATATGTTCTTGTCTGCTATATTTTTTGAAAAAGCAACGTATGTAATGCCACTAATTTATATGTTTTATATACAATTTATATATTTAATTTACTATACTTATTACATTTTATTATATTATTATATACATTTATATACATTTATTTATATATATTATATACATGTATATGCTATTTATACATTATAAGTGTATATATATATATATATATATATATATATATATATATATATATATATATATAACCGTTTATTAATAATAAATGCTATTTATAGTGGATCATTTCAAGAGATTAACAAGAGAAATAGTGACTATAAAATATGATATGAGACAAGCATTGAGCTTATTAGATATTTTAGTTGAAAGAACTAATAAAAGCACAGAATGTGCAAGTACGAAATTTTCTTTTGGTGACGCTGAAAATCGGTTTCCGTTGCAAACTGTAGCCCAATTAGCGGAAGTTGAGGAGATTTTGAAAGTTTCAGATTCCCAACATAACACTGAAATAGTAAGTTAACGCATATAAATTTATATACAATATAATAGTCATATATATATATATATATGTATTTCACAATTATTATCAAATCTTTTATAAGTACATTATATAATCAATCTTAGGTAAACTTTTCCACAGTAAAAACATTGTATGTCCTTTTCAGAAATTTTAATCCCTATTTTAATTTTATACATATAAATAATCCCAATTAAAATAATTAAGCGTAAAAAGCTGGTTTTTTTTACTTATAAGATTATCACATTTCATGAGATGTATTAATCATTTAAAATTATTATTAATTATTTATTAGATATTATCAGAGATATTAATCACTTAAAATTGCTATAGAAAATGATTGAAGATTGTTAAGAAAAAGACATTACTTTATTTAATCTAATAATATATTACTTTTACTCTTACCTTATAGCGCGTATATATCAAATCTATCGGAGGAACATGCGTCGATGATGCCGTAAAGAGAACGTTGTATAAAACATTCTCAAATAAATTGGCGGAGAAATATAACTGGGAAGGCCGACGCGGAAAAGAGCCACTGCATAAATTGGAACTAATGAAAGTTATTTTCAGTAAGTTTGTTTATATGTAAATACAACTGCAAAATATCTTCTGTTAGAAGATATTTTATTTTTTTTCCTCTCTATATGCGTGTAAAAATGACAGCTAATTAGTTTCAATAACTTGCCATGGAACATTCTGTATCATATATAGATATATTTATGATTATTACTTTAATCAAATTTAAAAAGTTTTTGATGAATTAAATTTTATTTCCATTTTTACATTGTATAACTTAGAAATAATTATTAAACAAAGATAATACACTATGAATTACTATAGTCATCAATCAATTAGTATAGAAGAAAAAATTAAAATAATGAAAATATTTTTAGGATCCATACTTCACAATATCCCAGATTCCGATCAGGGCAAAATACAACGAAGGGTTATGGAGTGGTTTCGACATTCAAAAGCGAGACATGAAAATGAGAAGAAGCGGACCCATAGATGCGAAGGCAACGTTTCTAATTTATCAGAATAAAGAACTGGAAAGGTATATTAATAATGTCAAAAGGTATGAAATATTAATTATTTTAATCATTACTGGCAACATATTACATACAAATTCTATTGTACGTTGTGTTATAGAATTATTTGCATATTTCGCAGTTATTTTCACTTGCAATAATGTACGTAAGTTCGTTTTCAGCTCTTTTTATGAAACAGTCACTGATGAAATGCGATGTGCAAGTTTCCAATAGCTTATTATATCGCAAGTCTGAGACTTCCTAAAAAAAAAAAAAAAATTAATACAAGATATGAGTAGATATAGCGAAAAGATAAGAAGGGGAGAAATATATTATTGTTTTAACACACAATTTTCTAAACTCGTATTCAGAATAATGTTTATTTTTTATATGTTTAGATTTTTATATGTATCTATACTCACCATTCACGCTCATCACTGTATATTGAAATTAAATTTGCATGGCTCTTTAATTATAGATTATTTCCGACACTATTTGTACACTACTATTGCTTATGTTTCTGTAAAAGCCATTGGCTTTAAGTAGAATGGACTGGGTTTTGATATTCACTGCTAATATTGAATATCAATAGTATATGTTATGTAAATTATAAATTTTCAGTATTGAGAGCCATTAGAAAAATATAAAAACAGTAAGATTTAGACGGTAAACAAATTGATCAATCACAATTGAGTACTCTCGAAATAACCCTAGTGAATCTCGATTATGATTGGTCAATTCGCTTACTGTCTAAAAATAAGCCTATTATAATAGATTTTACATATGTTTCAGATGTGCATGGACAATTTATATCCACATTTTAATTAATAATAAAAGTTATATAGTTTTTCGAGTTACGCGCATTA
Organism: Polyergus mexicanus; assembly: GCF_030449975.1. Classification (NCBI taxonomy): domain Eukaryota; kingdom Metazoa; phylum Arthropoda; class Insecta; order Hymenoptera; family Formicidae; genus Polyergus; species Polyergus mexicanus. The sequence continues at coordinate 4,834,327 of NW_027223341.1, forward strand.
TAAATATATTAAGATTGCATATAATAATCGAACATATGCATCTGTGTTAATAAAAATTTTTATTTTATGAAATTTTTATTGACACAGATTCGTGTGTTATCATCAATTACTGCAAAATATTTCTTATTTATATGATTTGTATTTGTTATTGGTTTTACAATAAATAGAAAAAGGTTTTTCACAATTTTTTCATTTTTGTGTGTTTACAATTATCTTCCTTTTACTATTAAGATGAAAATAGAACCGACTGATCGAAAAAGTGCGAAATCTTCTTAATTTATTAATTGTACCGTTAAAAATATTTGCAAATTTATTTCATATCGGTTATATATGATAATATATACAATTATAACTTAATTCAAATTTATCAATAAAACCGAAAAAATATTTTTCTTTTCAATAAAAAATTATATACAATACATTTACAGGCAATAACTAAAAAAAAAATTTTTCGTAGGGATTGTTGGATATGTATTATTTATTCATTTTTCTGTTTGCGTAAATAATTGTATTAAGAACAATATATTTTTGATTTTACGAAACACAAACCAATTATATAATATGAATAATTCAATTATCTCTAGTTTCAATCTAAAAATTAAGAATTTTCTTCCTTTAGTAATAAATTGCTGATATATGTTATGAATTGTGTAAAAAATTTTGATATCGAAGAAAATTCTTTATCTTAAAATTTTGTTAATTATATTTTAAAGTTTAATAAAAATTTTCAATAAAAATTTGTATTGTTTATAAATTAAAAATAGAATATATAATATCACAACAAATTTTTAAGTATACTCTCAAAACATTAACTAACAATGAAAATTTTAAATAAGACAAATAAAAATTAAATTTTACTTTGTTAGAAAATGTGTATAAATCTATCATACATCCATAACAGATGTCTAATGGACATCCATTATGGATTTAGAGACGACGTCTACCGTGGACATAATATGGATTTCTATTAGAAATCTATACAATATCCACTGTGGAGATAGATGTCGCATGGAGCTATGGAGGTTATATGGACGTCTAATAGATGTCATGTTCCGTGTGGGTATAGCAACAGTAAACAGATGGTATATAAATTTACATAATAAATATATAACAGTTGTTATTTTAATTTTTTATTCCAATGTTATATAATTGTTATAATATGTGTTTGCTAGTATATTATATAGCAACAATAAACAGATGATATATAACAATTATATAATAAAAATATAACGCTGTTATTTTAATTTTTGACTCGAATGTTATATAACTGTTATAATATGTGTTTGCTGGGCGCATTGCATAAATAATAGAAAAAAATCAAACTATCGATTAAAAGTCTATTAGGAATTTGATCGATTCAAACGTTACTGATAATGAGATCCAATAATTTAAAGTACACTCAACTAAGTATAAAATATACTCAACTAGTGAGCCGCGTATAGATGTATAATCTGTCTGTGTATTACGCTTGACATGGCGCAAAACGACAATGTCCCTTGATAAAACAAAAAATTTTTTATTAAATGAAAGATGTTGTATTTACATTAATGTATTTCAATATTACATTATATTATATACCTAATATAACATATTAAATATTACATATTTTAATAATAATTTAATATGCAAAATTACAATCTTTTGCGACATGTATATCTTCTGTTCTTGCGAGATTGAAGGAACATTCGCATTAGTAAAATATATGGTATTTCTGCCATTAAAGACAATACGTAAGCGCAAATATAACTAATCATCAAGTATCCTATAAACATTGGAATCTAAAAATTGATAATAAATGAATTGATAAAAAATCTTTTGTTAGTATCGAAATTTTAGAGATAATCTTTACTTACCAAAGGCAGTAATTCCAAATGAACGGATGTTTCACTAAAGGAACGAATCGATTGTATGACGAAGGGATTTACGAGATAAGCACAATAAGTAAGTTTGCTAAAAGGGATGAAGACTTTCGACGATAATAACTGATTAACAATACCTGCAACACAATAAAATAATTTGTATATATATATATATATATATATATGTGTGTGTGTGATGATAAAAATAAGACTTTTTTAAAATTATAGAATTATTTTTATGCGTTATGCTATTAGAAAAAAACTTATAAAAGTGTAAATTAAAAATAAATTAAATGAGAGATGCAAGGAATAAAATTACACAATATTATTGTTATATTAATTATAATATTACAACTTATTTGCGTAGATTTATGTGCAAATGTGTATATGTATGTGATAAGATTTGTTATATATATTTTATGAAATGTACTAACCACCATGCTTAGTAAAACACGCTATTACAATCCATGCTATACCTATGGCCCAAAGTGTTCTACTTAATGCAACATAAACAGCAGCATACAGAATAGATACGTTTCGTTCATAAAAGCCTAATAATACGAAAATAATACACGCGCTCCCAAGACACCAACATAAAATTACAATTTTCTGAAAGTAAATTGTACACAAATTGTAAAAATTCACAAATATTTAATTAAAATATAAATATATTAATATATATAAAGTAATATATCAATAATTAAATAAAATCATCTATTCATGTAAGTCATTTGTAACTATTTTTATAATTGTTTAATAATTGCTTATTTTTCACATTAAAAAGTCATATGATAATCAAATTATACTTTACTTTTCTCAAGACCAATTTTTTATTTAGTCTTCTTACAATGTAACCTGTAATTATCCCAATAATATATGGTCCTATTCTGATCCATGGGGGATAGTACAAAACACTAAAAAGTCTATATTGTTCGTCAAATCTGCAATAAGACAATATTTAAGTAATCTTATAATTAGTAAAATGTTTTTATTACTTACGTCGGAATATATTCGTAAATATATGAAATATAACCAGTAAGTACAATAGAGCCTATTAAAAGTGCACCCAATACGACAACAGTCATGTAAAAGTACCTAAAATTAGCAATTTATATTTATTTAAATATATACCCAATATATTGTGCTGATTATAATATCCTCGATACATCGACTTACACAGTTGACAAAATCAGTAGCACAGTAGCAATTATAAAATATTGCATGTCATTGGCTAAATACCAACTCCAAATCATGCACTATAAGAAAATAGGAAATATAAAATAAAATTTTAATATTTTTTAAGCAAAATTGAACTAATTATAATTATTTAAAATATATTTATATACCATCGAATCGAGATCGAACAGATTATTTATGTATAAACAATTTCTCCACCAATATTTCGTACAAATTTCGTGCAATCTATAATTTGGATAAAATTGTGAATTCTTGTCGTACCAAGCCGAATTTAATTGCAGTATTCCTATCATCATCATGTAGGCAGGTGTCAACCTTAATATAAATTGTTTTGAGATATAAATATATATATACAATACATAAAAAGAGATAATATTATTAAGTTAAATTTTATTTCTAAATTGTTTTTATATGCATTGTTCTTATTTATTGCCTGTATAAATAAAGATAATAAGCGAGAAAAACGTACCGAACAAATCTTTTTATTATATGAATAAAGAATTCATTTAATTTTGCTTTGTAATTAACAGATGTGGTTTTATCTTTACCCATCTTATCCTTCAAATATAAATAGGTTACTAAAAATCCGCTTGTAAATAAGAAGGTATCTGTCGGTATGATTATGTTACTTAATACTTGAATGTAGAAATCCGGAATGATTCTCCATAAGAATGTTTTATTGTCTATATATACAAAATAATCTCTGTTATATATAGAAAACAAGATGTATATATGTATTAATTCTATAAGTCTTTTTCGAATTACTTACCGATATAATTCAACATGAAGAATATTGTATGAAGAAGAATTATCCAATTCATAGTCAGAAATTTTAAACCGTGAATAGTAGGTATTGCGTTAGCATCCAATTTTGTGCTGAATATTATTTTTGTATTTGTGTATACAGAAAAACATATCAGTATTTTTCCAATTCTATTTTCTCGATGTGAAAATAAAGATGTTATTTCCATTTCCTCGGACATGTTCTCCACATCTATATCGCAAGATAGAATTTTCAGTAATATATTTATATAAAAATCAACATATGCTTTAACTAAATAAGGAAACTTGAAGAAAGAAGCATTATTTAAACTTAAAAAAATATATGCATATACAAGATGACTATTAATATATAAATCTATGTATAAATTTTTGCTGATCTTTATTAAAATATTTCCTTATTAAATTATTCGACTTGAAAATACACTGATTTTAAATAGTCAAATATCATTTTAATGTGCATAAGCGTGATTTTCAAATACAAATATAATATTGTACATAAACAAAATTACGAATAATTTAAATACGATACTTACTAGCTGTAGTATTAGTTTTATCTTTTGCAAGTAAATATTTTTGATGCACGAATATATCGTACATTGTTCCAATTATCATCATAAAAAAAGTAAGCGCTAAAACACTACAATTATAAAATAAATACAAAATATATCTCTCTATTATTTCAAAATTTTGAAAGCCATACAAAAATTTGATTGTTATTATTCACTATTCAAAAAACAAAGACTAAAAAACAGTATTTTATACACTAAAAATTAGGCTATTTTTGAGCCGTTTAAATCCGCGAAAAATCATCGTAAGAAAAAAATTTAAAAAGCATTTTGAAACTTAAAATTTTAACTTTATCGCGCTCTCAACAGTTTTCTCAGATTTTTATATTTTTCTTGTTCTGTGCTTTAAAAACGAATACATTGTTTTGTTCTTAAAATTACGTAGTTTTGATACTTTGCAGCTCGATAAAAAAATTTTTCTCGAAAAATTTATTTCAAGTTTCATAAACTATAACATTTTACCTACAAAATGCTATTTTTTAATAATTTTTTTGACCGAGTTACTTGATTTTGAAACCTGTATTTTTTAGAAATAATGTCGATACTCGGCGATATCAGATTAAAATTAAAAAAGTCTGAAGTTTTAACTTTAACAGACTATCGAATTTTTTATATTTTTTTTATTTTTTCAATTCTGTGCCTTAAAAAGAATGTTTAAGAGATACTAGTTTAGTTTCAAAATCGTGTGACTCGGTCCAAAAAAAAAAAAAAAGAAAATGAAAAAAACTAGAAAATTCCTCTCTAAAAAGGTCATGTTATTGATATTGTTGCCTCTTTTCCGCGATGCTCTGATTAGTTCTCTCTTTTAAAACTACCAAAAAACGCGCTAAAAAGTTAAAACTTCAAGATTCAAAATGTTTTTTAATTTTTGGTCTGATGATTTCTTCACGGAGTTTCAGCGTTTTAAAAATAACCTATTTTTTAGCGGATGAGAAGTGTTCCTTATTTTTTTTGAGTAATATATTGTTATTTGCTGGTAAAATAATTATTATTTTATAACAGAGTGTTTCATTCATAAAAACCATCTCTTCTTTCAGTTTTGACAATAAAATTCCAAAGCGAAGCAATTTGAAATTTCTACAAAAATGGCGATAATTTGAAAACAACGCATTTCCGGACCTATGTTTATACTAAGTTTTTTTTCTTGTTTGTGGGTCCTCAATAACCTCTCGAGCGATGGACCTCTACTTCTGAAACATCTGTATATTATTAATTATATATTTTCTTTGATTTTTTTATATACCAGATGAAAAATATTGCATCATTAGATAACCATTGTTGATCGTCTTTTAGATTTTTAATCTCGATCAATTTGAAATCCACGGAATAAAGGTCACTGATAGAAAAAATTCTATCGCGAAATATTTTTTCCAGAATTAAAGTTAGATCATTTATAGAACATGATGCTGGTAAACAAAGGCCGAGCGTAATTAAATCCTAAAACAGAATATATTGTATAGTACATATTAAAATACTTTTGTGTGTATATGTACATATATTATATAATATAGAACATTTTATAAATGCACCTTATATAATTATGTATATTAGAATGTTTAAAAGAAACAAATCAGAGTTTATTTTAAGATTTAAGAAAAAACATAATATCTATGATTAGTTTGTTATTTAATATTGTATATATATATATATATATATATATATATTATTGCTAATAATATGTACTGAGTGATTCAGGATCACTGCGACAAACTCTGAGGTACGCGATACGAAACCTATCGTTCCTCAGAGTTTGTGACAGACAATTATATATATAATTTGATAAAAAATTGAAAAATCTATATTAGTTCACTGGCTTTAATTTAATTTATAATTTGATATTCTTTCTAACTAACTTTATGTATGGGTAGAGAGAAAAAGAGAGAGAAGCTTATTTTATAAAAATGAACTTACTTCATTGGTATCGACATTCATATGGTATTGAAGAGTACTGTTGTGTGTGAAATGAGAAACAAAGTAATTTACTTCGAAAGGCGGAAATTCCTTTTGTGGATCACGATATATCGTATTATTTAATATATGCCGTTCTGCGATTTCTAGAGGAGCTGTATTCATTGTATCGAGACATTGACTACGACTCCCTAGCCAGTAATTATTTCCATAAAGAAAGCCTGGTTTAAATCCCCCGCTAGAATCCAGCACTCAAAAATATAAAATAAACAATTATTATTTAAACATAAATATTGAACAATAATTTTTATTTATTATTAGTACATCATCAATGTTTTCATTCATTGTTGAATTTAAAAAGTAATCTTTAAATATTTCATTATTTAGACCTGATCGCACCAATGTTTTTTTAGCTTTAAGCGAGATCTAAAACTTTTTTGGCTTTTGGTAATAATTAATGTCATATGTCTTTTGGCTTTATTAGACTTTAAACTAATCAAAGATTAAATTATAGTCTAAAGCTTAAAGCCAAACGCCAAATGACATTGACTATTGTCAAAAGCCAATATAGTTTTAAATCTCGCTTAAAACCAAAATAACATTGATGCAACTAGGAGAGAGAATTAGAATATCGGGAATTAGATTATTGAATACTTATACAATTTGTGTTATATTGTTATTATTTAATAATCATAGAATCATGTTAGAAACAGAGAATTTTAAATAATTTTTCTCAATAAGTTTTATATTTTTGCAGAAAATAACATTACTGTACATCTTAATATACTGGGTGTCCCATGGGCGTGTTATTAAAGTCATTTAGAGTTGAAATTGTTTAATAAACATATGTTCGTAAATGCTTCTTAATAAAATTACTATCAAAATTACTATCAATTAACTTATTTTAACTATTTATTCACAAATGCATTACAAATTCTATTCAAATTCATATGTGAGAAATCACAAATCAGAAAATCGCATTATTTACATCAACTTTCAATGGTTATAGTTCTATTAGGAAGCATTTACGGACATATGTTTATTAAACAATTTCAACCCTAAACGACTTCATTAACACGCCCTTAATGTATGAATCTCGAATCATGAGACATACTATATAATAATATGATAATAAAATATATAAGAAAATATCTCAATGTATGATTAAACTAATAAGGTAACATTATCAGTTTTTTATTTTACGGCTGAAGGTTAGTAGCATTAGAGAGAGAAAAAAAATTATATACAAATTTATTTTATTATATATACAAACAAAAAATAGTAAAATAAAATGTTAAAAATAAAATAGAAAATTGAATTTTAAATATTAAATTATAATGATCATATCAATGACTAAACTGAAAAATGATCACATTCTATTAAAATAAGAGATCCCATACTATTTAAATATTATGGGATCATCTTTCTATCCAGTTCATGAAACCGGTTTATGGTATAACGATAGAAAGTTTGAACATCTCTTTGAATAAACCATATGCCCCATGTAAAAATTCCAAATATTTCGTAAAATTATATCAATACAAGGATAAAAGATAGGCTAATAAGAACCGGGTGCAGTAAGTCGGCACAAAAAAATTCGAATAGAAATCTTCTTTAATAAACGTTTTGGTTCTTTTTCCGGACCATCTTCAGCAAATTAACAGATAAAAACTCGTATGTCTTGACCTTTGATTCCGTAGTAAGTTTCCTATCGGTTCTAGCCATTAAGAGATGACATAATGTTCACAGGATAGGACATTATAAAGCTGGAGGAAAATAATTAAAGATCAATAATAAAAAAGAAAACCTTTCCGAGGTATAACAAACTAAAAATTTTTTTAAATAAATAAAGAGTAGCAAGATGATTCATCAAATTAAACACAAAACAGAGAGCCGAGATCAAGAACATTCGAGAGACATACGACACACACTATACAATAATAAATAATAATAACACATGGATGTTCGAGACAAAATCTGTCATTGTAACATTTGCCTTCTGTACAACATAAATAACTCACTCTTTTTCTACATATTATTATTGTCACATTTTTGATATAATATATTCCATATACTTTGTAATTGTGTTGAGGATAATCCAAAAAAAGGAACCGAAACGTACGCTTTTTGTGAATTTGTCTATCACGTAGTCAAAATATCAATGTAATTTGATTGTGATAAAACATTACGCACAAATTACTGTGCTGACTCTTGATTACCTTTTATCTCTTTCGTATACATTTTTTATCAATTAGTTTTCTTTAATTTTCGAGATTCTTTGATATAATCATGATTAAATAAATAGAATTTTACTTACTTTTCAAGCTCCACAATATTCGTTGATCCACGGCGTCTCGGAAGTCTCGTAATTCCTTTCCGCATATAGTTGAGTTAATAAGATCGGCTCTCGAAGCAACGATATAAACAGGCAATGTATTACTAATAACTTTTTTATATTCATTCTTGTCAAATTCGTTAACTTGCGCAAAAACACTAATTAAGGCGTCAAAATTTACACAAATACATAAAATAAACACAAACCGATAAAATAACATAATGCAGAATACTTCAATATCAATTATAAACTGTAACAAACTTCAGAATTTTATTTATTCTTTGTTGGTTTTAATAATAATATTAAATGCAACTAGTAACTTTGTTGAAATAAGAAGATTTATCACAGATAAGCAGATATATCGGCGTGCGCGTGTCTGGACTCGAGTTTCGGTTGTGAGACTCACTTCTCGTTCTGTCGTATTTAATTCTGCGTGACTTTAACTTAATATTGACTGCCCGCGCAGCTTAGCGGCTACGTCTCTGTCAGCAAGTTCCGTGGTAAGTGGTGGGGGCTCCCATTTCCCACGAACTGGCAGCTCTGCTTGTCAGCGCTTTGCTCGGTCAACGGCTAGTATAAAAAACATAGGTAGTTAGGTAGTAGGGATGACTAACAAAATTTAAAAAATATAAGATATTTGAAAAACTTATTCGCATCAATGAAGATAATGATATATCTTTCAAACGAGAGCGTCTATCTATTTTGATATATTTCTGTTGGGAAAAATAACATTTATACAAATAGATTAAATTAATTTGTCCTGCGCGTGCTGGTAATTCATTGCGAAATTGTTTTAACCGATTGTTATTTGTTTTAAAGCGTGTGTCAGCAGAACGTCTTACTTCGAAAGAGTGCTCGGTTCAAGTTAGTATAGTTAGTTCATTGACTTGTTCATATTTAATTCTTCATCGAAAATCTGAAGGATGGCTGATTCAAATAAGCAGAGATACGAGCAACGGTACTTTAAGGTTTGGGAAGATATTTTCTTCGCATTTGTTCGCAATCGGATAATTTGTCTTTTATGTGGTTATGAGCCTTCTGTTATAAAAAAATACATTCTCGAAAGGCATTATAGAATTAAACATTCCGGAGAATATTCAAATTATGCATGTCAGCAAAAATGAAAAATATTTTAAGGATTAAAATTAATTTATCAGGAAGGTGATAGCATTTGTCAGGATATATTAATTTCTAACGTCGGTCATGATAATGAAAAAGCTGTAGTTGCATCGTACGCTATTTCTTTTCTTATTGCGAAACATTCCAAGCCATTCGCTGATGGCGAATAAAAAAATGCCTCGTTGAGGCAGTAAAATCCTATGACAAATAGATTAACCATTAACGAAGCTGCGAGCATTTCGCTTAGTATTCAAATAGTTAATAATATTGCGTCTTCTATCAAAAATAAGTTAAAATTCTCGTTAGCGACTTGTTCGTATTTTTCATTGTGTCTTGATGAAAGCACCGGTAATCGACACGTAAGCCAATTGAGTATTTTTATTCAAATTGTCCAAAACGATTTCTCATGTGTCGAGGAGCTTTTAGATTTAGTTGCATTGCATGGCACAACAACGGGTCTTGATATCTTCAGAGCAGTAAAAAACGCTCTCAAAGAATTTAATGTAGACTTTACAAAATGTTCGGCTATAATAACTGATGGTGCCAAAGCAATGACTGGCTCACAAAATGGATTCCTCGGTCTAATCAGGCAGCAAAATTTAAAATTTCTCACATTATTCATTGCATCATTCACCAAGAAGCGTTATGCGAGAAAGCTGTTAAACTTTGTAAATGCAGACAGTCATAAAAATTATTAATTTTATTAAAAATGGTAATAAATTTTTTTCTCATCATTTTAACACTTTTTCAAAGAGCATAACGCAGTTTATACCGATGTTCTTTTATACTGCGTACTTCGCTGGCTTATGTTAGTGCCGGAAAATGTTTGAAAAAGTTCTTTGCAATGAGAAAAGAAATCTTCCTTTTCTTGCAAGAACTATCTACTGCAAAATGCGACGAAAATAAATTTTTTTGGGAAGATTTAGAATTTCTTTGTGAACTCGCTTTTATTACTGATTTGAGACTAACCATTTAAATATCTTAAATTCAAAGCTTCAAAGAGGTAATCAAATTGATTCTCAATTTTTTAATGCCATTGATTCTTTCCGCAGACAATTATTATTATTTAAAAATCATATAGAGGCAGGTACTTCATATTTCTTCGCATCCTGTCAGATTCTTTTCGAAGAGCATGGCACAAATTGCAATTTTCAGAAGCATCTTTACTTAATCGATTCACTAATAAATCAATTTAATACGCGGTTCAGTGATTTTGGGATATTTAAAAATGATCTAATTCTTCTCGAGTATCCTTTTACCCTGCAAATCAAAGAACAAAATATAGAACTGCAACAGGAACTTTGCGATTTACAATGTGATCTTTCCCTTAAAACGCGATCGAAAAAAGGGAATAGAACTCTTCAAAATTTTAGACGTATTAGCGACTTAATCGAAGCTTAGAAACTTCGGTCTTCGATTTTTTTCCATGTTTGAATCTACCTATTTATGTAAATGTTCTTTTTCCAAAATGAAATATATTAAAACAGACAGACGCTCTTGTTTGAAAGATGCATCATTATCTTCGTTGATATGCAAATAAGTTCTTCAAATATCCAGATAGATATTCTATCCATCATCGAATCATGCGAACGACGTAATCGTACAAAATTTTAATTTAATGAATTTTAAGATTATTACTTATATTTTTTAAATTTTGTTATTTCCTCCTTTAGTTGGTGGCTATTTTTCGTTATTCTTTTTCTTTAGTGGATTAGGCCTACAAGAGAAACCACTGAAAAAAAACGCGTCAACAATAGTACCTCATGGGTGACGTGGAAATCTATTGCTAAAAATATAATAATTATAATTACGTTATTCTAATTTATATAATGACATCATATACTGGGGATATCCAAAAGTCCATAACTTAAATAATATCGTACATAAGTATCTTATGCTTTTAATAAAAGCGTCTTTTATAAATCTCGTCTCTTTAAATTTATAATTATTTATTAATTTATATACCGGGAAGAGTTTCCGCACGCGAGACATTTAACAAATTTAATCTGTCGAATATAATTTAATAATTCTATGAAATTAAATATGTGCACAGGGCACGAAATTTACTTGGTACTATACCAAGATTTTTTAGAAAATAATCTCAATTCGAGATTTATAATAACCCCTCTTTACCCCCCTGGATAAACAAAGGCGAGAAAAATATTGGGGCAAAGTCGCTGAATCGGGAATCGAACCCGAGTCTTTCACTTGCCGGGCGACTGCTCTTACCTCTGAGCTATTCAGACCCCACACCATCGATACTTCTCATTCGCTTTATAATAAGAGGGGTTAATATAAGAGGGGATAATATAAGAGGGGATATTATAAATCTCGAATTGAGATTATTTTAAAAAAAATCTTGGTATAGCACCAAGTAAATTTCGTGCCCTGTGCACATATTCAGTTTCATAGAAAACTTATTTTTCTATGAAACTAACGCACTACTATCCGCGTTCTGGCTCTTATTAGCCCGCGATTATTTAAAATTTGTGATGTCACACGAGAGCCTAATTTCTTAAATTTGATAATTTAATAATATTTTAGGATTATTATATCGTAAATGTAATTAATAATCGAGTATTGAAACTTTGTTCTTGAATTAATTATTTGAAAAAATTCTAAAGAGATCGCGTTTAAAACATTGATATTTGGCAGTAAGGGAGTACGGAACCGCATAGCGGTACACCGTACCTAAGACAGAGCACCGCATGCTTGGTTTTGGTTTCTTGGCGTGGATCTTAAGACGCAAGGGGGGCGCGATAGGCGTTGACTCTCGGAAATCGGCTGAAATGTGCAAATCATTTCATGCACTAATCTAGACCGAGCGTTTGCCTTTATTTAAATTTAAGGAGTGGAGATAAAAATACACGTAGAAAAGGATATATATATATATATATATATGTATATACAGGGTGGCTCACGTAAAGTGTTACAAGCTAATAACTTTAAAAATATTTGTCAAATCAAAAAATTGTTCATAACAAAGTTTCATGTTTTTGAGAGCCCTTTTTAACTACGTAAACCGTAAACATAAAATTTTCCCCGCTCCCCCTCTAAAGGAGGCAAAGAGTAACTTTAAAATTTTAAATGAAACCCCCATTTTTTATTATATATTTTTATAGCTTATCTCGAGAGCTTTAAAAAAAAAATATAATAAAGTATTTCTTCATTAAGTACTTTTTGAGTTATTTTATATCTTAATCTGACATATTTTGATATAAAAAATAAAATATCTCGTAAAATAACAAATTTAAGAAAAATAAGTTTTTAATGAAACTGACGCACACTACCATCCGAGTTCTGGCTCTTATGTACTAACCCGCAATTATTTGAAATTTGTGATGTCATACGAGAGCCTAATTTCTTAAATTTGTTAGTTTACGCCGGCTGAAAGATGACGTTATTAGTAATAGATATTATATAGCGAATGAGAAGTATCGGTGATGTGGGGTCTGAATAGCTCAGAGCTAAGAGCAGTCGCCCGGCAAGCGAAAGACTCAGGTTCGATTCCCGATTCAGCGACTTCGCCCCAATATTTTTCTCGCCTTCATCTCTCCAGGGGGATATAAAGAGATATTACAAATCTCGAATTAATATTATTTTTAAAAAAATCTTGGTACAGCACCAAGTAAATTTCATGCCCTGTACACATATTCAGTTTCATAGAAAACTTATTTTTCTATGTAACTAATATTTTTATAGCTCGAGAGTTTTTCAAAACACTTATAAAGTATTTTTTCATTAAGTACTTCAGTGCTGGGATTTACTTGCACATTTTGGCCCGATTTTATGACTCACGTCTATTGGCCCCCACTCACCGCTCGTGCGTTAGCAACGAGTCGCCAGATACGTGTAACTAAGGAACGCGATGCTTTGTCTCAGGAGCGTCCGTATATAAGAATGCCCAAATATAATAATAAGACAATACTTTTCTATAATTAAAAGTTTTTCTTCAATATTTTATATCAATGAATTATAAAATATTGAAGAAAAACTTTTAACTCTAAGAATTTTCGCGCTGTATTTTAAGTCTGTGGGGTCAGACTTCAGAGATACCCTGTACCATATATTATACGTCTATGGATAGAAAGCAGAAATGCAACAAGAATAACAGATGCTCAATTTTTATGAATTTTATGATTATATATGCATTAAACATCCCTCTCTAAAAAAAGCATGTTATTGACACTGTTGCCTCTTTTCCGCGATGCTGTTTAGTCCTCTCGCTGTGTTTACTTCACTGAGTAGCTGTCACAGTGGAGATCGTGAATTTTGATTGTTTGTAGAGATTACGTATTGCGCATTTATTATACGATACGTGCATATAATTCATTTATATAAAAACCTTACAGAACTGGTCTATCGAGCGGTTCGATGACTATGCGTATCGCGTATAATGTTGTAAGCGTATCGTAACACTATTATAATTTTATTGTTGCGTTTCACATGTATTACTACGCCTTATGATATTTCTTTACGAATCTTTATTTTTAATAGGCGCAATTTTTTGATATCATTATTTCCGTGGAATTTTATAAATACATTTACATAACAGTTTATGGCACGTATACGTGTGTGTGCGTGTGCGTGTGTGTGTGCGCGCGCGCGCACCTGGCTGTATACGTATGCGTAATATATACCAATAATATAATATATAGCAACATTTTATACTCATTTTATACCTAATCGATTTTTTTTGCAATTAATCTCGTATATGCTCAGTCATATTGTTTAGATATAAAGATAAAATCAAATAATTATTTGATGGAAAAGAGTAAAATAGAGGGTATATAAATAAATAATATACAATCACACATCAAAAACAGTATACGTCTAATGCTCTGGTGTGTACGATTCTAAAAAAAAGAAAAGAAAAAGAGAGAGAGAGAGAGAGAGAGAGAGAGAGAGAGAGAGAGAGAGAGAGAGAAAATAGAAAAGGGTGAAAGAGGGAGAAAAAGAGACGAATAGAGAAAAGTATGTATATAAATAAATAAATAAATAAATAATATAATTGTATATGTTAAATGTAGATGTATGCGCAAGTGTTTAATGTGAAAGACTATGCAATCAAAAATAATGCAGTAATATTTATATTGGCAACACATAATATTTATATTTATAATATTATATTATATAACATAATATAATGTTATATCAAATCAAACGTTTCGGCCCACTTCGGGTCCTTATCAATAAAAATAATAAAAATTTTAACACATAAAGAGATCGTGAGGCGGAGTAATACATACAGAACGCGATGATAGACTTATAATAGTGTTACGATACGCTTACAATATTATCGAGTGGTTCGCAGATGATAATATGACTATAAGTTTTCGCATAGGTCAGACTCATCTCACAGATACTTAATTTTGCTTCCAGAAATGATGGAAGCAGGCGCAAGCAATGGATAAAATGACCGTATATCTGTATTACAAATAATCCGCTGATAAAGATCGTAATGTCGGATATAGCGAAGGATGTGTGTCCGGTGTAAGCGTATGATGAATAAAATAAAGAATGTTATCCATGTGAACTAAAATGTTTTTCCCCTATCTAAAAAAGGTATATTATGTCGATACTCGAAAGTCTCGAAGTGTATTGTTGCCTCTTTTCCGCGATGCTGATTGGTTCTGTCATTGCGCTTACTTCGTGAGCGGCTGTCATTGCATATTTTGACAGTTATTTTGTGTGTATATCGTTAAAAATGTTTAATGAAAAAGAATAAATGGCGCGCGCAAAGCGCGCATTGTGTTTTTCTAGTATATTTAAATTATAGTAAAAAATTATATGTGGAAGTGAATATTGTATGATGAGAAATAATAATAGAATAACGGCTAACACACAAAATGAACAAATGTATGAAGACACGGATGTCTAATAGACTTTATAACTTATTGCTTTTTCTGTATCGACACTTCATGTATTATCAATAAATAAAATAATAGACAGTTAACGCTTAGTAAGAGTGCCAATTTTTATTTGATATTATTTTCTAGCAATCGTAACAATTTTATAAACCGACAACTATTTGTCATTATGATTTCTCTTTGATTATGACGATGATATTTATGCATTAAAAATAAAACTGGCCAAACAGGAAGGATTTCTTTGATGAAATATTCAAATCATTATTTATTGTAATTATGGCAATAATATGTTTTTATGGATTAAAAATAGAACTAGTCGAATGAGGAAAAATCTCTTTGACGAGATGACCAAGATTAATACATGCATTTATTCATTGTAGTTACGTGGCAATAACATGTTTTTATGCATTAAAAATAGAACTAATCGTATAAGGAAAAATCTCTCTCTCTCTCTCTCTCTCTCTCTCTCTCTCTCTCTCTCTGTTTAACCAGATGTCCAAAATTAATAAATATAATGATTCATTGTATTTATATGGCAATAATATATTTTTATGCATTAAAAATAAAATTAGCCAAACAAGGAAAAACCTTTTTGTGGCAAAAAATTAAGCATTCACCAAAACCTTTACAGCAACTGGTAAATCGATTATACGAAGAAAATGTATTTCGCATAGAAAAAATATTACAAGAAACATATCCCATTATACATTATAATAATTCATTTCAAATATCTCGCTTGGAATATAGAGAATTTATCATTTCTTCGTAAAAACCTAATAATTGCTGCTTAATATCAAGTAACATAATTATTCTGGTAAATAAAATATTATTACAAAATGGAAACGTATATCTTTGTGGCAGTAAAATTACTAATACACAATCTCTTTTTTTTAAACCTTGTGATTCTAAACATCTAAATATAGTTGTAATTAATAATTGTTTTATTCCTGATTACTATCTCAGTTGAAAAAGTAAAAACATAATGTTTAAAATTATCGTTTCCTAATTATGAAAAATCTGTTATAATTCCTTCGATACATCATCAAGATTAATTTCTTGAAAATAATGTACTATTTTTTAGTACTTTTTAATATTTTTTGTCATTGTACTATATCTATTTTTATTATATCTGAAGACATTTTTCACGAGGAACACGGGAAAAATAGTAAAAAAAATTTCCGACCAATAGTTTCCGAGATGTATCACTTTAAAGTATTGGACATGATAATAAAACGTTACAAAACGGACCAAATGACTACCAAAATAAATATAAAAATAAACCAAAAATAAATATAAAAATTTTATAATAATTTATATAAATTAACCTAACTTCTTTAATTAAATTTAAAATTAATTTCTTTCTTGAAAATTCCACCCATCTTTTATCTATTCCATAAATATTATTACCTAAATTAAAAAATGGCTTATAAATTAAATAAAATATATAGTTCAAAAATCATATAGACCTGAAAAAAAATCTATATAAATATAAATCTATTGAATTTTTTAAATATACTAAATTCCTTAATAAAATTCCTAACAATAATATAAATATAGTAACTAATTTAATGTTAATTTTCAATAATATAAAAAACCTATCAAAAAAAAATATTCAATTTAATATGGACCCCTTTATTAATCTTAAAATTATTAAAATAATTATAGAAAAATTTATTAATTTTCTTTCTTTATAATAATAAAATCCACACATCCTATTATTTTCATTAAAATAAATATAATAAAATAACCGGCAAGAATACGAAATAGTCAAAGAAACAGACAATACTACCATCAATAATAAAAAAAATATTAATATTTATTAAATAAATAGATTCTATAATCAAATCCTTAGAATAAAACCCCGCTATAAATGGAAACCCTGTTAAAGATATTACTGAAACATAAAAACTCAATATAGTAAAAGGAATATATTCATTTATATTCCCACAAAATCGAATATCTTGATTATTATTCATCAAATGAATTATAGTTCCTGCACATATAAACAATAATGATTTAAAAATTGCATGAGTTAACAAATGATAAAATGATAAATAGTTTAACCTCAAACTTAGAATTATTATTATAAAACCTAACTGACTTAAAGTTGATAAAGCAATAATCTTTTTTAAATCATTCTCAAAATTTGCTATTATCCCAGACATAAATATAGTAAAAATTGACACAATTGACAAAATCTTATCAAATATTCTATTTATAAAAATTTTATTAAACCGAATTAATAAATATACACCTGCAGTAACTAACGTTGAAGAATGGAGCAGCTATAGCCATAGGTAATCAAACTGAAAAAGGAATTTGAGCACTCTTAGTAATCAATGCCAAAAAAATCATCATTAAAATAAATTTATTAGATTTACTCATAAAATAAATATTCCATCTACCATAAATATATATTAAACTAATTGCTATTAATAAGCCAATATCACCAATTCGATTACATAATACTGTGACTATTCCTGAATTATAAGATATATAATTTTGATAAAAAATTACTAAACAATATGAAATAAGCCCTAGACCATCTCATCCAAATAAAATTCTAATCAAATTTGGACTAATAATTATTATAACTATTGATAAAATAAACAAAATTAACAATTTAATAAATCGATCAATGTAAATCTCTTCCGTTATATAAATTATTCTATACAATATAATTATGGAAGAAATCAATATTACTACTCCAATAAATAAACAAGATAATCAATCAAATATTATATAAAATTCTATATTAATTGAATTAAAATTAAATAATATTCACTCTATCATAATACCCAAATCCATAAAATAAAAATAAAATCTTAAATAAACTAACAAAATAAATATTTTAAATATAAAAAATGAATAAATTATTAAATTATTAATTATTTAAGATAAAAAAAATTTCTTTAATTCCACAAATTAATATTTTATATATTTATAAACTACTTAAATAAATTAATTAAAATTAATATATTAAATTTAAATTAAAAATTAATAAAATTAATGGTCTAATATGAATTAATAAAATTATATAATCTTTCAAATAAATTCCTATAAATTTATTTTCAGAATAAATATATCCATGCTGAATATAAGAATATAAATATAATGAATAAGAACTTCTAAAAAAACAAATAATTATTAAATAAACTATTATGCATAAATCTCAACCAACTAAAACTCTAATTATACAAATCTCTCTAATAAAATTTAATGAAAATGGAAAAGAAAAATTTGCAGAACATAAAAAAAATCATAAAGCCCCTAATGAAGGTAAAATATTTAATATTCCTTTATTAAAAAATATTAATCGTCTATGAGATACAAACTATATAGTTTCATTATTCTCAGAACCAAAATATAGAATCAATGTTTACTATAACTTGCATGCAGTATTCGAAAAAAGTTTAAAGTTATATTTTTCAAGAATGAAAACTATGTTCTTATTATATAAAAGATGTTCCGTAATGTCCTATGGATAAACACTTCTCATTTAAATACGGTGTTTGAACAAGTATTTCGACTTTTTATGCTTTATGTGATGACAACATTGATTTCATATTTGCATATAAACTTAAGCAAATTACTGCGAGATATTAGTAAATGTTATTATTTATATTTTTAGGTAGTTATAAACATTCGGTAGCCTTTTTAATGTGGTTCCACAGACGAACAGAAAATCCAGCACCGACAGAGGTTGCTTGTTATTGGAAAAAGGCTGTTTAATCAACTTGGAGCAACTAAAAAATACATTGAAACTAAGGAATTGTACAAAAAAGAAGTACAGAATATAGAAAATTTTCCTGACAACGCAACATTTCTGCAGGACATTGTGAAAATAGCCAAGGAGAAGCAACTTGACAGTCAGTTATCGCAACATCATTTTGAACTAAAGGAACGCCGATTATACTCATTGTCAATGCATCGACTGATTGTTGAGTTTTCAGCATGTGGAAGGAAAACTGCAGATGATTTTTTAATATTTTGTATTTCCAAAATGTCAAAAGAATTATGTACAAATAAATCTTCAAATACTAGCTACAAATACAAAAAAGGGTTTATTTTGTGTTGCTGATCCTGATTTCGAAAATAATAGAAAAGTAACAACAGTTTGGGTAGATTATGATAAAGATTATACTACAGCTGTAACAGAACAAGCTATCAGTTTCTGAAAAAAAAAAATTTATTGTAAATTGATGAATTCTATTTTAAGATAAAATATGCATTAATAAAAAGTTTGTTATGTTAACAATTAGTTTTTTATTTTTCGTATAATATAATTTTATATTAATAATTATAAATTATTATGTTCTTATAATAGGTGCTTGGAGGTTTATTAAAGCTACAATACGAACAACTATGTATGGCATGATGTTATGGTTTAAAGTAGAATGTGGTTCCAAAAGTGAAAATTCTCGTAGTCTTCTTATCACACGTTCTACGTGAATTCTTAAACTTGCTATACGCTTCGTTAACATTACTTCTGTCTTAGACGATTTACCTCCGCTTTTTACACTAGGAGGTCTTATAAGTTCGCACTGAATTTTATTTAAAGATGTTTGAATCTGCTTAAAACCACGATCTGCCATAATTTCACATTGTTTTGGCAAAACATCCATTATACCGCATTGTTCAAACAACTCAACATCATTTACTCGACCTCCATACCCAGAAGAAATAAAATTAATAAATCCATCCGATGTACAACATATTAAATACTTCAATGTATTGCACTTTTTATATTCTGACCACGTTAAAGACTGTTGAAGAGCGTTTGATGGTTTCTCGATTTGAATTTCGAAACAGTCAATTATTGCATAAACGTGAGCAAAATTTGCACGAAACGGTATAGATAATGCCATTTTAACACTTTCTCTAGGAGGACAATAAATAAGAGTTTTTAAGAAATTACATAATTTTGGTAAACCATTTTGAAAAATTTTTGATGCTCCTGCTGTGCTGATTCCAAATTGGTTACCTAATCTTACAAAATTATCATTCAGTTTGATTTTCATCAAAGTCAATTTTATATTTTCTGTTGATAAACAGTTGCGTTTATGCAGTTCATCAACAATCCATAACCAGTCATTTGGAATTCCAATGTATTGTTTTGTCTGTGTGCTAATAAAATAATTTGTTAAATGTAAAGCGCTTCTTTTTGTTTGTAGGTCTTGTTCTTCACAATACTGCAAATAATCTTCATGACATGATTCATATTCGCTCCTAGTAGTACCAGTTGTAATCGTTTTGGAAAAATCGGTTACAACTGCACCGCTATTGTCACTCTCCGTTGGTACATTAATGGGTGAACACATTTTATTTACAGTATTAGGCAGTGTTTGGCAACTTTCTTCAACAGTACTGCACTTTATATTGCATTGAATTTTTTTACTTCTAAAAAAAACTTTTTTTACTTCGTGTTCTTGTTTTCTTTATCCCGAATACACTTCTTATTAATTTCTATTTTGTCATTCGATTGCAATAATACTTCTCCTTCTTTTTCTGTAACGATTAATGGAACTGCATTGCTTTTTTCAATATTAATACTATCTGACTTGCTCGGTATATTTGAAAAATCAATTTCATCATTTATTTTATTATTCTCTGTAAGTATTGAAAAACTTATCGAAGCACAGTTTTCATTTGTTGAAATTTCTTTTTGTGTGCATACTTTTTTTGGAACTACAATATTTCATTGTTACTTTTAACATTTGGTGATCTATTTTCATTGGTTTCATGAGTTTCGCAATGAAATAGTATTTCGGATATCATTCTTTTATTATTTAATTTTTTAAATGCATCTCGGTCGTGAGTACTTGTAGCTGTTCGACGGTTAGGTTGACAATCAAAAATATGAGGTGCTGCATTTTTCTTCATTTTTATTGGTGCTCCCATTAATTTGAAAATCATAAAATTTTTCATATCTTCTTTCAACTAAAACAGGAAAATTAAAATTCTTATAATATAAATATGCATGTAAATAATAGAATAATAATTCTTTTAACAAAAAAACTACTTTAGTAACAATCATAAAAATTAAGTCTTCTTCCACGCGATGGATTTTTTTTCACCTTTATGCATTTACGAAAATATTAAACAATGTTCCAAAATATAGGAAAATATCACTATGACTTAGACATATGAAAGTATAATATTAATTTAATATAATAATTAAAATTTATATATTTAAAAAAAAATAAACACATTGATCTTTATAATATCCTATATCTCATTTCTTTTCATTACACATTTCATTGAAATAATCAATGACATAAAATTAACGGTCAGATATTGCATAATGTGAATGAGCAATATTCATTTTCAGCAATATTCATTTGCAAACCATTATCATAATTATTAATTATTTACTTTCAACATATCTGAGTAAAAATGTAATAAAATAACGATAAAATTAATCCCACCAAAATTTTAGTATTGATATTTATAATTTATTTGTCAGAAAAACAATTGAATCGTTGCCTATGTGATAAATATTATCCTATTTTTAAATTGTGGATTTTCTTCACGTATTGTGTGTCTATCCGTCATCCAGATGATCTAAAGGTAATAAAAAAGGAATTTAATTGTCTGTAGACATTACAATTTAGTGAGATTTAGGAATCTTGCATTTCACAAGAATATTTCTGCTCGTAAACAAAAAGATTAAAAGATTAAAAGCTTAAAAAGATAAATAGAGGAAATGTCGACATATTCGACCGAGATTAGATAGAAATTTGCGCTACAATAAATAAATTATTTGCGCATCTAAAAGATTGAGTCATATAATATAAATTAATGTTTCTCTCTTGACATGATTTTGATGATTTCAGACGATCTAAGCAGCACCAAGCGCTTTGAAAAAAGTTATTTGTATAATTTGTTTTATCCTTGTCTCGGCACAGGTCTTTTCACTAGCACAGGTAACATAATGGCATTAATATATAATCGTACATACTTTGTTATTACAATCTGTTTTTAAAGATCTGTTTTCATCACATAAAATCAAATAAAATACAGAATTAGTTACAGAACTATACTTGAATATTATTTTTAACGATAAACTCTTACATAACTTCTTTTTGGTACTGTAAAAAGTAATAAATTTGAAAGAAATTTGCAAGTAATATCTTATTGAGAGATGATCTCGCCGTGTATTCTTAAGTAAATAGAAGTAATAGATGTTAGAGATAATAGATAAAAGTATAGATATTTTTTGTTTGACTTATATAATATATATTTCGTATATTTTGAAAATTATAAGATTAAGATTAATTAAAGATTAATTAAAATTATAAGATTATAAGTTAAGTCTAATAAGAACTCAATCGCTTCAACCGTTATTCAAATTTGAAAATCTCAGATACTCTTAATTGGCCGACTCGCGTATAAATACGCGGAGTAGCTTGTTATTGCGCGTGACTGAGCACGAGACACTACCGTATCTCTTAATATCAATTTGAAAAAGATGTGAACCAATTAACTGACATTTATTACAAATTATTTGCGCTTGCAAAAGGAAATCAATGATGGGGGAATACATATAATTTTCAAAAAATTCTACGCAATTAAAAATAAAAATAAACATGCAGTTGAAATTTAATATAATAATTAAAATTTATATATTTAAAGAAGAATAAACACATTGATCTTTATAATATCCTATATCTCATTTCTTTTCATTACACATTTCATTGAAATAATCAATGACATAAAATTAATGGTCAGATATTGCATAATGTGAATGAAAGGATGTATAAACTTATAGATATATATACTTTCTTCAGAGAAAATCATAAATTAATTTCGAAAACCGCTCTTCAAAAGTGACTGACTTCCGAAATTAATCCATGATCCGTAGCTATATATATAGGCGTCTTTTTCAGCAATATTCATTTGCAAACCATTATCATAATTATTAATTATTTATTTTCAACATATCTGAGTAAAAATGTAATAAAATAACGATAAAATTAATCCCACCAAAATTTTGGTATTGATATTTATAATTTATTTGTCAGAAAAACAATTGAATCGTTGCCTATCTGATAAATATTATCCTATTTTTAAATTGTGGATTTTCTTCACGTATTGTGTGCCTATCCGTCATCCAGATGATCTAAAGGTAATAAAAAAGGAATTTAATTGTCTGTAGACATTACAATTTAGTGAGATTTAGGAATCTTGCATTTCACAAGAATATTTCTGCTCGTAAACAAAAAGGTTAAAAGGTTAAAAGCTTAAAAAGATAAATAGAGGAAATGTCGACATATTCGACCGAGATTAGATAGAAATTTGCGCTACAATAAATAAATTATTTGCGCATCTAAAAGATTGAGTCATATAATATAAATTAATGTTTCTCTCTTGACATGATTTTGATGATTTCAGACGATCTAAGCAGCACCAAGCGCTTTGAAAAAAGTTATTTGTATAATTTGTTTTATCCTTGTCTCGGCACAGGTCTTTTCACTAGCACAGGTAACATAATGGCATTAATATATAATCGTACATACTTTGTTATTACAATCTGTTTTTAAAGATCTGTTTTCATCACATAAAATCAAATAAAATACAGAATTAGTTACAGAACTATACTTGAATATTATTTTTAACGATAAACTCTTACATAACTTCTTTTTGGTACTGTAAAAAGTAATAAATTTGAAAGAAATTTGCAAGTAATATCTTATTGAGAGATGATCTCGCCGTGTATTCTTAAGTAAATAGAAGTAATAGATGTTAGAGATAATAGATAAAAGTATAGATATTTTTTGTTTGACTTATATAATATATATTTCGTATATTTTGAAAATTATAAGATTAAGATTAATTAAAGATTAATTAAAATTATAAGATTATAAGTTAAGTCTAATAAGAACTCAATCGCTTCAACCGTTATTCAAATTTGAAAATCTCAGATACTCTTAATTGGCCGACTCGCGTATAAATACGCGGAGTAGCTTGTTATTGCGCGTGACTGAGCGCGAGACACTACCGTATCTCTTAATATCAATTTGAAAAAGATGTGAACCAATTAACTGACATTTATTACAAATTATTTGCGCTTGCAAAAGGAAATCAATGATGGGGGAATACATATAATTTTCAAAAAATTCTACGCAATTAAAAATAAAAATAAACATGCAGTTGAAATTTAATATAATAATTAAAATTTATATATTTAAAGAAGAATAAACACATTGATCTTTATAATATCCTATATCTCATTTCTTTTCATTACACATTTCATTGAAATAATCAATGACATAAAATTAATGGTCAGATATTGCATAATGTGAATGAAAGGATGTATAAACTTATAGATATATATACTTTCTTCAAAGAAAATCATAAATTAATTTCGAAAACCGCTCTTCAAAAGTGACTGACTTCCGAAATTAATCCATGATCCGTAGCTATATATATAGGCGTCTTTTTCAGCAATATTCATTTGCAAACCATTATCATAATTATTAATTATTTATTTTCAACATATCTGAGTAAAAATGTAATAAAATAACGATAAAATTAATCCCACCAAAATTTTGGTATTGATATTTATAATTTATTTGTCAGAAAAACAATTGAATCGTTGCCTATCTGATAAATATTATCCTATTTTTAAATTGTGGATTTTCTTCACGTATTGTGTGCCTATCCGTCATCCAGATGATCTAAAGGTAATAAAAAAGGAATTTAATTGTCTGTAGACATTACAATTTAGTGAGATTTAGGAATCTTGCATTTCACAAGAATATTTCTGCTCGTAAACAAAAAGGTTAAAAGGTTAAAAGCTTAAAAAGATAAATAGAGGAAATGTCGACATATTCGACCGAGATTAGATAGAAATTTGCGCTACAATAAATAAATTATTTGCGCATCTAAAAGATTGAGTCATATAATATAAATTAATGTTTCTCTCCTGACATGTTTTTGATGATTTCAGACGATCTAAGCAGCACCAAGCGCTTTGAAAAAAGTTATTTGTATAATTTGTTTTATCCTTGTCTCGGCACAGGTCTTTTCACTAGCACAGGTAACATAATGGCATTAATATATAATCGTACATACTTTATTATTACAATCTGTTTTTAAAGATCTGTTTTCATAAAATCAAATAAAATACAGAATTAGTTACAGAACTATACTTGAATATTATTTTTAACGATAAACTCTTACATAACTTCTTTTTGGTACTGTAAAAAGTAATAAATTTGAAAGAAATTTGCAAGTAATATCTTATTGAGAGATGATCTCGCCGTGTATTCTTAAGTAAATAGAAGTAATAGATGTTAGAGATAATAGATAAAAGTATAGATATTTTTTGTTTGACTTATATAATATATATTTCGCATATTTTGAAAATTATAAGATTAAGACTAATTAAAGATTAATTAAAATTATGAGATTATAAGTTAAGTCTAATAAGAACTCAATCGCTTCAACCGTTATTCAAATTTGAAAACCTCGGATACTCTTAATTGGCCGACTCGCGTATATATACGCGGAGTACCTTGTTATTGCGCGTGACTGAGCGCGAGACACTACCGTATCTCTTAATATCAATTTGAAAAAGATGTGAACCAATTAACTGACATTTATTACAAATTATTTGCGCTTGCAAAAGGAAATCAATGATGGGGGAATACATATAATTTTCAAAAAATTCTACGCAATTAAAAATAAAAATAAACATGCAGTTGAAATTTAATATAATAATTAAAATTTATATATTTAAAGAAGAATAAACACATTGATCTTTATAATATCCTATATCTCGATTCTTTTTATTGCACATTTCATTAAAATAATCAATGACATAAAATTGACAGTCAGATATTGCATAATGCGAATGATAGGATGTATAAACTTATAGATAAGTATAATTTCTTTACACCGAGAAAAAAAAATTGTTAACTTGCCTAAATTCGTCCAACTAATTACTATTTCTTTAATTGAAATATTTTAATATTTTAAGTCAAATACGACATATTAAATAATTAAATCTAACATGAGGTATATTTGATTTAAATAGTTAAATATTTCAATTAAAGAAATACAAAGAAATAATTAGTTGGACGAATTTAGTCAAATTAACAACTTTTTTTTCTCAGTGCAGAGAAAATCATAAATTAATTTTGAAAGCCGCTCTTCAGAAGTGATTGTGACTTTCGAAATTAATCCATGATCCGTAGCTATACGTATAGGCGTCCTCGATTTGTATTATCAGTTAGCAAAAATTTGTTTTACTGGCATCATCTAATTGAAGATATTTGTAATTCCATTTTAAACATTTGAGTAGTGTTTCAACTATTCGTCGCATAAATTGAGTTTCTTAAATAGTCGACAGTATTTGTATAAAATAAAAATTTTAATAAACATTTTGAACACGTAATTATTTTCATATAAGTTTTCTCAAATACCGCAAGTTGTTAGTTTGGTTTGATTGTTATAATTTTATTAAATGTATACCCAATCGTTTCGTATCACCAACTCATTAGCAAGTCCCATAGATGTTATGTAAGTCTTTTTATAGAATCTTCTTTGACGATATTATAAGTGTAATTATCCTTCAACAATTCTTCGATCTTATTAAAGTATTTATCTTTATCGAGAGCAACTGTAATGTTCGCCTTGTATGCGCTAGAGGCAATTACATTATCATCATGTTTAAAAAATTTTTTGGTATTAACAGTTAATTGTTTATGCGTGTGTTAAAATCACTTTTCGGGATCGAGTAGTTCGGGAAATTATCGATAACCTTCTTACATTTAATTGCACCGTTGTTTGCCTGTAGCGGTAACGTTTGCTTTTATTATTTTATCTTTTCGTCTAACGATAATTTATGCTCATTGTTACGTTGATAATCAGTGAGTTTAGTTCTCTGCGAATTTACATCCCGATTATTTATTGTCGACCTGTGCGTTACTTCATTTATCTGTAAGTTTTACGAATGTAATTTCCGAAGACTTTCTCTCTCGTCATTTTGACATAATCCATTCCGCTTAATTTACAGACATAATTAATGTACCGCCATGTTTTTGAATTCAATTTATGACCATAGTATCGAGGATTTCTTCCTCGTAACGACATGGATATCCTTGAAAATATTTTTTTACCTTTACTGTGATAATGTGAAAAACCTGCGTTATCTACGCGCTTCTTAATCGCCTAAGAATCTCTTATATGCTTATATTTTAATTTTATTTATTCATGTACGCAGAAGATGGCCAAAAAGAGGCCCGAAACATCCGCCTTTCGTAAGTTTAAATTTAAATGTAATTCTTTTATAATAAACATTTATGCGCTCTTAATATCGTGCTTGGCTCGTTTTGTCATTTCATTCGACATTCTTGATTTTATTGACAAAGTACATTTTTTTGACGGAGAGTGGGACGTTTCTTAAATGAAAATTTTTACATTTCGATTTCGCTTCGTAATATCTCTGCTTTATAAAACATGTGGAGCGAAAATAAACATATTTTCTTTATATAAATCAAACTCAAGCTATTGATTATATATATATATATATATAAGAACTAATAAGAACTAGTAAAAACTCGATCCGGTCAGGGGTTATTGAGAACTGATAATCTTAGATATTCTTGATTTCGACCCGCGTATAAATACGCGGTATGTCTCGCTATTGCTGTGTGTGATCTTTGCTTCGCATGACTTAGCGCAAGACACTATCGTGTCTCTTGATTTTTACTTCTAGAAACTTTTAACAATTAAATAAACAATAAAAATAAAAAAGATTTGTGTAACGTGTATTCAAGTATCAGTAAAATAGTAACCTGAAGAAGATCAAGATCAATAAAACGGTCCAGAACATCAAGAAACGATGTTTATCACTATATTGTTGGCATCAATGTTTATTTTATTGATATATTATTATTACGTACATTATGGAAGAAACGGACGACTGGTTAATCTTTTACCAGGACCACCGGGCCATTTGATTGCTGGAAATGCATCACAGGCATATATTTCAGCAGGCAAGTATAAAATTTCTAATCTATTTACATTAATTGATAGATGACTCGTTATTCATGCATGCATACAAGTAAAAATTAAATTCATAAAAACTTATGATCTAGTATACCTATCAAAAGTATGCAAATTACAAAGCTAAGACTTTTCTCTTGGCAATATCCATTTGCAAATCATTATCACAATTATTATTTGTCTATTTTCAACGTATTTGAGTAAAGATGTGATGAAATAACAATAAAATTAATCCCACTAAAACTTTTGTATCGATATTTATAATATATTTTTCAGAGGAACAATGGAAATTGATGTGTAATCTATCAAATAAGTATTATCCCATTTTTAAATTACGGATTTTTTTCATGTATGTTGTGGCTATCCGTCATCCAAATGATTTAGAGGTAATAAAAGAAATTCAATTATCTGTAGATATTACAATTTAGTCAGATTTAGGAATTTTGTGTTTCACAAAAAGATTTTTGTTTGTAAAAAGATTTCTTAAAAAGTTGAATAGAAAAAATATCGACATATACTCGATCGAAACTGTATACATACAAAAGACGATGGGTAAAATAAATCGATTTTTGCCTAATGAGTGTAAGTTATACATGCAATCTTACGCTTTTTGGATCGCTGATTACAATGGTAACAGTTTTATCCGTCTAAACTCATGGGAAAGAGGTTAAAATTTGTCTTAAAGAAACGAATTTGTAACTAGCAGCTACATAATTTTTTTTTAAACAACTATATGTTTTTTTTTTTTACACCATTGATTTCTCTCATTATTTTATGTATAAGATAACATGTATAACTTACATTACACTTCTTAGGCAAAAATCTACTCAGTTTACTTATCGTCCTTTGTGGTACGATTAATAAATCATTTGTAAGATTGGGTGATATAATAAATTAATATTTTTTTCTTAACATATTTTCGATAATGTTAGACGATATTAAGCAATACCAAGCTTACCGAGAAAAGTCGTTTAAATAAATTGTTACAACCTTGGGGTGGCACAGGTCTTTTCACCAGCACAGGTAACATAATAAGCATTAATATATAAACGTACATACTTTACTATTACAATTTGCGCTCGATTTTATTTTTAACGATAAACTCTTACGTAACTTCTTTTTGTCGTAAAAGGTAATAAATTTGAAAGTGAATTCGTAAGTAAAATTATATTGAGAAATGATTCCGCCGTGATACATGTATTCTCAGGTACAATAAATAGAAGTAATAGACGTTTCAAGTAAAAAAGATTTTCAATTAAATCGAACACTATTCACATAACAGACTTCTTAATAAATTATAGTTTTTTTTTGACTGCCAATTTATGAAGTTTTAATTACAAAATAATAATTTAATTCAAATTTATACGCAACTTCTGTCGTCGCAAAAATTTTATTAGAAGATTTAAAAAATTATAAAAGAATTTTGCGCGGTATAAGAGAAATAAATTTAAAATAATAATATTATTTTAGAATTGCTCAATAAATATTAAACTAAAAAAGAGAATAATCTTATATAATATTATTTTTATTTTATTTCACAATTTGCACTATTTTAATTTTGTTGTAGGCGCTAAGTGGCATGCGCGACGAAAGTTATTAACAAATGCGTTCCATTTCAATGTATTGACTCAATATGCTGATATATTGATCCAGGAGGGCGATTATATGACAAAATCTTTGAAAGATGTTGGGGGGGCAGTTGTAAAAGATTTAGTACCATTTATTAGTGAACATACACTGAACGCCATATGTGGTAAGATTTCTGTAAAGTTCTTATTGTTCTGTTGTATAGATGATTTCGTTCTAAATGATATCATAACTTAAGAGTTCATAGCTTAAGAAGATCATTTGTTCGCATACAAAGTATCGATGCTGCAGAAAAAATAGATAATATCCGATTTTTTATAGTTAAAGCTACTCGTGAAATATATCCAGTAATAATTATTTTCGATTATATATCCGATTTTATTAAATACATGCACTTGCAGAAACTATCATGGGCATCTCTCTGAAAAAACTTAACAAGTTCGAATCGCAACAGTATCGAAATATGGCTCACGACATGATCGAACTGATATTTGATAGGTAATTTATGAATATTATAAATAATATATATTGTGATATATATTTATAATACTTTAAGTTATGGATGTTTGTGATATATATATTTTGAATAACAAATTAAATATTGAATAATCATGTGAAGGTGAACAATTAGTTTGACACATCGATTCGTTTAAAACGGCAATTAGATATCAATATCTATTGTACGTACTCCGTTAAATGTTAAAAAAATTGTAAATGTTAGAATATTGAATTATTAAGTAAAATAATTTATTCAATAAAATCTGAAGAGAAATTATCTTTGATCAACAAATCTACAGTTAAACCGAAAGTATAATGTTTTTAGAAGATTCTAAATATCTTTTTTGTAACATATATAGTATCAAATTTATTTTTTTACCTATATTCTTTACAAATAATGAGATTACTTACAGATTACTATAGGATTTTATACGACTTTAAATAAGGCTTTTACAAAATTACGTCGTTATTGAAATTATATAGTTTTATTGAATTATGATTTAGAGCATTCAGACCTTGGTTCCATAACGATTTGTTATTCTCATTATCGTCACAAGGGAGAAAGCAAAAAAAGATCTTGAAAATATTGCATGGATTTACGGAAAAAGTATGTTATGTATCATTTTATTTTAAATCCGCCACACACACACACACACACACACACACACACACACACATTCAAACACACGCAAACGTTATCTTTTATATAAAATTACAATAAGTATTAATACTACATTATGCTATTAATATTTATGATATAATACGATGTGTGCTATTGTTATTTAATACAAAAAATTATTTTAAAAATTTAATATTGTACTTTTGTGTAGGTCATCGCGGAACGAAAACTTTATCACGAACGCACCAATGGTCGACATTTGAAAAATCTTGAAAATAACAAAGAGACAGAGATAGATGTCGAAGTATTTGGAAGTACGTAAAAAATCGGAGCTAATATTTAAGTTTGATTACGCAATCGAACATTAAATTATGCCTGTAATATTTATACCAAACACATAATCACACGGAATAATGGAACATATGTCTGTTGTAAAATTGAATCATTATTATTTTTAATAGAAATTCTGAATTTTTAATCAAAAACAATGTTATATAATTCAAGCGCGACATACAAAAATAAAATTAACGTGTTTTTTTATTTCTAGTTAAAAAAAGGCGGCTATCCATGTTGGATCTCTTAATAGCGGTATCTCGAGACAATTCGTTGACTGATTTGGACATCAGAGAAGAAGTCGATACCTTTATGTTTGCGGTATGTATCTGAATCTTTTTTACTAATTTTTTGTACATATCATCTAAGCACATTTAACTGTATGACGATATGACGATGATTACAGGGTCACGATACTACAGCGATGAGTATGACATTTGCTTTATTGCTGTTAGCTGAACATAAAGATATCCAGGTACTTTTTTCTCAGTATATTGCGATATACACGACTAAAAAAAAAATTAGAGAACACTTTTTATACTCTAAAAATTGAGCTATGTTCAAACCGTTAAAATTCGACGAAAAATCATCGTAAATAAAAAATTAAAAAAGCATTTTGAAGCTTAAAGATTCGACATTAACGCACTATTGTTGGTTTCTTAAAACTTTTTTATTTTTCTTGTTCTGTGCTTTAAGAAGGAACCCATTGTTTTGTTCCTTAAAATTATGTTTTTTTTTGACACTTTGCGGCTCGATAAAAGAATTTCTCTCAAAAATTCAATTCAAGTTCCATAAACTACAATATTTTAGCTACAAAATGCTTTGTTTTAATTTTCCTACCATTTCTTTTGATCAAGTTACACGATTTTAAAACTAAAATTGTATTTTCTAAAAATGAAAAAATGAAAAAATTTTATAAAACTGTTGATATCACGTTACAGTTGAAACTTTAAACTTTAAAATGTTTTTTGTCTACAATGATTCTTTGCCGAGTATCGACAGTATTTCAGTATTGTAAAAATACAGGTTTAGTTTCAAAATCGTGTGATTTGATCAAAAAAAATCATAGGAAAATTTTTAAAAAAGCATTTTGTAGGCAAAATGTTATAGTTTATGGAACATGAGTTGAATTTTTCGAGAGAAATTTTTTTTTAGTTGTGTATTATTTAACTTTCGATTTTTTTCAAAGTAATATTGATATCAACCTTTTGTTGCAATGTATTTTGTCATTTATTAAAAATTTATTTGTATCTATACATATAAAAACCAAGATATTATAAAATACAATTAAATGATTATCCATGACACAGGAACGTGTGAGGATTGAAGTCGAAACCGCGATGCAAGAGAACGGAGGCAAACTTACCATGAGATCGTTGCAAAATTTACCATATTTAGATAGATGTTTAAAGGAATCGCTACGTTTATATCCCACCGCATTTTTTATATTACGAGACGTACAAGAAGATGTAAAATTAAGTAATTAATGACTTTTTTTGCTGCAAATATCTTTGAACATGTCACATTTTACAGAATATATATTATCGAATGTAAAATAAGTTTACTTGCTTTTAAAATTTAAGAATGTAATATTATGTTCATGTTTTATTTCTGAAAAGAACTCTTAATTTCATGAATTTTTATATTTTCTAATTTTATAATATACTTTTCACAGATTCATATATCGTACCTGTTGGAACAATCTTATATCTTAATATCTACGGAGTTCACAGAGACCCCAATTTTTGGCCAAATCCAGAAGTATTTGATCCGGATAGATTTTTGCCCGAGAGGAGACAGAATCGTCATCCTTATTCTTATCTACCGTTCAGCGCAGGACCGAGAAATTGCATAGGTAAATTGCTCGCGATTTTCTTTTCTTCTTGTCGATAATTTTTGATAAGACTTCGAATTGTAGGTCAACGATTCGGTCTGTTGGAGATGAAAGCTATGATTGCTCCTTTGGTGCACAATTTTTACCTGGAGCCTATAGATTATTTAAAGAATATCCAGTTAAAGTTCCATCTATTGATTTGTCCTTCTCATCCGGTTCATATAAAGTTTATTCCGATTAGCCGCTAACAAACTTTGCAAAACTAACATGGATACCACATGAATGTAAGAAACTGATGAAAATGTTTTATAGAATCTTACAAAAAATGATCTTACTAAATGATCTTACCAAAATGATCCAATATGTAATTGTGTGTATATTTTACGTTAAATATATTTTACTTCTAATTAATTCTTCTATAATTTTTATGTGTAATCTTTCTCTCATATATTTTATTACTTTCGGATCTTCATATTTTTTTTACATTAATTAATATTTAATATTTCAAAAATATCAAATAAGAAAAAAAAATTTATAGTGCTCATATCTTTCTCTGTTTCTAATAAATTTCCATTATTATTACGCTCTTTAGTTGAAAAACGGCTATGAATATAGAGCTCAAATTCTTATTGTCAGTTCACAAAGATTTGTTTTCTGGTACATGAATCTACTTGGAGAGATTTACAATTCTATTTTAGTAGTGTTTCAATTGATCGTCGCATCAGCGATTTTATAAGGTAATCAGCAGTATTTGTATAGAATAGAAGTATTGTATAGAATAAAAGCAGTATTGTATAGAATAAAATTTTATAACATTTTCCCTTTCTAAAAAAGGCATGTTAAGTCGATTCTCGCAAGTATTGTTGCCTCTTTTCCGCGATGCTGATTGGTTATCTCGATGCTGCGCTGTGCATTACTTCATATCGATAAAAGCCTGTCATGGTTGAGCGACGCGTTTTGACAGTTCAAATAGTGACGGTTCAATTGATAAAATCGTGTAATTTTTCAATTGACATTCTGAGGAAAACGGAGAATTAGAGTTAATATGTAAGTAATTATATATATATATATATATATATATATATATATATATATATATATATATATATTAATTATATATATTAAATATTAAATATTTTATTATATTTTTAAAAAATGGTTATGTTTTTATCATTATTTTTTTACTTTTTACATATTTTTTTATAATTTGTTTGTAAAAACTTATATTACATCTAACTTAATTCTCATTTATAATTATTTATAATGTTGAGAAACTTACATACATATATTTTTAATGTTAAATAATTTATTTCAGTGTTATTTTGACTATTTCGTGTGTTGTATGCAAGTATACATACAAAATCTACAAAATCTACAAAAATATCATTAGGTAAGTTTAATAAATATTTTTAGGTAAGTGTTATTATAAATTTTTATAAATGTTTATACATATGGTATACAGTTTGTCTAATAAGAGCGTGATCGGCATAATTTATAGAAAAATTTATTCTTAACAAAATATTTCAAATATATAGAGACATTCTATTTGATTAGAACTAAAACGCAATTACGTTAATAATGTGTCCAGTCATCAATAGTATTGATAATTGATTGACATCTCCAAGGTATGCTTTGCATTAAATTGACAATGTATAGTTATTGTATAAAAGGAGTGATCTGGCATCGATCAATTGGATTAGCCGTTATAGTCGCCCGATGTAAATTCAATCGGAAAATATTTGGACATACATTAAACAGAAGCTTCGTGGAAGACAAATTTTTTTTTTGAAGCAGTTATCTCGAGAGATTTGTCGGATAAGAAGGTTCTTGCCGCATGAACGTTGTCAACTTAATGCAAAACATGCTTTGGAGAGATCAGTCAATTATTGACGCTATTGGTGATTGGACACATTATTAACATAATTGCATCTTATTGTTAATACTAATCCAATAGAATGTATTTATGTATTTTAAAATTTTGTTAAATATAAATTTTTATAAATTGGGTCGATCATACTCTTATTAAATAAACGGTATATACGAAGTGTGTTTCAAAATTAATAATACTTTTCTTAATTATTTATTTCAGTGTTATTTCGACTATTTCGTTGGTGTTGTATGCAAGTATATATACATATAAAATCTACAAAATATTAATAGGTAAGTTTAATAAATATTTTTAGATAAGTTTTATTAGAAATTTTTATAAATATTAATAAATTTTTATATTGTTTGCATATATATATATATATATATATATATATATATATATATATATATGTCTATCTAATAAGAGCGTGATCGGCCTAATTTATAGAAAAAAATTTGAATTTACCAAAATTTTAAAATACATGGAGACATTCTATTTAATAAAAGTTAAACTGTGAACTTAATGCAAAGCATGCTTTGGAGAGATCAGTCGATTATCGATGCCGATGGTGATTAGATACATTATTAACGTAATTGCATCATAAATAGAATATATTTAAGTATTTTAAAATTTTGTTAAATATAAATTTTTTTATAAATTAGGCCGATCACGTTATTATTAAAAAGACTGTATATACGAAGTATGTTTCAAAAGTAATGAGAAGGAAATTATTATGTTCAAGATGGTATTCTTGTGATACGTATAGAGGAGTTATTTGTGTTGGAGAGATTGCAGGTACATAGGCAGATAATATTTAGTTAACTTTATCTTTTTATAGTGTTGACATCATTTGTTGTTTAAAGTTATGTTCAAGTACCTCATTACGAGAAAAATCAGTATTAAGTAACGATACGCGATAAAATTTTATGTTGAATTATTAAAAAATATTGATGTATATATGGCATAAGAAACTTTTAAAAAGAGTCGAGAAATTGTTTAAAATAAATATTGATCTTGATGTTTGTTCATATCAAAAATGGATAGGAATATGTTTAAATGCTGATGGCAGTTTCTTCATATGCTTTATTTTTAACACATTTTAATTGTCTCGGAAACATTTTTTTACAATTTAACAAGAAATTTTAATTTGTATCGTAGTTCAATACTGTATTTTTCTTGTGATAAGGTATGTAAACATAATTTTATACAATAAAAATAATTTTGCGCTATGAGTTTAGAATTGATTGAATTGAACTGCCCGTCTATGTATTTATGACCATTGATTATTTCACTTTAATATGTATAGGGATCATTGTTTGTAATCTCTCTAACACTAACGGTCTCATTCTTATTATGATTACTATCTTGAGTATGAGAAATTTATTCTTACTTTTGAGATATATTATATGTATACAAATATAAGATATCTTACAATCCGTACAATACTTTATTAGCGTGTTCTACAGGTAAAATAAAGATAAAAATTCTAATATAAAAATTTTTTAATTGTTGTTTAACAATTTTTGAGTTAGTTTTCAAGGAAGCGATCAAAATTTGCAAATGATATAGCATGATACTCACGCGCTTAAACTCGTAACTATACTTATATGTGTATCGATCTGTCATCAGTTATTGATTTTTTTAAGTCAGGTGATATTAATTTTTATTGCGCAGTTGATTTTACTTTGTTGTTTTCTATGTACGTGTACCATATATTATCTCTACATCGTATATTATGGCGATAGGCTAATATTAATAAATTATAAATCTTATACGAAAAATATTTAATTATTACATAATTTGATTAAATAATTAAATAATTAAATAATAATTGATTATTAATAACAAATAAAATATTAATAAGAAATAAAATTATTAATAACAATAATAATATTAATATTATATTATTAATATAAATATCAATAAAAATAATTATAAGTAATATTATTATTATTATTTTTATTATAAATATTATAAATATTATATCAGTAATATTTTATTATTATTTATTATTTTTAATATTTTTTATTAATAATTTTATTTATTATTTTTGATATTTTTTATTGACAATTAATTAGTATTTAATTATTTAATTAAAATATTTAAGAATTAAATGTTTTCTGTATAAAATTTATAATTTATTAATAATTAGTCTCTATCGCCATAATGTACGATGTAGACGTAATACACATGTACATAGAAAACGAAAAAATAAAATCATCTGTGCAATAAAAATCAATACCGCCTGATTTGAAAAAATCAATAACAAATGACAGATTGGTACATGTAAATGTATAATTGCGGGCCTGAGCGCGCGAGTTTCACGCGGTATCATTGGCAAACTTTGATCGCTTATATCTCAAAAACTATCGCAGCCTCAAAATTTTTGTATTAAAATTTTTGACTTTATTTTATCTTCAGAACAGGCCAATTAAATATTAAATATTAAATATACGTAGATTGTAGACATTGTATATGTATACATAGAAAGTATAAGTTGACGACATTAAAATTATTAGATTTTTATTTATTGAAAAATGCCATGAAATAAAAGTTGTAGAATTTATCGATCTTCCACATGTTCCCAAAGTTTTGATTTAATATGAGGATACGTATACATACCATATGTATACAGGATATGTTAGAATGCAATTGGGAACTTTAGTGTCTACTGTATTGAAGATAGAAAAAAATGGTAGAGGAAAAAGTTGAATGGCATAGCAATGTATATTTTTTTAATGATTAATTTTTTTTATAAATGCAACGATGTACTGAAAAAGTGCAATTGCATTTTTTTTAAATGAAATCATATATTTTTTATTGTAAAAATTAATTCTTTTGAACATTTTGTGTATAAAAGTATTAAGCTAAAAGCTTGAACAAGTAATATTTTACGAGATATTTGAAATTTTTGAATGAGGTATATGTTTCATCTAACAAGCAAATCTCGTAAATCCGAAAATTCTGATTTTGATAAAACTTTACATATTTGTAAGAAAGTAAATAGATGAATGAATAAATTTTTAGTTACTATTCAGAAACGATTCTAAGGAGTGAAACCACCTCTCATATGTGAAGCGGTTTTGTTTTTATCGATATATCTAAAAAAATTATTCAAGATATTAGAAAATATTTTATTTTGATAAGTACACCTCTATTTAAACTCATTAATAAAATTTCAAAAAAATTTTTTTCAGACTTTTACAAACAAATTTTTTAAAATTATTTTTTCTGAATTTTATTAATGTCGTTAAATAGAGGTGTTCTTGCTATAAAACTTTAGTATTAAACATTTTTTGATATCTTAAATAACTTTTTAGATATATTTATTTAAAGAACAAAAAGCTCTACATACATATGAAGGGTGGTATCATTTGTGGATAACTGAAAATTTTTAAGTTTATCTATTTATTTTTCTACATGTATGTAAAGTCATCAAAATCAGAATTTTCGTGAAATTCACTAAGATATAGCATTAACAACATTATCAACAAAAAATTTAAAATATTTCGTAAAATATTATTCTTTTGAGCATCTTATTTTTATATTAAATTAAAATATATTAATATTTATATTTTTTTTTGTTTCAGGAACATTAGGAACAAGTTTTAGAAGAAGCAGAAGTAATTTGAGTGTTAATTAATATATATTCTTTAAGTTTACGTTAAAATAATTAAATAATTATAATAAATTAAGATAAATAAGTTTAAAAAATATTTAAGTTTAAAGTATATTGTAATATAAGCATTTTTTTCTTATTGTACCATTTTGTTTCTGTTTTTCATTGTATTATTTGCGTGTGTCAATATATATTCTTTAAGTTTATGTTAAAATAATTATATAATATATTCTTCAAGTTTACATTAAAATAATTAAATAATTAAATTAAAATAAAGTTTAAAAAATATTTAAGTTTAAAATATATATTGTAATATATGCCTTTTTTCTTATTGTACCATTTTGTTTCTGTTTTCCATTGTATTATTTTATTATACTGCTGTTATTTGTTCATGTATATTATTTATTTAATCGTAAAAAATTAGACATATAAGTATATAATATAGACATATTATTATATAAGTTTGATTTGTTAATATATATGTTATAAATATATATACATATTTGATTAAATAATTATATTAATATATAAATATTATATAATATATTCAATAATTTAAATTTAAATAAAGATAATGATGATGACGATGATCATAATGATGACGACGATGATGATAATAATGACGATGATGATGATGATAATGATGGTGTTGATAATGATAATGATGATGATAATGATGATGATGATGATAATGACAATAATAATGGTAATAATGAACAATAATGATGTTTGTAATGATAATAACAATAATAATAAATATTATTATTTTAAACAATAAATTTATAATAATTAATTAAATAAAATAATTATTTTATATTTAATAATATTATTTGGTGTTAATTATTATATTTAATAATTATATAATTATCTATACACACACATATATATATATATATATATATATATATATATATATATATACATATACATACGTATATATTTATATATTTTAATATTTTAAAAGTTATATATTTTTAAATATTTTAAAACTTACCTATCTATATTTTTATAAAATGCCGAGACGTAAAATAGAACGAAATTTAGAGGAAGAAGAAAAATTTAAACAACAACGTCGTGAAAAAAGACTGATAATCAACGTCAGCGTCGACAAGCTATGAAAGTAGTAGTAAATAATAGTAATAGTTTACAAAACAAAATTAATCAAGGATATAATATTATTGATCTTGCAAGTGTTAGTGAAATACATGATAATCATGTAACAACAAATGCTACTTCGTTACATCAAAAACATGCAGAATATCAATCTCAATATCGATTACGGAAAAAAGGACAGCCACAATTAAATATAAATGATATAACAATAATGGATAATATAGAAGAATATTATATTGGATCTATGGATGTATATTGTGTTCATTGTAATACAAGACATTTCGCTGCTGAAAAAGTGTCTAATAAAGGAAATTCATTTCATGATTGTTGTAATCATGGTGCAGTATATCTTCAACCATTACCTAAATTTCCTCAATTTCTTCATTCTTTATTCGATGGAACTCATGAAAAATCTAATAATTTTTTTCAACATATTCGTAGTTATAATAGTTCATTTTCATTTGCATCATTTAACGCTAATTTAATCAACTTTCAAGATAGATGACCTGGTCCATATTGTTTCAAGATACAAGGGCAGATTTATTATCAAATTAATACAGCATTATATGCTGCACAAAATGAAACTCCTACTTATGGCCAACTTTTTATTGTAGATTCAAATGAAGCAATAAATTATCGTCTTAATCAATATTCACATTTAGATTTTGAAATTGTACAATCTTGAATCATCTTGAACATATAATGCGTGAATGTAACATATTTGCTCAATCGTATCAAATGATGGGTGAAGAATTAGAAATGGAATCTGGTGAATTATTATCAGAATTACAATTATTATTTACTTTAAAACCAGGTATGGATCGACGTCGATATAATGCTCAAAGAAATAATGAAGTTACTGCTGTTTTTTATACAAATGCTGATGGAGAAATTCCAGAATCATATGTTACAATACGTAATAAAAATACTAAAACTTTGCAAAAAGTTAGTATTATGGATCCTAATGTTGAACCATGGATATATCCATTGTTTTATCCGTATGGTACTCAAGGATGGCATCGTCATTTAACAAAATTAAATAGTAATAGACGAATAACTAGAGGACAATATATTAAATATCGTATGGCTATTCGTTATGAATTTAATGCTTTTATATTAGGTCGTCGTCTATTTCAGCAGTGGCTCGTAGACAGTTATGTAAAAATTGAAAAAGATAGAATTGATTATTGTAAAAATCATTAAAAAGAATTACGTACTGAAACATATCAAGGTTTGAAAGATTATATAGAAACTATGGCAAATAGTTTAAATGGACGTATTGGAAAAATGGTTATACTTCCTTCTACATTTACTGGATCACCGCGTAATATGTTACAAAATTATCAAGATGCAATGGCAATTGTTAGTAAGTTTGGTAAACCAGACCTTTTTATTACCATGACTTGTAATCCAAAATGGCGTGAAATCGAGGAAAACCTCTTACCTGGTCAACAAGCTTCTGATAGACCTGACATATGTGCTCGTGTTTTTAACATTAAAAAAGATTATTTAATTGATTTAATTGTTAAACAAAAATTTTTTGGTGAAGTAGCAGCGTTTGTGTACGTTATTGAATTTCAAAAACGTGGTTTGCCACATGTTCATATGTTGATTACTTTAAAATATAATTTTAAAATAACAACTCCACAGATTGTTGATAAATATATTTCTGCTGAAATTCCTGATCCATGTGAGAATCGTATTTTACATGATATAGTTATGAAACATATGATTCATGGACCTTGTGGCGATTGGTGTTTGGTAGATGAACGTTGTTCGAAACATTATCCGAAATCTTTTCTCGAAGAAACTAGAATGGATGAAGATGCTTATCCTTATTATCGTAGACGAGATAATGGTAGAAATTTTGAACGTCCTGGTGGATATATAGTCGATAATCGTTATGTTGTTCCATATTGCCCGATTTTATCGATTATATTTAATTGTCATATTAACGTTGAAATAGTTTCAAGTATCAAATCAGTTAAATATCTGTATAAATATATTTATAAAGAACATGATGTTGCTGCTATAACCATTGAACCAATAACAGAAAATGTTACTATTGATCATGATGAGATACATAATTATATCGAAGCTCGTTATGTTGGACCTATAGAAGCCAGTTGGCGTATTCTTGGTAAAAAATTACAAGATAAAAGTCATGCTATAATGCGTTTGCCAGTCCATCTTCCTAATGAACAAAATATTATAATCGAAAATAAAAATATTGCTGACGCAATGACTTCTGCTTTAAATCAAATTACTATGTTAATAGATTATTTCTCATTGAACTTACGCGATAAAGAAGCAAAACAGTATTTATATAGAAATTCCACGCTATTATACAGAATACACGCTATATATACACGCTATTATACAGAATACACGCTATTATACACGCTATTATATAGAAATTCCACGCTATTATACATTTAAAAAAGAGAAAATTAATGGTAGAAATGTATTGCGTTGGGTTAAACGTAAAAGTCATTATAATTGTATAGGACGAATATATTCTGTTAGTCCAGCACAAACAGAATTATATCATTTACGGTTATTATTGCTCACAGTAAAGGGGGCTACAAGTTTTAATGATTTGAGAACTGTAAATGGAGAATTTTGTCAGTCATTTTCAGCGGCATGTTTGGCGTTAGGTTTAATCGAAGATGATGATGAATGGAAACGAGCTATGAATGAAGCTGTTGGATGGATGATGCCTCGACAACTTCGTAGATTATTTATACGTATATTATTACATTGTCAGCCACTACATCCTGAAGAGTTATAGGAAAATTTTAAAGTAGCAATGTCTGAGGATTACGTTCGACATTTTGGTATGTTACAAGGACAAAATAAAGCTTATGCGCAAATTAATAGTATGCTTCGTGCGGAAGGTAAAAGTCTTGCTGATTATCCACAAATGGAACAGTTAATAGAAAATAGCGGAGAGGAGGATTATATGACTCTTGAAGAAACTATGGAAATAGGCACTAAACAATACAAACAATTAAATGATAAGCAAAAAGAGATAGTCGATC
This sequence comes from Polyergus mexicanus, assembly GCF_030449975.1. Lineage (NCBI taxonomy): Eukaryota > Metazoa > Arthropoda > Insecta > Hymenoptera > Formicidae > Polyergus > Polyergus mexicanus. The sequence goes on from NW_027223341.1 coordinate 4,877,492, forward strand.
TTTTATTAAATAGATTAGATAATAATAATAATCATAATAATCATTGTTTTTATATTGATGGTCCGGGTGGATCAGGTAAAACATTTATATACACAACTATCTATTATTTAGCTAGAATTAGAAATAAACGCGTGTGTACAATGGCTTTTACGGGCATTGCAGCGACATTACTGCCTACTGGAAAAACAGTTCATAAGACATTTGGATTATCGGTTCCATTATTTGCTGATTCATCATCTGCTATTAAAATCCATTCAAAAGAAGCTCAATATTTGAAGGAAACTGATATTTATATTTAGGATGAAGCACCAATGGCACCACGATATGCTTTAGAGATTATGGATAGAACATTGCGTGATATTATGAATAATGATTTTCCTTTTGGTGGAAAAATTGTTTTATTAGGTAGTGATTTCAGACAACTTTTGCCTATTAAAATGCATGCTACTCGAAGTGAAATTGTGAATCTTTCTATTAAATTTAGTTCTACTTGGAGACATGTCGTAAAATTTTCTTTAACAAAAAATATGCGAGTTCTCCCAGAAGAAATTGAATTTGCTAAATTTTTATTGGATATGGGAGATGGCATATTAAATGATTTTAATGATAATATACAAATTCCTGCAAGTTGTGTAGCGCCTATTAATGCTGATATTGTGGAAGATATATATGGTGATTTAATACAAAAAAAAGAGTTTGGTAAAGTAACTAAATGTGCGATACTTTCTGCAAGAAATGTTGATGTAGACGAAATCAATAAAAAGGTTGTTGAATTATTAGATATAGCTGATGAACGAATTTATACAAGTGTAGACAGCGCTGTAAATGATAATAATGGTGATATCGGTGAAGCTTTGTTACCAGAATATTTAAATAGTTTATCTCCACCATCTCTTTCTCCTCATGAATTGCGTTTAAGACCAAATTCTATCATTATGTTGGTTAGAAATCTTAGTATTAATGAAGGTCTTTGTAATGGTACTAGATTAATGGTTATAGAGCTTGCAGATCGTTTATTGAAGTGTAAGATTTTAACTGGTGACAAAGCAGAAGACATTGTTTTTTTAAATCGTATAACATTATATTGCGAAAATATATATCCTTTTACTTTTTCCAGAAGACAATTTCCAATAAAATTAGCTTTTGCTATGACAATTAATAAATCACAAGGACAAACGTTTGATAGAATCGGTCTAGATCTTCGTAAAGATGTTTTTAATCATGGGCAACTTTATGTTGCTTTTTCGCGAGTTCGTTCTTTGCAAGCATTAAAAGTTTATCTTGGTAATCAACGAAATAATAGATACGTTAAAAATTATGTATACAAGGAAATATATATTTAACTTTCTGATTTTTGAATCATTCTCTTTATCTTCTTCTTTCTCTCTAATATGTAATATGACGGAAAAAATATATTTATGTAAAAAATAAATTATATGGTTTTATTAAAACAATTAGACAATTTTTAAAGTCTTAAGAGAAATGTTACATTATAAAAGAAAAGAAAAAATAAATTATAATATACCTTCTTCCTCTCCTGATTATTTTCTAATTTAAATAACTTTTATACATAAAACGATTATTTTAATTTTAGTAGAGAAAAGAGACAGAAAGAGAAGAAAAGAGAAAAAAGAGGAGAGAGATGGAGAGAAAAAAGGAGGTAAAAATTAATGATGTAAATTTAAAACGAAAATTTTGATAAGTTAAGACAGAGTAGAAGAAATATTATATATTACTATTATTGTTTTTGTTATATTGATATATTAATTGTTATATTATATTATTATTGTTATATTGATATTATTATTTGTTATATTATTTATTATTATACAGTTGCAAGCATTAATGTACTTTGTAATTGAATAATTTAAAAAGTATAAAAAGTTGTATATATTATAAACTCAATTTTTATTTTATGTAAATAAATAATAGTCAAATTATTCGTAAACTGAAAAAAATGAAATAGAATAAAAATTTTAAAAATCTATAAGAAATATATATATATATAAGAACTAATAAGAACTAGTAAAAACTCGATCCGTTCAGAGGTTATTGAGAACTGATAATCTTAGATATTCTTGATTTCGACTCGCGTATAAATACGCGGTATGTCTCGCTATCTGTGCGTGATCTTTGCTTCGCATGACTTAGCGCAAGACACTATCGTGTCTCTTGATTTTTACTTCTTGAAACTTTTAACAATTAAGTAATCAACAAAAAGAAAAAAAACTTTTGTAATGTGTATTCAAGGATCAGTAAAACAGTAAGCTAAAGAAGATCAACCTAATTAAGCGATCAAGAATATCACGTCAAGAAACGATAAACATCGTTGAAGTCTAATAATAATATATCAATAAAATAAACATGGATAATAACTATCATTATAATGTTATTATCCATGTTTATTTTATTGATATATTATTATTACGTACATTATGAAAGAACCAGACGACTCATTAATCTTATACCGGGACCACTGGGCGATCCGATTGCTGGCAATGCATTTCAACTTTATCTTTCAGCAGGCAAGTAGAAAATTTCTAATCTGTTTACTTTAATTGTCAGACGATCCGTCATTTATGCACACATATAAGCAAAAGTTAAATTCATAAAACCTTGTGCTCTGGAACATATACCTTTTTTTTTTGTGACGGAGGGGAAATGCCTTTACGCATACCCCGCCTCGATGGGATTCGAAGCGGGGTTATGTGGGACTCACCCACGACTTAAACAAACAGCCGGGGGACTACCCACTAAAACCCCTCCGGGTGGCCTACGACTGGGCGTTATTAAAGGCCTCTCCGGAAAGTGGCATTTGCACTACTTCGGAGAGACCCTCCGCACACGAGCCATGCCCGCTGGGGGGGGGGGAGTCATCCTCCCCCCCAGAGTCTCCGTTGTTATGGGAACTCCTGTTCGTCCTGAGGACAGGGGGACCACCGCCCCTATCACCCACTTCCCGCCGATGGCTTGGCGGGGTTGGCGTGGCCGTGCCCGGGTACCCCACCCGGGTCCCCGGCCACCGGGCCCGTCTTGTGCGCGGGCCCTGCACGTCTGCGGAAGGAGCCAATGTGGCTCCTTCAATGTGAAGGAGGCCCCCGGTCCACTCCCCCCGCTCGTGGCTGGGGGGGGGTCTCGTGGGTGGCAGGGAACAGCTGTCCCCGCGCCTGTCGACCCCCCACCCCCGTCGGGGCCGCCAGGCGCGGCTCTGCGCCGCGCCTCTGCGGCCGGGAGTCGTGGAGGGGTGGCGGGTCCCGCCAACAAAAGGCCCTCCCCGCGTCCCCCTCCCGACACCGGCCGCACCACCACGTTGGGGAGGGCCTCCCCGGCGTCCACCGGGGAGCCGCTCCCTTTCCCTTTCGGCTTCCTCCTTCTGCCGCATTACTGTCTCGCAGAAGGAGGAGACCGCCCCCCAGGATCCCTCGCTCTCGAGTATCGTCGCAATGACGCTCGAGAGCGAGAGGTCAGTACCCCCCAAACGTTGGACGAGGACACGGCGCTCGTCTGCCCACGCTGGACAGATCTCCAGCGTGTGCTGCGCCGTGTCCTCGTCTCCACCGCAATGATGGCAGCGCGCATCCGCTTCGCGCCCGATGCGGCACAGGTATGAGCCAAAACACCCATGGCCCGTAACCACCTGCGCCACACGGTACGACACCTCGCTATCCGCCCTCTCCACCCATTTGATTAAACGGGGGCGGATGGCCTCGACGACGCGCCTCCCCGAGGTGTCTCGGGGATTGGAGAGGTCTTCCAACCACCTCTCCAGCATACGTCGCCGAGCCTGGAGCCTTACGGCGGCCCTGACCCACGGGATCAGTGACACGCCTAGCCCACCGAGCTCCTTGGTACGCCGATAAATCTCGGCGTACATCTGCGCGTAGAGCTCGATGGGCGGCAACCCCGCGAGTATTGAGGCCGCCATATGCGACACCGTCCGATATCCGCGGATAACCCTGATGGCGATCCGCCGAAATGTTCGGCGCAGCAACGCCTTGCTGCGCCTACTCGCCATCAGAGCATCCGCCCAAACTGGTGACTCGTAGAGGGCCACCGCTCGGACGGTTGTCGCATATAAACGGCGCACTCTGCCATCCGGTCCACCCAGGTTTGGCAGGAGACGGCTCAGAGAGTGAGCTACCGCCTCCGCCCTGGGGGCCAGACGCGCAAAGTGCCCGTCGAAGCTCCTGGTAGCGTCCAGGTAGAGACCCAGATACTTCAACTGAGTCCCCACCCGGACGGAGAGTCCCTACCCGGACGAAGTGGAACGTATACCTATCATAAGTATCTGTAGATTATATATCTTATCTCTCGGCAATATTCATTTGCAAATCATTATCATAATTATTAATTGTTTATTTTCAACATATCTGAGTAAAAATGCAATAAAATAACGATAAAATTAATCCCACCAAAATTTTTGTATTGATATTTATAATTTATTTGTCAGAAAAACTATGGAAATTGAAGCGTAGCCTATCTGATAAATATTATCCTATTTTTAAATTGTGGATTTTCTTCACATATTGTGTGTGTATCATCAGTTGTGTGTTAGATCATCCAGATGATCTAAAGGTAATAAAAAAAAAATTTCAATTGTCTGTAAACATTACAATTTAGGAATCTTGCAGGAATCATTCATCACAAGAATATTTTTGCTCGTAAACAAAAAGTTTAAAAGGTTAAAAGCTTAAAAAGGTAAATAGAGGAAATGTCGACATATTCGACCGAGATTAGATAGAAATTTGAGCTACAATTAATAAATTATTTGCGCATCTAAAAGATCGAGTGATATAATATAAATTAATGTTTCTCTCTTGATATGTTTTTGATGATTTCAGACGATACTAAGCAGCACCAAGCACTTTGAAAAAAGTTATTTGTATAATTTGTTTTATCCTTGGCTCGGCACAGGTCTTTTCACCAGCATAGGTAACATAATGGCATTAATATGTAACCGTACATACTTTATTATTACAATCTGTTTTTAATTTGTTTTCATCACAGGAAATCAAATAAAATACAGAATTAGTTACAGAATTATACTTGAATATTATTTTTAACGATAAACTCTTACATAACTTCTTTTTAGTACTGTAAAAAGTATTAGGCGTACAACTTTGCTTCCGCCGTTTTCCTATAGATGGCTTTAGCGGTAAGTAGTGGTCGAAATAAATAGATCGTAGACGTCATGCAATAAACTTGGGCATCTGTCAACATAACCCCATAGAAACATTAGTCGATTTGTGTCTGCATCATAAAGTTATTCTCGATTGAAAATGTCAGTTTACGAGCCAAATTCTCGTCATTTGCGGGAGGTTTTAATTTTCTGCTTCAATATGAAGAAATCTGCGGCTGAGGCTCATCGAATGCTCTCAAATACTTATGGTGAAGCCGCTATTAGTGCAAGAACGTGTCGTGAGTGGTTTCAACGCTTCAAGAACGGTGATTTTCACGTCGAAGACCGGCACAGCGGTGGAAGAAAGAAGGTTTTCGAAGATGCAGAATTGGAGGCATTACTTAATGAAGACTCGAGTCAAAGTCAAAAAGAATTGGCACGATCATTGGGAGTGACTCAACAAGCAATTTCAAAACGTATAACCAGTTTTTTACAATAAAACCTCGAATTTCGGGAAAAAAACGGCGGAAACAAAGTAGTACACCTAATAATAAATTTGAAAGAAATTTGCAAGTAATGTCGTATTGAGAGATGATCTCGCCATGTATTCTTAAGTACATGGAAGTAATAGATATTTCAAATAAAGAAAATTTTCAATTAAATCAAACACTTTCACATAACAGATTTTTTAATAAATTATAGTTTATTTTTGACTGCTAATCCATAAAGTTTTAATTTCAAAATAATAATTAAATTCAAGTTTACACTTGCAACTCTTTTTATCACACAAATTTCATGAGAAGATTTAAAAAATCATGGAAGAATTTTGGGCGATACAAAAAAAGTAAATAATTATGCATATTAGGACCGATCTCACCAATTTCAATGATATATGTTGTCAAGGACACGCCCCTAAGTACAATAACTTTCAAAAGGTTTTAGCCGTTACTCATTATTTATTAAAAAGTTATTAACTAAATAAGTTTAACGAATGGAACGTAATTGTCTGACACAGTGTATATTTAAAAAGAATATATTTATTGGAATATTGTTCAATATAAGTATATATAGTAATCATAATACTCTGCGGTATTTGTATATATTCTTTATAAGTAAATTTACTACAAATACGTATTAAAACGTAGTAAATCTCTCCTTATGCGTCAAATTAAAAGAAAAAAAATATTTTATAATTTTACTTTATAATACACACACATGCTATATGTATATACATGTATTGTGTGTATGTGTACCATATACTTTTTAATATTAATGTCAGAAAATTGCGTTCTATTCGTTGAACTTATTTTGTTAATAACTTTTTAATAATATTACTTGAGAATTGCTCAATAAACATCAAATTAAAAAAGAGAATAATTTTATATAATATTATGTGTATTTAACTGCATTATTTTGATTTTGTTTTAGGCGCTAAGTGGAATGCACGACGAAAGATATTAACATCTGCGTTCCATTTCAATATATTGAATCAATTTGCTAATATGTTGATCAAGGAGGGCAATTGTATGACAAAATCTTTGAAAGATGTCGGAGGAGTAGTCGTAAAAGATTTAGTACTATTTATTAATGAACATACGCTAAACGCCACATGCAGTAAGTTTTCTGTAAAGTTTTTATTGTCCTGTATTATGTGCAGGGATTTCATTCTAAATGATACCATAGCTTAAAAAAGAAGATAAGTTGTTCCCATAGAAAGTATCAATGCTGCACAAAAGATAGATAATATCCAATTTTTTACACTCAAAGTTACTTATGAAATATTCAGTTGTAATTATCTTCGACTATATATCCGGTGTTATATATGTATTGTACTTACAGAAACTACCATGGGCATCTCTCTCCAAAAACTCTGCAAAAATGAGTTTCAGCAACAGTATCGAAATGCAGTTCACGACATAATCGAATTGATAGTGTATAGGTAATTTATGGATATAATAATTAATTGTGTGATATATTTCATTATAATTCATTAAATTATGATTGTGTGTGATATATATTTTCTATATATATTTTGAAACAAATTAAATATTGATTAATTATGTGAAGGTAAACAATTAGTTTGAGACATCGATTCGTTTAAAGCAACAATTAGGAATCAAAATCTATTGTACGTGATCCGTTAAATGTTTCACTTTAAAAGAAAAATTATCTTTAAAATGTTGAAAATATTGTAAATGTTAGAATATTGAAATATTAAGTAAAATGAATTGCGCAATAAAATCTGAAGAGAAATTATCCTTGATCAAAAAATCTATAATTAAAACAGAAGTATAATGGTTTTAAAAGATTCCAAATATCTTTTTTGTAAGATACATAGTTTTAAATTTATTTTTTCATCTATATTCTCTACATTCAATGACATTACTTAAAGATTACTATAAGATTTTATTGCGAATTTAGATGAGGCTTTTACAAAATTACATCGTTATTAAAAATATATAATTTTATTTAATTATGGTTTAGAGCATTTAGGCCTTGGCTTTATAACGATTTGTTATTCTCATTATCGCCACAAGGAAGAAAGCAAAAGAAGATCTTGAAAATATTGCATGGATTTACGGAAAAAGGACGTTACATATTATGTTATTTTAAATCCGCTAAACTCTATCTTTTATATAAAATTAAAATAAATCTCGTATTCTTTGTACCGCAAGATTACATGATTAATCATAAATATTAATAATATATTATGCTATTAATATTTATGATATAGTACAATATGCTATTATTATTTAATACAAAAAATCATTTTTTTTAATTTAATATCGTACTCGTGTGTAGGTCATCACGGAAAGAAAACTTTATCACAAACGCACCAATGACCGATATTTGAAAAACCTTGAAAATGACAAAAAGATAGAAATAGATAATGTCAAAATATTTGGAAGTACGTAAGAGATCGGAGCTAATATTTATGTTCAATTACACAATCAAATATCAAATTATGCTTGTGATATTTATACTAAACACATAATTACATGTAATAATGCAACATATGTCTTCCGTAAAATTAAATTATTATTATTTCTAGTAGAAAGTCTAAATTTTAAACAAAAACAATATTATCTAATTAAATCGCATGCAAAAATGAGATTAACATTAATGTGCTTTTTTATTTCTAGTTAAAAAAAAACAGCTAGCTTTGTTGGATCTCTTAATAGCAGCATCTAGAGACAATCTTTTAACTAATTTGGACGAAGAAGAAATCGATACCTTTCTATTTGGAGTACGTATCTGTAATCGTTTTTAAAATTTTTTGTACACATCATCTAAGCACGTTTAATGATATGATGATATGCATATAACAATGATCACAGGGTCACCATACTACAGCGATGGGTATAACCTTCGCTTTATTACTATTAGCTGAACACAAAGATGTCCAGGTATCTTCTTCTCAATATATCGCGATATATTATTTAAATTGTAATTATTATTGAAAATAGTACAGATATTAAACTTTTGTTGCAATGTATTTTTTAATTTATTAAAAATTTATTGGTATCTATACATATAAAAAACAGAATATTATGAAATACACTTAAATTATTATCAATGACACAGGAACGTGTGAGGGTTGAAGTCGATACCGTGATGCAAGAGAACGGAGGGAAACTTACCATGACATCGTTGAAAAATTTGTCATATTTAGAGAGATGTTTAAAGGAAACGCTACGTTTATATCCCGTCGCGTCTTTTATACGAACCATTGAGGAGGATGTAAAATTACGTAATTAATCATTTTTTTTGCTGCTTATATCTTTAAACATGTCATATTTTACAGTATATATTAAAATATATACTATCGAATGTAAAATAAGTTTAATTGCTTTAACACTTTAAAAATACAATGTTGTATTCACGTTATTTCTCAAAAGAATTCTTAATTTCATAAATTTTTATATTTTGTAATTTTATGATATATTTTTCAGAGTCATATGTCGTACCTGCTGGAACAATCTTATATCTTGATAACTTCGAAGCTCACAGAGATCCCAATTTTTGATGCAATTCACCTATGCAATTCCTTGATCCTGCGCTGAACGGCACATAGGAATAATGATGACGATTCTGCATCCTCTCGGGCAAAAATCTATCCGGATCAAATACTTCTGGATTTGATCCGGATAGATTTTTGCCCGAGAGGATGCAGAATCGTCATCATTATTCCTATGTACCGTTCAGCGCAGGACCAAGGAATTGCATAGGTGAATTGTTCGCGATTTTCGTTTCTTCTCATGTTGATAGTTTCTAATACAACTTTAAATTGTAGGTCAACGATTCGGTCTGCTAAAATTAAAAGCTATAATTGCTTCTTTGGTGCACAATTTTTACTTGCAGCCTATTTTATTTCTAATTAATTCTTTTATTACTTTTATGTGTAATCTTTCTCTCCTATATTTTATTAGTTTCATATCTTCATATCTTTATTACATTAAATTTTTAGTATTTCAAAAATATGTTAAATGAAAAGATTAAAATTTTACAGTGCTCGTATTTCTCTTTATTTCTAATAAACTCTCATTATTAATACACTCTTTAGCTGGAAAACAGGTATAAATATAAATTTTTATTTCAGAGAATAACGATTAGCTCTGTAATATATATTAAACGTTTATTAAATAATTGATATATAATTTAAAATAATTGTATAAATTAATATTCCGCTTGTATTATACATCATAATACGTAAAATAATTTTGGTTGCGAATTATCAATAACATGATATGCGGCCTTGGCGGCGTAAACAATAGCACGCTATTGTTTACATGTTACAGCTTTGTTTTCATTCGCTTGTTCATTCTTGAATAGTATTCTAATAATGCGAGATGCTACGTCACAAATTCCTTTTCTACAATATTAATTATTTACGTAACGATACTCGAATAGGAAAGCAATAATGCTACGTCAAATTCCTTTTCCAAAAACGCCATCGGGAAATAATTTGTTATGATTAATATGATTAATAATTAATTATCTTCTAAATATGTTAAATCATACGTTAATTATAACGCGACGATTTTCGAAACGCGTATTTTGTATAATTTATTTCTTTTAATTTTTAATTTAATTTAATTTATTTAAGTAAGAGAAACGTAATAACAAAAGTCCCAAATAATAACTTATTGTTATCTTTCTTTATGAACAATAATTATTTCTTTAATAATATTTAATTAAATATAATTAAAATTTAAAATAAATTTAAATTAAATATTATAAAGTTAAATATATTTTTTCCGGTACCTTTTATCGTTCGATTCTTCGACGATTTAACACGATACATGTATCGATTAATGAATAATTAATCTATAATTTAAAATACTTATATGATCTAATATTCCACGTATATAATACGTCACAATATGTAAAATATTTCGGCGACATATTATCAATAACAAAGGGTTCGGCCTTGTTATCATTCGCACGGCGACTTGAGCACTGAAGTAGTGCGAAACGCTTCATTTATTGTCGAATTCTCCTTCTAAATACGATCATGATTAATATTGAAACATAATTCGCTATGATAATTATAAAATTAACGATCAATTAATTTTTAATAAACGACACAAAACTGTATTGCGATGATAAATCTTTATCGAAGCGCTGTGCATGCGATTGTTCCGCGATTGCGAGAGCCGTGCAAAGTTTTTCGCACGGACCAAACTCTTTTGGTCATAATATAAACATTTATGTTTTCATTATTTAAAACTTAATAAGCTTTGTAATTGCATATTGATCATTAATCGTAAATATCGCATTAATCGTTGCTTATCAGCTATATCTAATCTAAAAATTTCTAGTGGATTCTGCGTTATCAAGCGACGCGGTAGCGTCGCGTCGCCAAGTATATGAAATTATTTTTTTCTGGCTTGTCAACGGTTTGCCTATGTATAGGGGCCGCGACGCTACCAAGTAGCTTATCCGGAGTTTTACGTCTTATGAATATTTCGAATATTTTCATGTAATAAATTATTTTATATTACATTGTAAATTATATTTTATATTAATCTTTGTATTATATTTTGTAATATATATTTGTAATATGATTAATTCTATTATTAGATATATAGAATCAATTATAATATATATTTTGTAAATATATATAAAATATTACTATAAATATTTATGTTTTACTTACTATAAATCAGGGTTGGGCATTTATCCATAAACTATTATAGTCTATGTCTACGCAATGTAAACTATGTGTAACATGTCATCTATGTCAATAATGAATAATCTATGGAATATGGTTTGTCAAAGATTTTCTTTATAGTTGATGTTTAATTTTGAGATGACGCTAGTAGATAAATTAAAGGAGTGTTTATATATGTACGACCCAACTGGCAATTTATTGTTCGATTGTTAACACAACGTTTCGACCATATGGTTTTGGTCCTTATCAAGTGAACTAAAATTACAATAAATTTGACAATGAATTTAGAAATCAAAGACCTTAATTTTAATCTAAATTACTTGCGTGCTAAAATTAGAAAGACGGAAAAAAGACTTTTTGATGGTCTACCACGTGATTTGGTGCTTAGATTTTTTGACCTTAATAAACACAAGATTTTGGCATTTAACCGTAAGATTAAGAATAATTTAATTAAAAAATTTCGTAATTTAACCTTTCGACACAACATTGTTGTTAATCCGTTCGGTAATATAGACAACTCACGATGGTTGGTTAACATCAGCAGTAAGAATATTCCTGAGAGGATTATCGAGCTTTTGAGCCTTGGTGATAACTTCGGTCTACCGTTGCATCAATCTCATAAAAAGGACCGTATTAGTATTGTACTTGAGATTGTGAAAAATTTAGAAACCAACTACTGTCACATTCCGTATGAACTAATCGAGACAACTAGAATCTCGGTTGCAAATTCTCTCGAGAGATTCTTACGTAGAAATAAACATATTAACCTTTCAGACAGATACATTCTGAAGGGATTCTCTCTCTGTAAGGAATTTTTACGTAATAACGATGATATTTTCGTTACTAGGGCAGATAAAGGTCAAGTTACAGTAGTTATAGATAAGAAAGATTACTTTGAAAAAATGGAATCTATATTAAATGACCAATTTACATACAAAAAATTGATCAAAGATCCAATTAGACAGTTAACTAACAAAATAAAATTACTTGTTAAATCTTGGCGCAATAACGGTTTAATAGATGTGTCCACGTGCAAACATTTAAGCATTACTAACGGTAATTTGCCACGATGTTACGGATTGCCAGAGATTCATAAAACTGGTTTTCCATTACGTATTATAGTATCGTCACTGAACAGCCCGTTGTATAATGTATCGAAGTTCATTTATGATATTTTACATAATTCTAACTTGCAACCTAAATCTCATATTAAAAATGGCTGGCCATTTGCTATCGCTATGAAGGATAAACTTATTAATGATGACGAAATAATGATTTCACTTGACGTTACTGCATTATTTACTAATATTCCTAAACAGTTAGTTTTGCGCGCTATCGAGAAACGTTGGAATGACATCGCTCCGAATACAAATTTTAACTTGCTTCAGTTTTTATATGCAGTGGAAATTGTTTTAGATTCGACTAGTTTTTCTTTTAATGGACAGTTTTATGAGCAGATCTTTGGCAGTCCTATGGGATCTCCTCTATCACCTATTTTGGCAGATATTGTGATGGACGATTTGGAGACACATTGTTTGAGTTTGTTGAATTTTATTATTCCTGTTTATATCTTTGCTATCGTTCCCCGTGCAAAGGTAGACGAGATTAAGTTGGTTTTCAACAGTTATGACCAACGCTTAAAATTCACGCATGAAACAGAGTCGGACTCATGTATTAATTTTTTAGACACCACTGTTATCCGCTTTAATGGAAAAATTTTAACTAGTTGGTACAGAAAACATACTTGTTCCAACAGATATATTAATTTTTATTCCAACCATTCTTTTAAATATAAAATGAACACCATTTTTAATCTCGTTGACCATGCTATTTTATTGTCTGACGATCAGTTTCATGGTAAAAATATTGATGTCGTGAAACGGATTTTACTCAATAATTGTTTTCCGAGACACGTTGTAAACCGTTATGTTTGTAAGAGACTTAATTTTTTGAAACACCATGGTGATGTTACTCCGAGCACTGAGGAAAATAATGTAGACAAGCCCTCTTAAATTACATTACCTTTTGTTGAAAGTTTGTGTGACAATATCGGTCGGTTTTTTAAGGATATGGGTTTTAATGTTGTCTAGAATGTACCTAAAAAATTGAACTCATTGATTAAACGTGGTAAGGATGTGCTGCCTATTAGTAATAGAACGGAAGTCGTTTATAGAATAAATTGCAAGAACTGTAGTGCTTCATATATTGGTCAAACGGAAAGACATTTAGCTACCCGCGTCAAGGAACATTTTAATAACATGAAAATGCACGCTAGTAATCTTTCGGTAATTAGTAAACACAAATTAGAATTTGATCATGACTTCGATTGGTCAACGCTTGATATCCTGCATACTGAAAAACATGTAAGAAAGAGAGAAATAGCTGAAATGTTCTTTATTAAAAAATATAACAACACTGTTAACTCTCAAAAGGATACAGAGAATTTAAATAACATATACGATAGATTAATAAAGATCGTTTAGTCTTTCTCGGTATCTTAAATAGTGAGGTTGACAAGATGTGTCATTATGACATAGCGACTTTTTTTTCTCTTTCAACTTTAACTAATGCAGGTACATAAATTTGTTTATTTCATTTTTGTAACGGGATTATCATTATTTATTGTAATTTTAGTTTACTTGATAAGGACCAAAACCATATGGTCGAAACGTTGTGTTAACAATCAAACAATAAATTGCCATTTGGGTCGTACATATATAAACATTTTCTTTATATTTCGTTTTTTATGTTTCATGCTTGAAACATAATTACAAATAGAAATCTAAGCAGCCAAAGACTGATGACAGGGGATAAGGTGTCTGTCATAGTCATGGACGTAAAATAAGGCAGAGAAAAACGTAAGTTGTAAAAAGTTATTATACAATAGCGTTACATTTTTTTCTGCCTTACTTTACTAAAATCACTTATATAGATACATTAACTATTTTATAATATAATCATTCTTTTTTTTGCATTCTGACATCTAATTTATAAAACTTACATAGTTTACATTGTCTATGAAAAAAGTCCATGTAAACAATTCATGTAGAAGTAATTTTCAAATCTACGGCACAACCCTGCTATAAGTATTATTATAAAATATGTATATTTTTTATATTTTAATATACAAAACGTTTATTTTGTTATTTTTCAGACAATAGGATATTATAAAAAACAATGTCATGAATTTTATTTTTAATCAAAAGTATATATTATAAAAAAATTATTTCCAAACTTTGAAGATTTTCCATCAACAATAAATAATTTAAAATAAAGAAAGAAAGATGATTAAAATTTAAAATTTTCACGTGACTTGTAAACGCTTCGTTATTGGTTAGTTCGTGCGTGACGTCACTTCGTTACTAAGACGTCGATCTAGTACAGGGAACAAGAAGATTGTTAACGTTTTTGACCCTTTTTAAAAATAGTAGTTAACAAACTGAGTAAAATGAAAGCGGGGTATGTTAAGGCAAATTCAACAAATCTGCCAAAAATTGATGCGCTAATGATGTATCAATTTATTAGAGAAGATGACCGCTTTAATGCTGCCAAAATGCGAGGAGTAAAAACATCTGCGTAAGTATACATAACAAGAAATTCATTAATTTATATTAAGACTCAATTGTTGTATCCGTAGTTAAAATATATATCTACTTTTAAATACAAAGGTCTGTGTGTTTTATTTTTTTTTCCACTTTTATCACCGGTTGGTGAATTAACGCCTTCAACCTCGTATTGAGGTTATATGACGTCCTTAGTTTGGACTATACAATAACTAAATTACTATATAACTTCTAATATCAGCAACAATTTTCACTAAATTTTCTGCGCATGATCTACCTCTTCTGAAGCCGTTTTGGAGGTGATGTAATATCTTCTTTTTTTCCGCCCACCATATAAACCTTTCATTAACCATGCGTTCCATTACTTTTCCAACACACGAGGACAAAGCAATGGGCCTTACTTTTTCTTTTCCTATTTTATCGATAAAAATTACTTGATATTTAAACCAGTCCATTGGTAGCCGTCCATATTTCCAAATTTCATTATATATGTTAATCAGAACCTGTTTGGCCGACAAGGGTAATTTTTTTAACATGACATAGTCTACACCATCTCTGCCAGGTGCTGAATCCCTTTTAATCGTATTTATTGTTTGATCAAATTCTACCATATTGAACTCTTTATTTATACTGATCCACTTGTCTGTGCTTCTGTGACTAATACTTATTAACTCTTCGGTTATTTTGGAAGGAACCTATGGGGGTGCCAATTCTTCTATTGTTTTATATATTTCTGTCTCTCTATTTTTTATATGCCATGTATTCCAGTTTATTTTTTTCTTAACGTTCTTGAAGGTTCTCATAACTTTCCATACATAACCTGGACTACTAAATTTATTTATACTATTGCAAAAATTTGTAAAACTATCCTTCTTTTTCTTCCTAATTATTTTTCTTGCTATAGCTCGACATCGTTTAAATTCAATACAGTCATGTAGAGATTGAGATTTGCTCCACTTCTTAAGTTTTTCCTTTCGTGTATTTATAGCTTCTTCACATTCAGCGTCCCACCATCGGACTGGATTGCCTTTCTTTTGATTATTTGTCCGTTTATATTTAGTTATATTTTCTGGGTCTTCGGTTAATCGTTTACCCGATGCCGTATGTATCTCTGTCGTCAATGATTGTATGAATCTATTATATTCTATTTCCGTTGACGAGTTGGTAAAGTTAATGTTGTTGAGGTTCTTGTGTCTCATTTCCTCATCTACACGCCATGTGTATTCGTCCCAATTCGTTTTAATTGAAGATTTTCTATTAGTCCATTTTTGATATCGTTGTGTATATACAGGGTGTCCCATTTTAATCTCCTCAGGCAAATATCTCGAAAAATATGGAAGATACGAAAAAATGTTTCAGACAAAAGTTGTAGGACATGAAGGGGGACAGATGATGAAAATATGTACTTGACCTTGAGTGATCTATTGAAGGGCAGGTCAATGTCATAAATGTTTTCTTAAATGGAATTCCCTATTTTTCATTACATATTCTTGTAGCCCTTTTCGAGACGTTTTCATAACACTACCTATTGATATCTCTTACGCAAGCGGTTCCCAAGATATGAAGCTTTAAATTTGACATACCGCCGGCATTTGCATTATCCGATGTACACCGCGGGGAAGTTGCTCGGTCGGATTTGTACATCATAGTGGCTCTAAAAAGGGCCAATTTTGTGTGCAAGGAATGTGTAATGTGTGTGTGTGGTGTAACGCGTATGTGGTGTGATAGTGTGTGTGGTGTGATGGTGTATGTCAACAGAGATAAGGACTCCACGGTTCGTCACTCCCGTAGTATTTAACGACTCCACACCCTATTTGTTGTGTGTGTGCGTGTGTGTGTGTCAAGCAGAAATTATGCATATTAAATTAGGCCAATAGATGTTCAAATGCTTGGCCATTTGCTTCAATGCATAAGTTTAACCGATTTCGAAAACTGTTCTCTACCCTCTGCAATGTTGCTGTTCCCAATTGTTGAAATGTTTCCATAATACGACGTTTCATATTTTCGGGTGTCGTAGGCTCAACTTGGTAAATAATATTTTTTAAATAACTCTATAGAAAAAAATCCAAAGGGGTCAGGTCTGGCGAACGTGGTGGAAATTCTACAGTTCCACTCATGCCAAGCCAGCCGTTTCGAAAAACGTTATTCAGCGTCCTACGAACAACGCAAGCACTATGTGCAGGTGCGCCATCCTGCTGAAACCATAAGCGTTGTCTTGTGTGCAAATCAACATTCTCCAAAAGAACTGGTAATTCATTTTGAAGAAAATTATTATAACGGTTAGCTGTCAAATGGCCGTCAAAGAAGTGTGGCCCTACTACATATCCATTCAGTAATCCACACCATACGTTAAAAGACCATTGATGTTGATGCCGTATTTGCCTATGCCAGTAAGGATTTTGATTCGACCAATAATGGCAATTATGACGATTTATTTGGCCTTGGTTATTAAAATTAGCTTCATCCGAAAACATTACGTATGAAAAAAAATTGGGATCCTGGTTCATTTGTCGACGAGCCCATTGGCAAAAGCATAATGTACGACGATGGTCATTATCATTCAACTCTTGATGCAGAGTAATGTGATATGGATGAAATTTATTGTTTCTCAAAAATCGCATTGTGAAAATAGCCAAGGAGAAGCAACTTGACAGTCAGTTATCGCAACATCATTTTGAACTAAAGGAACGCCGGTTGGTTATACTCATTGTCAATGCCTCGACTCGATCGGTTGAGTTTTCAACATGTGGAATGAAAACTGCAGATGATTTCTTAATATTTTGTATTTCCAAAATGTCAAAAGAATTATGTTTTGAAGCGGAAAATGCAACTAAAATGCAAAGTAACAGCCATTTATGGTTCGAACTTCGCTACGGTAGAATAACTGCATCGATATTACATGAAGCTGAAAATTGTAATACCGAAGATGGAAGTCTTGTACAGCGGATCACTGGCGCATCCAAAGTATATGATACAAAAAAAATGGAAAGAGGTAGATGTCTTGAGAAAGAAGTACTTAAAGAAGTTGAGAAAATAGTAGGCCAAAAACTGAAAAATTGTGGTCTTTTTTTAATGCCAAATTACCCAATATTGGGAGCTTCTCCGAATGCTATGGGCAATGATTTTATTATGGAACTGAAGTATTCAAATTCAGACAAAGCTATTTCTCGATTTCTATCGAAAGGAAAAATAGCTTCTAAGTGCAAAGCACAGATAAATCTTCAAATGCTAGCTACAAATACAAAAAAGGGTTTATTTTGTGTTGCTGATCCTGATTTCGAAAATAATAGAAAAGTGACAACAGTTTGGGTAGATTATGATAAAGATTATACTACAGCTGTAACAGAACAAGCTATCAGTTTCTGAAAAAAAAAAAATTTATTGTAAATTGATGAATTCTATTTTAAGATAAAATATGCATTAATAAAAAGTTTGTTATGTGAACAATTAGTTTTTTATTTTTCGTATAATATAATTTTATATTAATAATTATAAATTATTATGTTCTTATAATAGGTGCTTGGAGGTTTATTAAAACTGCTACAATACGAACAACATCATCTATGTATGGCATGATGTTATGGTTTAAAGTAGAATGTGGTTCCAAAAGTGAAAATTCTCGTAGTCTTCTTATCATACGTTCTACGTGAATTCTTAAACTTGCTATACGCTTCGTTAACATTACTTCTGTCTTAGACGATTTACTTCCACTTTTTACACTAGGAGGTCTTATAAGTTCGCACTGAATTTTATTTAATGATGTTTGAATCTGCTTAAAACCACGATCTGCCATAATTCCACATTTTTTTGGCAAAACATCCATTATACCGCATTGTTCAAACAACTCAACATCATTTACTCGACCTCCATAACCAGAAGAAATAAAATTAATAAATCCATCCGGTGTATAACATATTAAATACTTCAATGTATTGCACTTTTTATATTCTGACCACATTAAAGACTGTTGAAGAGCGTTTGATGGTTTCTCGATTTGAATTTCGAAACAGTCAATTATTCCATAAACGTGAGCAAAATTTGCACGAAACGGTATAGATAATGCCATTTTAACGCTTTCTCTAGGAGGACAATAAATAAGAGTTTTTAAGAAATGACATAATTTTGGTACACTATTTTGAAAAATTTTTGATGCTCCTGCTGTACTGATTCCAAATTGGTTACCTAATCTTACGAAATTGTCATTCAGTTTGATTTTCATCAAAGTCAATTTTATATTTTCTGTTGATAAACAAGTGCGTTTATGCAGTTCATCAACAATCCATAACCAGTCATTTGGAATTCCAATGTATTGTTTTGTCTGTGTGCTAATAAAATAATTTGTTAAATGTAAAGCGCTTCTTTTTGTTTGTAGGTCTTGTTCTTCACAATACTGCAAATAATCTTCATGACATGATTCATATTCACTCCTAGTAGTACCAGTTGTAATCGTTTTGGAAAAATCGGTTACAACTGCACCGCTATTGTCACTCTCCGTTGGTACATTAATGGGTGAACACATTTTATTTACAGTATTAGGCAGTGTTTGGCAACTTTCTTCAACAATACTGCACTTTATATTGCATTGAATTTTTTTATTTCTAAAAAAAACCTTCGTGTTCTTGTTTTCTTTATCCCAAGTACACTTCTTATTAATTTCTATTTTGTCATTCGATTGCAATAATACTTCTCCTTCTTTTTCTGTAACGATTAATGGAACTGCATTGCTTTTTGCAATATTAATACTATCAATTTCATCATTTATTTTATTTTTTTCTGTAAGTATTGAAAAACTTATCGAAGCACAGTTTTCATTTGTTGAAATTTCTTTTTGTCTGCATACTTTTTTGGAACTATTTCATTGTCACTTTTAACATTTGGTGATCTATTTTCATTGGTTTCATGAGTTTCGCAATGAGATAGTATTTCGGATATCATTCTTTTATTATTTAATTTTTTAAATGCACATCAGTCGTGAGTACTTGCAGCTGTTCGACGGTCAGGTTGACAATCAAAAATATGAGGTGCTGCATTTTTCTTCATTTTTATTGGTGTTCCATTAATTTGAAAATCATAAAATTTTCCATATCTTCTTTCAACTAAAACAGGAAAATTAAAATTCTTATAATATAAATATGCATGTAAATAATAGAATAATAATTCTTTTAACAAAAAAACTACTTTATTAGTTATATACTTTAGATTAGAATGCGATTATTTTATTTCAATCCGTTATAATACGAATTACAAAATTGTTTAATGCAGCACTTACATTAAAATGATCTTCGCAACAATAATAATTTGACAATGTTGGTTCATCTATACGACGGGCAAGTTTGAACTACAGTTGCCGTCTAGTTTTGTCCTGCGGTACACTTACAAACACCTTGTTTGGTGTTATTTTTTGTGTATTCTTACACATTGATACAAAGCACCATCGGTAGGCTCGTACTTTATCCATATCTTTATTATAATATAAATTATTACTGATTTGCATACAAACTTCTATGGCTTGATCTATCACAGTACTATCACCAACAGTAACGAAGTGAAGTCACGCAGCTCCGGCGCCATATTGGCTGCTTTTGGCGCGTTTTCGTAACGCTTCAAATTATGATATTTTAAATAATTAAAAAATTATACAAATCGAACGTTTTGAAGCAAACAGAAAAAATTTTAATAACTAAATAGGGTATGAACTTAAAAAAAAAAAAGTATTTTTAAAAAACGTTATAATACCCTATTACATAAAAAAACTATACATTTCCGATAATAAAGCTAAATGGGCTAAAATATTTGCATACGATTAAAATACCCAGTAAGCAATTTGATAACAAATTGTTGCCAAATTGGCATCAAATTTGCTCAAAACTTGGTAACAAATCTAGTGCCATCTGTGTCCGCATTAAGTTTGTGTTTTGGTGACAAAGCTTGCTGACATAACCTGACAGCAAATTGACGGCAAGACGAAGCAAAGCTTGATATAACTTGACGTCAAATTGATGGCAAAAATCGAGCAAAATCTGCGCAAGACAATCTGACAACAGATTGTCAGCAAAAACCGAACAAATTCTGCAGGTTTTGGCCATTCATATAAAATAGTATATTTAAATGGATTTAAAGTCTCAATCCTAAGTAATAAAATAATGATAAGTTTTGGTCATAAAATGACCATTAGATAATTAGACATTATATAGAATCATATATTAATGTGTTAAAACATATATAGGTGAATTTAAATAATATATTTAAATAAAATATTTAATAATAATTATTCGAATAATTTCTGTCCGCGATTTTAGAGCAGATGCTGGAAATGCCCGCCATCCATCCTAATGCAAGCTCTCATGCGTTTTAATCATACAATACATCAATACATACGACCAATATATTTTAACGTTGGAACATCTGATTTGAGCAGAATAAAAATAAATTTTCCCAAGTATAATTTATTAATTACATTATTCTTGCGATCTTGCGATTGACTGAAACTTTCGCATCGTGAATGCAATAATTTCGAAAACGTAATAACGTATAATATATGCTTTTTAAAATAATAATTATTTAGAAATAATTATTAATTATAATAAATAAATATTTTTTTAAGTACGTCATTATACGTTTCATGTTTTCTACCGCATTCGTAATGCAAAGGTTTTAGAAGATCGTTCGTCTTATCTCGCGTCAATCACGCGCCACGCGCCGCACGCACGTCGCAACTTGCACGGTACATGTTGCGTTTCTCACATCGCTAGGCAACGTAACAATGTGATCGCGCAGTCTCCGCGGTCCATCGCTAAATAATAATCGTGCAGCAGTTAAGGGGATCCTAAAATGACGGCCGAACTTCGACGGGTTAGCGCCCTCATCTAAGCGTAACTAAAATTATCAATAATACCGATCGAAATTATCGATAATATCAATAATTTTAGTTCCGCTGTTACCGATAATATTTCTGCATGTTTTATGCATATTTGAAAGAGAATTGTGTTCAATATGATGAAATCGGACAGCATCGTGTATTTCTACTGCTCTATTGCCTCGCACGCATATCTAAGCGTATCTAAGCGTATAGATAACAGTATAACATAGACACGTGTCTGCCTTTATTGCATATTTGAACACAATTGCACACATTACTTATATGGACTTATATATATATATATATATATATATACAAGTATATAATTGATATGAACAAGAGATTTTACATAACAAATAAGATGTATGGAAAGAAAATAACATTTATCAGAACATAAAATCAATAAACACAAAGAAAAGTTTCATAAAGTTTGGAGAAAATAAAAATACATGGACGACCTTCCCGGGAAAAAATAGATTAAATGTAAATAGATGTAATTATATCTAATTAAATCTCGTTAATCTAAAAAATGAAAAACTTAAGATCTACTGAGATGTAAGCATATCCCCAAGTAGCAAAGAAATGTTTAATAAATGTTTAAAGCTCATTTTTAAAGATATTTTAAAAACATTTATTAATATTTTATTAATAAAATATTAAAAAATTAAATATTTATTAAAGGTTGAATCAAGGCTTATTTTACATAAACGTTAAAATAGAGTTTTTTTTAATAAAAATATATGAAAACAGATTTTACTTATAATTTTAAACGTTTTAAAAATATATATCTTAAAAAATAAGTTTCAAACATTTATTAAACATTTCTTTGCTATTTGAGTCCATTTAGATCCAGATAGATCTATCGATGCAGATCTATTTCAAAAATAGATCTGCACCAGTAGATCTAAATAGATCATCATACGTATACTTAAATCTAAGTTGACCCTTGAAGATCTACAGAGATTTAGATAGATCTACCAGTGTAAATCTACATAGATTTATATCGATCCACTTACAATTAGATCTAAATTGTTACATACGTAGATCTAAAAATATATAAGATATATATGCTTAAATCTAAAAGTAGATTTTAAGTTTTCCATTTTTTACATCTAAACTTTTCCATATATTTTTCAAGAGAAATATCACTTGATCATTTGTGTATGTGTATATATTTATATATACACGCAGGGTTGGGAAAGTTACTTTATAAAAGTAACTCGTTACCGTTACCGTTATTTTTTCTAAAAAGTAACTCGTTACCGTTACTCGTTACTAATTTTAAAAAGTAACTCGTTACCGTTACAGTTACTAAAAAGTAACGAGTCGTTACAATTTCCGTTACTTTTTTACAATACAAACTAATAAATTATTTTGCATAAGAAAAACTTTTGAAAAATTGTAAGCAAGATTTCATTCAAGGTTTATTACAAAATAAATGATTAAATTTTATCGAAATTCTTTATTAATTTTTAATAAAATTTGTTGCTCCATAGTATCATCATTTAAATGCCCTCTTTGTGGTGTTAATACAGAGCCACCGATGCTAAACATTCTTTCTACAGATGCACTACTTGGTAGAGCTGTATTATATTTAATAAAAAGTTTTTTAAGTTTTGGATAGTCGTTTAACATTTCTATATTACAATTATTTGATTTTAAAAACCGTTGCAATTCTTCTTGTTCAGATTCATTTTGCACCGTTTTTTGCACAAAAATTAAAAAATCATCGTGATCGTCAGATTTTCCAACTTTTGAAGAATTTTCAGTTGATCGGATTCCCAATAAATCCTCCAAATAATTTTCAGCACGTTTTCTTTTTTCTCCGGTTAACCAGTTTAACTTAAATTTTGGATGTAAACATGCTGCTATTATTAATTCTTTTATTTCAAATATTGTAAGAAATCTAAAATCAAATATAGTAAATTAAGCGACATTGTTTGTTTTATTGAAATTAATACTTTTGAATCAATAGTTTAAAATAAAGTAATATTTTTCAATTAAATCCTTATTTAAAATTAAATAACATATGTATTAATGAAATTAATAAGTTACCTTTTATTTAAACCTTGCTGAATAGCTTCAACTAATGAATGGCAATCTATAAGGTCAGATTTATTGAGATTTTCTAATTTTTGTTGCAAGGTACTTAGAACTGGTAGTAAATGAGAACTCTGCTTTTCCGAAAAGATAAAACTCTCATTGGATATCGCGCTTCGCGTCATCGCACTGATCTGCAAGAGCCATAAGTTGATCAATCACATTCAAGCATTTTTACAACATAATAAGAATGCTAATTGGTCGATTTGCTTACGGCTTTACGGTTAAGATAAAAATTTTATCACGCACAATAGCAAGAATAATATCTTAAATAAATCAAAAAATTTGAAAAAAGTAACGATAAAAGTAACTGTTAAATTCGTTACTCGTTACCGAAAAATGTAACGAAGTTACTTTTTCCGTTACAAATAAAATTTGTAACGCCATTACCGTTACAGTTACCGAAAAAAAGTAACTGTAACGGTAACGGCGTTACAAGTAACGCGTTATTTCCCAACTCTGTATACATGCATATATATATAATATATTTTATACATGTATAATATATATATATATGTAAATATATTATACATATAATTGTATATGTAAATATTTATATATTTGTAATATAAATTTAGAAACATTTATAATACGTTATACAAGCTGTCCCCAATTTAAATGTCAAAACTTTAGGAGCGTGTAGGGGACCGATAAACTAAGACAAAAAGTCCTTTAGAGATTTGCTCGTTTTTGCTTCGTTTTGAAGAAAATCGCAAAAAATGAAACAAATAATTTTCACCAAGAAACTTAAAACAACACTAAAATTATTAGATTTATCAAAAAGTATTATAAAATGAAAATTGTAGAACATGGAATCAAGAAAAAAGAGTGAGTTAAAATTCTCCTGAGGTAAAATTAGATTAGAAACAAAATTTCGCGTTGTCGCGTATTTATCTACAATCCTCTAATTTATATATATTAATCTAACGTGAAAGATTATAGATAAAAGGAGCCTCGCGAGTGAGACTTCGGAACTCTTCGATATTTGTCGTCTCGCTTGCTCCTTCATTCTTTCTCGCTTTCGTTTTTGTCGACTCTCCAGCATCGCGCGGGGATCTTTCCTTATCTACTATATATAAACAACTTATAAAATAAAAACTGAAACTTTCATATTGTATTTTATGAGTATAAAAATAATTATAATGGATTAATGAGATTCTTGCGATTAAAATAACACCAAATATGACATAAATCGGATAATTTTAAATGAAATAAGTAATCATAATTTTAATAACATAATTGATTAAAAATAATCCGATTTATGTCATGTTTCGTGTCATTTTAATCGCAAGAATCTCATTAATCCATTATAATTATTTTTATACAGATGAAATGGAAAATACAAGTTTCACTTTTTATTTAGAAGATGTTTATATTTTGTAGATAAGGAAAGATCCCCGACGCTGAAGAGTCGACAAAAGCGAGAGCGAGAAAGAATGAAGGAGTAAGTGAGATGACAAACATGAAAGAGTTCCGAAGCCTCGCTCGCGTGACTCCTTTTATCTGTAATCTTTCACATATATATGTCATTTTACTATAGAAAATAAAACTTTTGTATTTCGCATTTTATATATCTAAAAATAATTGTAATGGATTAATTACATTTTTGCGATTAAAATGACACCAAATACGATATAAATCCGATTATTTTAAATGAAATAAGTAATCATAATTTTAATAACATAATTGATTAAAAATTATTCGATTTATGTCATGTTTAGTATTATTTTAATCGCAAGAATCTCTTAGAATTATTTTGATATCGATAAAAGACGAAAAACAGAAATTTTACGAACGATATATAACCCGAGATATTATAGATAAAGAGAGCCTCGCGAGCGAGACTTCGGAACTCTTTGATGCTTGTCATCTCGCTTGCTCCTCGTTCTTTAATGTATTCTTTCATCCCTATTATTATATTCTTTTATTTCTTCGACTTTTATTCTTTCTATATTCTCGTCTTCCTATATAATAATACATTAATTTATTCGTCTTTATTTTATACAACATAAATGAGATATTGTGTATGTCATAAATAGAAAAAGTATTTAATTATGTATATTTTTGTATGTACATGTGTTGTATTTAACTATAGTTAAATAGAAAAAGAAAATAACTTGTGTATCTCATTTATGATGTATCAAATAAACATAAATAAATAAATTTATTTATTTTTATGTAGGGAGACGAGAATAGAAAGAATAAAAATTGAGTAAATAAAAGAATATAATAATGGGAATAAAAGAATACAATAATGAACGAGCAGAAAGAGAGAGAGAGAGAGAGAGAGAGAGAGAGAGAGAGAGAGAGAGAGAGAGAAAGAGAGAAGCGCGAGTGAACGCGTAAGTGAATATGCGAGGAGCATGAAGCTAAGCGATACGTAGTACATAGCGAGCGAGCGATTAGAAAGAGATAGAGCGTATGATCGAGAGAAAAAAGATACTGCAATAATGTTAATGCATACATGTATACTCTCACACGCATGAAAGAGACAAAGGTAGTACGATTACGTCTGTCATGTCATGTAAGATTTTAGCACCGTCTATCGCGACATCACGCAACTAATCTACTGCTCTGTTTTACTCTTGAGCCTCCATCTCGCACACACACATATGCACGAAAGTTTTATTTTGCAAAATCTTTTTTATAAAGCTTCTAAACTCACTTCTCTAAGTTCACTTATACTCTTTGATGAAATGCCGAGTGCGGAGTTTACTGATTAGGCACGTGTAGATTACAAATTTATTATATTAAGTAAATGTTGACGCAGAAGCCGATAACAAATCTGTAATTTTCTCATTTTTTTTCACTTTTTATATGAAATCGTGAACTCCGCACTCCGTTATTATGTATACTTTAAGTATGGAAAAGGATTTGTTGATATCTATAGTCAACAAAAAGATTTTGCAAAATAACTGATATTCGCGTTCTGTCGGTAATCCGGCATCCCCTTAAGCTGGCAGTTTGCCGGCAAGAACCAAGCAAAGCTTGCTAACATAACTACACAGCAAATTGACGGCAGAAACCGAGCAAAGCTTGTTGATATGACTGACATCAGATTGTCGACAAAAACTGAGCAAGATCTGGAGCGCGCAATCTGATGGCAAATTGGCAGCAAAAACCGAACAGAATATGCAGCTTATCGACACACTATGCCCCTTATCGACAGACTATGCCCCTGGTTTGAGTCCAGACTAAATATATCCGATTTTGTCGACAGACTATGCCCCTGGTTTGAATCCAGACTAAATATATATCCAATTTTGTCGATAGACTTTGCTCCTAGGTGCAAATCCGGACTAAATGACCGCGAGACGAGTATGACAGTGTGAGAGATGAAATGATGAGAATAAACATGAGATTAATAGACAGATCAGTGACGCGATATTGCAGCGGTGGCAAACGGCCGGCGAACTAAAACAGTTTATGACAGATAAATTAATTATTTTAAATGAAATAATTAATTTATCTGTCATAAACTGTTTTAGTTAAGTCAAATTTAAATATGATGATACTGTTAACCGAGGCGGCGAAGAGCAAAGAGGTTTTTTACTGTTACTGGATATAAATAATCTGCTCTAGTGTTCTTTGGTAATATACATATAACTGGTTTATTAACTAAACTATAAGGTCTTTGGTAACTACGTAATATAAATCTTCTTAACATAGTATGTTTTAGTCTTAATCTCACGGAGGTCTAACGGCCAACTCTCGTCTTCCGGCGGCGCTCGCGGAGAACAAAAACAAAAGCACAGAGAGCGCCACGTTGCACAGCAAGCAATCATCCTTTGCGGCGATCATGATCGCGCGCTCAAATCAAATAATAACTGATGATAGAGTATAACGATAATGAATACCTTACAATACTAATACTTACAGTTTTTCTTTCAATAATTTTTAATAAAATTATACGATGCAATATCGCTTGCATTTAAAAATTTGTTTTTTGCGTCCGATAAAAAAAGAAACTATTAAAATATATGTCACAATATGAGCGATGTTGAAATTTTGTGTTCAAACTATGCAATAAAGACACATCTATATTTTACTATCATCGACACGCTTAGATATGCTTCGATATCTGCGAGACGATACAGCAGTAAAAATACGCGATATTGTCTCAATTCAATATATTGAACACAATGCAAAAGATTACTTTTTCTATTATGCATGTTTCAAATAATAATGTGTCGGTAATGGCGGAACTAAAAGCGTCGGTATTATTGATATTTTTAGTTACGTTTAGATGAGGGCGCTAACCCATCGGAGTTCGCCCGTCGCTTTAGGATCCCCTTAATCGGTAATAACAACTCGTGTACCAAATTTGTAGCTTTTTTGCTGATAATAATTTATAGCAAGCACTTGGCAATATCTGTTAGAACAGACGTGGCTGACTGGGGAATTCGTGCAATTATTTCCAATGCAGTCAAAACAGTCGGTAATGTCACCCATCTTCAATTATCCTCGTTCTCATCGAGCATCAAGCCCATTCGATAGCGACGAAAATTTGCCCATTGCAAGCCATCTTTAACAGTACCCCGTCGGTGTCTCTAGTATCAGCGATCGAAGCGCCTGTATTTCGTGTCGTGCGTCGTGCGTATAAAGTTGAGTTCGCGAGCAGGAGAAGTTGTTAAAACTGTTCATGATTTAACACAAGATTGTGGCTTTAAAAAGTGTCGTCTCGATTAAATTACACTTAGATCCCGCTGACCAAGAATATCATACCGAAAGGTACAATTTGTCTTACGTTATCTTTTCATGAACCTTAAACGATGCTCTTGTCTGGCTAAAACATAACCTGACTTTCCAATAAACTTGTCGAACTTACTTTAACAAACAATAAGCAATTCTGTTATATATCGTTTTTTTCATATAGTGGTATTACTTCTATATTTATTTATATGTTTGCATCATGCTCCATTTCGTCTATATGTGATATCTACAGTGATGAACTGTTATTGTTTACTCATGATCCATAACCTGCCTACTTGCAATACTGACTGACAATGAGAGCTTACAATATAAACTGTTATTTCTATGAAATATAATTCTTACATAATATATATGTATATATATATATAAAGCATTTAGAGTTTTTTTTTTGGTTAATAATATTTGTAAACAATATGTAAACAGTTATTTTTTATTAATTATCTGTGAATTTACAGTGATATGAAGAAGGAAAGACCGTGACAGGGAGAATTTGAAGATAAGAGTAGCCTCGGTGAATGCAGGAATATGCCTTCAGCTACCGGTACGTAAGATGTATATAATATGTGTTAGAGTTCTGTTTGTAATGCACAAAATGTAATAATATTTTGTGTACATGAAAGTTTTTGTACATTAAAAATAATACATATGATATTTATTTGTATGATGATATTAATAGTGTTCTATAAATTGAAAGTCATAAATATTGACTGAATCAGGAACAATGAAAGTGAAATGTTCACATGTGCCCAATTAAGAAATAAAGGACATACATATTACAGGAATAAAGAAGCAGAGTAAATTAAAAACAAGTTTCAAGTGGATGAAAATACATGCAATAAAGGAGGTCTTTTGTAGAAGTCTTGTTAATAATGGTGTAATAATATATATTGAAAAAGATGCACATCTACTAGAAGGTGCAGCTCAAAATACCATGTTTTGAAGATTGATACAAGAAAACAATCTATTAAAAGCTATGTAATCTTATTACAAATAAAGAAACCTTTTTTTTTGGTATATGCATTTATAACTTTGCATATATTGTATATATGTGAATTTATTTCTACAAATTTTAAAAGATTTTTTTATTAATATTGTCTCACTTTCATGTGTTCCTGGTATTTAAAGTAAAAGCAAAAAAAGTCTACATTCTACATAATTGTATCAAATATTAAGCTAATATTTTATAAATTAATTGAATTGTATATATTAAAAGAAACATTGAATATCCTTGTGATTT
The DNA here is from genome assembly GCF_030449975.1 of Polyergus mexicanus. NCBI lineage: Eukaryota > Metazoa > Arthropoda > Insecta > Hymenoptera > Formicidae > Polyergus > Polyergus mexicanus. Next base: position 4,907,258 of record NW_027223341.1, read on the forward strand.
TTACATCTCTTTTTTGATTGTGAAAATTTTTAGGTGGGACCAACCCAATAGGGCAGCAAAAGGGAGGAGGGACTATGCCCAGTAATGAAGAATGTGGTATTAGAGATGTGTGGGGGCACAACCTGGAAGAGGAATTTCGCACAATTCGTCAAGTCGTACAGCAATATCATTACATTGCAATGGATACAGAATTTCCTGGTGTTGTAGCTAGACCTATCGGTAAGAATGCACACTTTCGAAGAGTTTTGCTATATGTCCCTAATATATATATATATATATATTACAAATTTCTGTTTTGAACAGGTGAATTTAGAACTAATGCCGATTATCAATATCAGCTCTTACGTTGCAATGTAGATCTATTGCGAATAATTCAACTTGGTCTCACATTCCTTGATGAATCGGGGAATACGCCGGGCGGTAGCTATACAACATGGCAATTCAATTTTAAATTCAACTTACAGTAAGTTTATATGTATTGACATTAATATTTGTTATACATTTGTAGATGCATCTTTTTAAGATTTTAAAATATTTATATATTCAAAGTCTTTTTAACTTTTTTTGTACAATTTTTTGATAATAAGATATGTACATTTTGTTGTTACTAGTGAAGACATGTATGCACAGGATAGTATAGATATGTTACAAAATAGTGGTATACAGTTCAAGAAACATGAAGAGGAAGGCATTGATCCTTTAGAATTCGCAGAACTATTAATGACATCAGGAATTGTTCTTGTTGATGACATAAAATGGCTATCTTTTCATTCTGGCTACGACTTTGGTTATTTACTGAAACTCCTCACAGATCAAAAATTGCCACAGGAGGAAAGTGAATTTTTCGAGCTGTTAAGGATATATTTTCCGACAATATATGATGTAAAAGTAAATAGAAATCTTTAAAAAAATAAACAAGATTAAAAATATATAAGATTTTATAATATGTCTTTTGTATATACACAGTATTTAATGAAATCGTGCAAGAACTTGAAAGGTGGTTTACAAGAAGTCGCAGAACAGCTGGAAATTCAAAGAGTAGGTCCTCAGCATCAAGCCGGATCTGATTCTCTTCTTACTGGAATGGTCTTTTTTAAAATGCGAGAGGTAAATAATTTAATTTAATTGATGTAATTATCTGCTAATTATTTACAAAAATATATTTATATATTTATATTAATATAAATTTATATTTATATAATATATATTTACAATATATATTTATATTCATATATAGAATTGATTTCTTTGATTTCTATTCTAGATGTTTTTCGAAGATAATATTGATGATGCAAAGTATTGTGGACACTTATACGGTTTGGGAACGTCATTTGTCATGAATGGATCTAGCGGATACATGGACAGTAATGGAGATAATGCCTCGACATCGTAATGTTAAAGAAAGAATCAATCGTAACAGAGATTATTTCATTACAAATAAAATGTTACAAAAAAATCTTTTCACTTAATGATCAAGCGTATAATTCATATCCGCAAAGTATTATATCGACATTGCTATAGGTTTCACACGAAAATCAATTTAGACAAATCTTTCAGATATACGAATCTTTTTTATTTTTTTTTTTTTTTTTTTTTTTTTGTATTCCAGTACAAGTCTGTAGCTATTTTATAGATTCCTTCTGTGTGATACGTACCATCAATCGAAAATATTTACAACACTGAACAGTAAAAAAAAAAATGTAATATAATTTTTTTGTAAACATTTGGACAATATTGATATATAAGATACCATTACAGTACAAAAATTCCATAATTTCCTCCACTTTTAACATCCTTGCAGTATACATACATATCTAGATACTGGAATGACACATACAAAAGGCGCTTAACATCGTATACTCAAGCCAAACGCAATATACATGCTACATTACGTATAGATGCATCTATTATCGTTGACATATATATATTTATTTATTCTATGATACATTTGTAGCCCGATACATTTTAAGTATGAGAAAATCGTATACATTTTAGAAAACCGCGATGGAAGGATACGCTGTTTTCCCCCGCATTTTTAAGTTATAATCCATATATATATATATATATATATATATGGATTATATATATTATATATGGATTATATATATATATATATATATATATATATATATATATATATATATATATATATATATATGTATAAACATTGATATAAGAGTCATACATTTTTATTATACATATAACGAATGTCTTGACATAAATGATACATTCGTGTAAAAAGTTAGTAATATGACTAAAAACAAGGTATTCTTCATATATTTGCTATATATACTGCACTGTTTTATTATAATAAAACCTATCGCGTCCGCAAGAAAAAAAGAATAAGATTTTGATACATTTTTGAACCAATCATACTAAAAATAACATCTGCTTTGTAAATATCGGATAGTTGCAGAAATCGAATAAATAATTTGCTTCTAAAATGTTGATTTTTAATGTATTGGCAATAACAAACCGTAAACGATTCAGTCCGATTTATCGACAAAATGCTTCGTATGCATTTTTTCGTGAATGCACGCGTATACGCCCTTTTTTAAGTAAGTAGAACGCATGAAAATCTTGTTCAATGTGCTGTACTGCGTATCTATCTACCTGTAGTAAAGAGATAAATATACGTTATCAGACTAGAGCGATGATATCAGTATACCGTTATCGCGTGTGACTTGAATCTTGAGTTCAGTTTCATCGTGCGTACTAAAGTAATTAGTTCGTATCGTTTGATCGCTTCACGAAAATGCGACTTCGAGCGTCGTGGAGGAAGCTCGACTGCATTTTTGTGTTATCGAAATGGATCACTCTTTTCGTTTGTCTCTTTTCATTAATGCCAAATGGTATTATCGCGCAAAACGAGACGTTCGAGAATTTCTTCGGACTTGATTCACACGAATCGACCGCGAGTTATAATGCGGAAGAGAACATCGAATCGCTGCTGCACGTGAAGAAGATGGAAACTCCTTTGGAACTTGAAGATCTCGCTGTGGAGGAGAAAGATTTAACTCTAATAGAGAAAAAAAATGACGAGAAAAATCCGACTCAAATTTTATCGGAAATTGAAAATGTTTTTGCACCGAAAGGTGAGTCCAAGAGCGATTCGCCCTTCGTTCAAACTATTTCTGGTAAAATGGCAGACGAGAAGAATGGAAAATATGTAAGATACGGTAAGTAATTCGTTATCAATGGGTGTGACCATCGTTTCGCAATAAGGAATGTGAGTGAGCAATAATGAGTACAGAATTTGTTTGTATTAAATTTTTTAACGCGTATTTTTCTTAACATAATGTGTTTTTCATAACTTAAAAAAAATTATTTAATTCGGCGTACAAATCTTGTATATTAAAGTTTTGTACTTTGTGTACGACAGAGACAATCTATATCTATAGCTTATCATGGATGTATATTTATCAGTTACTCACTTTAACATGAATCGAGGATGATTCATTCGATGAGACGAACCATTTTGATAGATCATGAACTCATATATCTGATGATTGAAATATATATTTTAATGTTATCAAATACCGATTCCAAAATATTGCTGGATATATTATTATAATATATATCGTAATAATATATAAAGAATTTTACGAATATATCGTAGTAACATAAAGAATTATTCTATTTGTTCTATATATATGTATATTACTGTAAAACTTTAAATTTCGGCAAAACTTAAAAGATTTACATCTAAATCCTAAGATTTATTAAGCTACTTTGGTAAAAATCCAAAAATGCTCAAGAACAGTCTTTACTTTGGAGTTTTTTCAGTTAATGTTGGTAAATATTAGGGTCTACCAAAACTTATAGTAAAATTCGAGATTGTTTTATTAGGCAAAAAACAAAGAAGTAGAAAAAAATGTTAAACTAAATATATTTATTTCTATCTCTGACACACAAAATTAAATAAATTAAATAATAATATTAAAGAAAAAACAAAAACAAAAATTAAATATTTGAAAGGTTTTTGTCTCAAAAACTATGAAAATCATCTTTTCTAGCGTACTTATTAATATAATAATTACTTCGTTAAATTAATGGAAAGAAAATGTTCTTGTACTTTATAGCTCATTCATCAATCCTTCATATTGCCAGAATTACGCGCTTCTTGAATTGTTTCGATTTTTACCGGAAGTCTTGGTAAATTCTAACATTTGCCAACATTGACTCGTAAAACTTCAAAATAAAAACTGTTTTTGAATTTTTATCAGAGCGGTTTGGCAAATCTTAGAATTTACATGTAAATTCTATGATTAGATTCCAAAATTCGAGATGTTTTATATGTTATATATTACTATTACTTTTACAGTTATATATATTACTACCAAGAATTATCTTTTCTTCCGGAAAAATTATAAGATATTAAATGCAAGAATATTATTCAGTTGACTTTATAGTTACTTTAATATTATAGTTTTGATCGATTCTTATTTGATGCACATTTGCAGATTCGAAATTACCTGAGGCTGATAGGTTCGCGCCACGTCCAGAGGACAATCCGTCTTTTTATACATTAAAAGAAGACAGGTTAAAGGAGATTCGTTCTGAATTCATGTACTGGTATTTCGATAAAGGTGGTAACAATGATATAGGAGATTACCAAACGCCTTTGCAGGCGACAACGCTGCAAATTCACAAAAATTTGAATTTTCAATTACCTTTCTTTGGGTTCAGATTCAATTACACACGAGTATGATCGCATTTGTTATTTACTTGTATAATTTTTTTATAATATAAATATAATTACTTTTATAATTTATTAGAAGTTACCAATAAATTTCTTTTTATATAAAATATCCATGCTTCTATCTGTTAAATTTGAAAAATCTTAAAATTCATTATTTGGATATTTTCAAGTCTTTTACTATAAATGAAAAATATTTTCATAGTCGAAAAACATTTTTTTTTTTATATTATGTAATATTTTAGTTAACAGTTAACGGGTACCTGGAATTTAGCGATCCACCGGAGTACTTTACGTATCCTCTCGTTTTTCCGATTAAAGATTGGCCTAGGAAAAATGACCCCAGTTTCATCGGCATCTTCTTCAGTAAATGTCGTATAGGTAGATTGAGAGAAACCGATCTCGATCAGAAGAAACCGGGGGTGTATTTTAGGTATGCGCACGTAATATAAAAATTAGCGTAATACTCTAAGCACTTTTACAATCTTGCAAAAAAAAGCTTTCGAAAATTAAAGCTACTTATAGAAAATAAATCTTTATCAGACTTGAGAGGGATTTGCAAGGAAGAAATGATCAATTTGGCGTAGAGATGCGAGAGCGTCTCATGTGGGACATACGCGAGGGTGTTGTCGGAGCTGATTCCTTTGTGCCTAAACATGCTCTGATAGCAACCTGGAAGAACATGTCATTTGCGGGTGGCATTGGCCAATCTCTTTTCACAACTAATACATTTCAGTTGGTTTTGGCTACCGATGAAGTCTTTACCTATGCTATATTCAATTATCTGAATATACAATGGACCAGTCATACAGAGGCAGGCGGTGATACGACACAAGGCGAAAACGGAGTTCCTGCATACGTAAGTAATCGCAAAATATTTCTTTTGCCCCAGTAATAAATAAGAGAATATAATTTCTATAAATATTATAATATTTTCATTAATTAAGCTTTATATAATTATGTAAATTTCTCGATGAAGATATTGTGTGTGTCTTATCAAAGCAGAATATAATATAGGTCCCAAACAGCACAAAACATCCTCAGGATCATCCTGAATATGTCCAGGACGGTTCAGGACATTTGTAGGATGTTTTAAGATATATTATTATAAATATATTTATAAAAATTTAATATGCATACATAATTATTTTTAGTTGTGTCGGCTATTTAATATAATTTAGAAATCTTAAGTATTATAATAAGTATTAATGTCCTATAAATGTCCACTGGATAACCCCTGGATGTCTGTAGGATATATCTGCCCTGTCTATTATATTGGATGTCTTTTGGATTTCCAGAGGACATATACATGTGCAATTAATTGTTAACATTAATTTCGTTTAATATTAATAATTGAATTTTATGCGCACATTTTTATATATCCAAAATTATTATTTATTTAATATTTCATGAGAAATGTTACTGTTCGCAACATTCCAAAAACTTTACAAACAATAGTATTCAACCGCTAGTTCGTTTGTTTACCGCTATGCGACACGCGAACTCGTATTTGAGATTTGGTCATGAGAATTATATAAAGCTTGCAAAGAGCAACTGACAGGAAATTATAAATGTAATTATTTTCTATCAATTCAATTTCTGATGCAATCCCAACATAGGGAATTCAGATATTGGATTGTTTAGAAAATATTACACAACTCAAACCCGGGAGCCAAACCTAAAATATTCATGTACAGCACGAAAGCCTCAAATATTAAAGAACGGTGAACTATTTTTAATATTAGATTTTTAATATTGGCAGTAAATAACAAAACATAATTTTAATTTATATTGAAATTTTAAAATTTACTCCTTGAGACATACGAAAAATATCCCTAACATATCCTATAAAAATCCTTAGGATGTTCCACAGGATCTCCCTGGATTCTCCAGAGGTTAATATACGGCTATCATTTACTCTTCCTCATGACATCCAGAGGAGATCTGAGGATTACAATGGGATATCCTGAGGATATCCTACATGTCTGTCCTGGATGCCCTTTGGACGTCCTAAGGACATCCTTGTGCTGTCTGGGCGTGTATCTCGTCAAAAGAATAAAATTCGTAACGAAGTTATTTATGATAAAAAACTCATTTGTTTCATACGTTTTAGGTGGGCTTCAACGCTGGGAACGGTACTCAGAGCTACGAATATAAGCCTTACTCTCAGGCAACTACAATCCGTGATTTAACGAGTAGAGGATGGGCGAATGGTTTTCCAGGTCGGCACATTTTCAGGATAGACGAGAAAATAATGTTGGGCACTTGTAACAAGGACATTGGTAAGAGACGCGATACCTTCAAGAAATATTGAACGAATAACGAAGTACGACTCTTTCAATGTATAATGATACACAGCCGGAGCACACTTGCCGCTGGTTTTCGCCCCGGAAAGTGGAAACATGTTGGGCGGCACCGTCGTCAACATCACGGGCCCGTGCTTCAACGAGTCTCAGAAGATAAAGTGCCGTTTCGAAAACGAGGTTGTTATGGGCACAGTAATAGACAAAAATCGCGCAATTTGCGTACAACCGTTCTTAAAATATGAAGGCTACATACGTTTCTACATTGCCATCGACAGTGGAACTTATGATTGGAAAGGCAAATACTTCGTTGGTAAGATCTCTCTTCCCTTATCTCGATCTTATTGTTATTCCTCGTTGAACGCGCGTTTCATTCTTTTGATTATATTATAATCATAACAACGCGCTAAATGATAAATATCTTTATCATTCATAATAAAAATCGCAATGAAATTTCTGCTTGCGCAGAAACCCCGGCTTCGGCGACAGAGAGGGTCTTTTTCAGCGACAAAGAGGCTGTTCACAAAAAAGATCCCGCGGAAATCGGATTCACATGGAACGCATATAATTTGACGAGTAATATAGAAGCAAAGGTGCATATCTCATTATGGGGATACAGAGAAACCAAGACAAGACCCGAATTTGAATACATAACGACTTTAGAGGTTCGTATAAATAGATACTATAGAAAAGATGAGAAACAATAATAAATTACATTACGCTATATGTGTTTTAGAGTTCACATAACAATATTGGTAAATACACCATCAAACCAGCTAAATACCGAGACGCGTACAATCCGTATCATAGCGATATGATTTTTGGCTTCATACAGATCAACTTAACGGAACCGTATTTGTACTCTGGAATCTCGATAACACCGTAAGTTTTATCCGACAAAAGTCTTCCACTCCAATGGCTTGAATAATATTCGAACAATTTTAATTTTATATAGGAGCTTGTGGAGCAGACCAATTCCGCTCGGTTGGTTCTTCGCTCCTCAATGGGAACGGCAATATGGTTCGCGGTGGCCTCAGAAGCTCTGCGATAAATGGATTATGAACGACCGGTATCTTAAAAACTTCGCCGCTGAGGTAGCGCTTTGTCCTTGCATTCTGGACCATGCTCTGTACGATAAAGGCCGCTTCCTTCCGGATTACAACTGCGACAAAGATTCGAATATAGATTGCTATTACAATCAATACGCATCTCACTGCGTGAGAACAGGCGCACCCAAGTAAATAATTTATTTTTTATACTTTGAAAATAACCTAATTATCTTTCACGTAGTAACCGAAAAAACATTTTCTCTCATTTGTAATAAATTTCTAATATTTATAATAATCTCCTGTCTGTGTATAATCAAACGCTCAAAATAATTCTGAAATTACATTCTATCTTTATTATAGCACAATTATGTTTTATTTATACTATTTCAGTTTGGACGGATCGGAACAACAATGCTGTTACGATAAAAATGGTTTTCTGATGCTGACTTACGATCAGCAATGGGGATCGCGACCGCATCGATCGCATAATTTAGGCTACTTCCCATGGAACGAAGCTAACAAGGTTCCAACTCTTTCGCACTGGTATCACGACGTCGTACCTATGTATACGTGTTGTCTCTGGCAAGAAGAACAAGCAGTCGGTTGCGAGACATTCCGATTTGAGAGAAGACCGTCGCAGGATTGCATTGCCTATCAATCACCAGGAGTAGCGACAGTATTCGGTGATCCTCACTTTGTCACGTTCGACAATGTAGAGTATACTTTCAATGGTAAAGGTGAATTTGTTTTGTTACGAGTAAACGATCTTAAAGACAAACTCGATGTGCAAGGTAGATTCGAACAAATGCCCGTCAATGCTTATGGTTCAGTGATGGCAACGCATCTTACTTCGATAGCAGGTAAGCTTCTGCTGCTTTACGTAAACTTAATTTTTGAACCTAAGTTGTACTTTTTAATATAGGCTTTTATTTATTAATATTATTAATATATTATATAAAAAAAACAATTATAGTTATAATCATATATCTTATATGTATAGCAAGAGGAAATAACTCTGCTACTATCGAAGTTCGTTTGAGACCCACGCACGCACAATGGAGATATCGGCTCGATGTCTTCGCGGATGGCCAAAGATTATATTTTGACAGGCCATCCTTGAAATTCCAACACTTCTCCGGGGTCGTTGTTTATACGCCCACATACATTTTGAATCAGAGCGAAGTCATCATCATGTTCGATACCGGCGCTGGCGTGGAAATCGTGGAGAACGAAGGTTTCTTGTCCGCACGAATATATTTACCATGGACGTATCTGGTAAAGGAACTCTTATTAATTTATAAGAAATAAATTCCATAAAATAAAATAAAAAAAAGACTTCATAAAATCATAATTAATAAATATACAAAATATCAGTATTAAATTATAATTTATAATACATACTAGAGGATATTATTTTTCAATTTTAGAATAAAACCAATGGATTATTTGGAATTTGGAATTTCGATGGCACAGACGATTTGATAAGCCCATTGGGATATCAAGTTCCTATCAATAGCGTAAATCATTCAGAAACTATTCATAGAGATTTCGCAATACATTGGATGTTAGAAGATAAAGAAAACAAACTATTGGGAGCGGCTTTATTCCACAGGGAATTTGGTAGAACAGCGAGTTATTACGCTAATCGCACGTTCGAGCCGGAATATCGAAAATACCCGACGGAGATACTCCCAATAAATAGAACATATGACATAAATCGTGCGGTTGATTTGTGCGGCGACTCGTATCAATGTCAATACGATTATGTCATGACTTTAAATCGAGATTTAGCGCATTTTACTAAAAATTATTACGATACCTTCACTCAAATCAATGCGTTAAATAAAAAAGAAAGTAAGTAAATGCACGACAATATATTTTCTACAAATAATTTATATAAATCTAATTATTCTCAAACCTACATTATATATATATATATATATATATATATATACAATCTTTAAGCTGTATCTTGCGGTGTACTGGAAACACCACGGTTCGGACGTAAAAGCAATTTCTTGTTTATCCCGGGGACAAAAGTGAGTTTCGAATGCAATCAGGATTTCATACTGGTCGGTGATCAACGTCGGGTGTGCACACCGGAAGGCCGATGGAACACTCCGGAGTATGGGTACACGGAATGTCTTCGTGAGTATATTTATGCTTATCAAATGCATTAATTTACCACTATAATCTCGTACCTGCTTAACAATTTTAAACGAGAATAAGGAATGGAATGAGATACAAGGTGTATAGAGAAAGTGTATTAAACGATAGTGCATTTATTGGACCATTTATAATTCAAAGCAGACCAAGTTTCTGCAATTTGTTTTGAGAGCTAAACTAAATCTAAGCTTATAACCGAACCAATAATTTCAGCAAATTATCCATTAGTCCATTTTTACAAAAAAAAAGCGAGTTTATAAAATCGCTGAGAATTGAATCTTGTTGAATAATTTAATATGCTTTTTATGTCTCTTTTTTTCTTCTCTTGTCTCTATAATATTTGTCATCCAGTTTAATATTCTTCTTTTCTCTTCTTCCACCAATCGTTAAATTAATGCGTTTTCCCATATATGTACGCGATTGAAGTTTATTATATAAATATAGGTCGCGTCGAGTACGTTCAGCGTACAGCTTGGACCGTAATGGGCATTATTAGCATCGTGTTAATTCCCGTGGTGGCATGCATCGCTGGCGGTTTTATCTATATAAGAAGGAATCAGATGCGAGGAGGTTCCACGAAATCATGGCGCTATTCTGAGCGCGGTTCTGGCACTGATAACGAATCTATGTTGAAGCAGACCGCGCCATTAAAATCATACGACGATAGGGCCATTACTCCAATTAGCGATGCTAGCACAATTGAAACTAATAGCGGCACTAGAAAGCGCCGTAGTTATGACAGAGTTTATCGTACGCACGAACCATTACCTAATAGACCGTACATTGACTTTGAGGATAAAGATTTTGATCTAAAGGAGCCCATCTCACCCACAGGGTCAGATTCAGGCGCAGATTCGATTAGGAAAACGGGTAGTCCCGCTAAAGAGAGTGACGTTTAGATGATGTTCGTTTCAATAGCATTGCAATAGAAAAGAGATATATTCTGTTGATAAAGTTACTTTTCGTACGCATCATTATTTGAATGCAGCAGGGTTGGGAAAGTTACTTTATAAAAGTAACTCGTTACCGTTACCGTTATTTTTTCTAAAAAGTAACTCGTTACCGTTACTCGTTACCAATTTTAAAAAGTAACTCGTTACCGTTACAGTTACTAAAAAGTAACGAGTCGTTACAATTTCCGTTACTTTTTTACAATACAAACTAATAAATTATTTTGCATAAGAAAAACTTTTAAAAAATTGTAAGCAAGATTTCATTCAAGGTTTATTACAAAATAAATGATTAAATTTTATCGAAATTCTTTATTAATTTTTAATAAAATTTGTTGCTCCATAGTATCATCATTTAAATGCCCTCTTTGTGGTGTTAATACAGAGCCACCGATGCTAAACATTCTTTCTACAGATGCACTGCTTGGTAGAGCTGTATTATATTTAATAAAAAGTTTTTTAAGTTTTGGATAGTCGTTTAACATTTCTATATTACAATTATTTGATTTTAAAAACCGTTGCAATTCTTCTTGTTCAGATTCATTTTGTACCGTTTTTTGCTCAAAAATGAAAAAATCATTGATCGTCAGATTTTCCAGCTTTTGGAGAATTTTCAAATGATCGGATTCCCAATAAATCCTCCAAGTAATTTTCAGCACGTTTTCTTTTTTCTCCGGTTAACCAGTTTAACTTAAATTTTGGATGTAAACATGCTGCTATTATTAATTCTTTTGTTTCAAATATTGTAAGAAATCTAAAATCAAATATAGTAAATTAAGCGACTTTGTTTGTTTTATTGAAATTAATACTGAAGTTACCTTTTATTTAAACCTTGCTGAATAGCTTCAACTAATGAATGGCAATCTATAAGGTCAGATTTATTGAGATTTTCTAATTTTCGTTGCAAGGTACTTAGAACTGGTAGTAAATGAGAGCTCTGCTTTTCCGAAAAGATAAAGCTCTCATTGGATATCGCGCGTCGCGTCATCGCATTGGTCTGCAAGAGCCATAAGTTGATCAATCACATTCAAGCATTTTTACAACATAATAAGAATGCTAATTGGTCGATTTGCTTACGGCTTTACGGTTAAGATAAAAATTTTATCACGCACAATAGCAAGAATAATATCTTAAATAAATCAAAAAATTTGAAAAAAGTAACGATAAAAGTAACTGTTAAATTCGTTACTCGTTACCGAAAAATGTAACAAAGTTACTTTTTCCGTTACAAATAAAATTTGTAACGCCATTACCGTTACAGTTACCGAAAAAAAGTAACTGTAACGGTAACGGCGTTACAAGTAACGCGTTACTTCCCAACCCTGGAATGCAGTACGTATGCGTGTATGTATGTGATGTGTGTATGATCATGACAGTATACATCTAAATTTCAAATAACATATATCTTGCATACATCAAATTGATATCGATTATACATAGGTTCGACATTATCTTGGCACGAGATATGGATTGAAATTTAACAAATTAGCTAAAGATAAACCGTATATTTTTACTAAATTTCAGACGTTATAATCTAAGCATAATTTCATTATCATTTTCGTATCGTTAGGCATTATTCGGTGTTTGTTCGTATAGATATAGATAATAAGGATACTACTGTTCTTGCTGTGGAATAGAAATAGTTGCAGTATTAATTGTATTTAGAATACATATATTATCATTTATTGATATAATGTAATTAATAGGTTTCAAAAATATTAAATAAGCGAAAAATTAAAATAAATACAACAATATTTAACATTTACAAAATTAAATATAACAATATCTAATATTTAATTATACAACCATATAAACCGATTATAATAAACGTTTTATATAGTTGTAACAATTACATTTCTCCCGCAATTATGCCATATATTTGTGTTTACATACAATTGTGCTGTAAAAAGATATATTTTAATAAACTTTTATATACATCAGTTAAATATAATGGGAAATTTCTATTCCACATGCATGTACAGAATGTTTATGGTAACGAAAACGATTCACATCATTACGAATTATAGAAGCAGAATTAATAGCATTAGAATGGAATGGAAATTTCCACCAGAGTTATCGTGAATTATTTCTATTAACAACTCCTTTTCTCTCTTCCTTCTCTATTTAAATATCTGTACGTTATCAAAAAATCTGTTCACACACGTATCAAATTGTTGAACGGATTATACAGAATTTATCACAATAGAAATTTTTCTGGGATAGCTTGAAATAATTTATCTTAAACCCCGCAAAATGCCGATTTTTTGAACCTTTTTGAAATTGTTTTTATTTAAATAATAATTTTTTATTACCTTCAATTGTTTAGGCCAACAAGAATACAGCTCTCGTCAGGCAGGTATTACAGCCGGTATAATATTCGCTTGTATGATTCCTATTTTGTTGGTGATTATTTGCGTCGGATTTCGAGTTCTCAAGGGGCGTAAAGATCAACGAGAACAAGATGAAATTCTAGCGAGGTATTATTATAGATTCGCGTTATTATCAATTACGAGATAGAAACTTACTTTATTTTACTTAACTACAACTTTAATACCATCATGTAATATCATCGTATTTCAGAACACGGCAAGCGGAACTACAACGGTTGCGAAAGATTGGCGAGGACGAGGAATCTATTCCTTACACGAGTCCAAGTAGAGCTACGGAAATCAATTAAATTTTATATTGAAATTTTAGCTTTTAGATATAGAATTTTTGTATTCGTGATTCACATCATTTCGCATTATTTACTCATAATATACCACTATCCACAATATCATTTCATTCTTAAATTTATTTAATTATATTTTCACGAAAGGGTAGACGTAAAGCGACAACATACGTATAAAAGACTAAAGTTTTATATATCAACAATAAGTATACAATTATATAAGAGAAAAAAATATTATTTTTCGAACTATATTAATATAATATCCAATATAAAAATAAATGGACAATTTTTTTAAAAACTTATCAAACGAGATTTTTCCGTCGCATAAAACCCTTTCCAGAAGAAATCTATTAAAAACTGATTTACGGATTTATCCTCGGAGGCAGAGATATGGAAGCGTTCTTGTGAAACGAAGTTATACCATCGGTAAGTTCATATGACGTTCTCGACGCAACTTTGTGCCTGGCTTGCCTCTATCTTTGTCTCTATCGTTGTCATATGTGGCGCACGTGGTCGCGCGCGCGACATCAGCTGTCATCTGTCACTGGTTGTCACGTGCGGCGCACGTGACACAGAGATGTGCCCGCCATCTTACGACAACGACGTCGGTACGACATTGCCGACAGCACAATGTTTGACAATAGTGTGAGAATTTTGGTTGCGCGGCGGTAGTTGCATTTGTGATGCACGTCGTTTAGGATCAGTTGACCGAACTATACCTACGTTATATATTTTTTATTTCCGCAGGAGTGTGCGTGTGTTGTCGTTCATAACGACTAATTGTAGCAATTTACAACTGGCTACTACTTTACTTGGCGGCAATAATAGTGGATCACGTCGGCAGCATCAAATGCTCGAGGAGCACGACGCATTCGCACACGTATCTACATCATATACAGAAATTACGACCTGTACTTTTGCATATCCGGGGACGGGCGCTGCCGGATGACAGAACGAGAGACGATAATTGAACCGGCGCTGGTACGTACTGGTAATCACATTATTACCCGCGTATCATTGTGAGAGTCCCCTGCTTCAAAGCTCTGTATTAGTAGCGGTTATAACGAGTAGCAGAGTAGAAAACATCGGTTGTAATAAATGTTTATCTTAATTTCTAAATTTTATAAAACATATTTGAATCGTTTGATCAAAATTTCAATCATCAAATTTTTGATATTCCTATTTTTTACATCTTTTATAATTCGCTGTATCTTTATTATTAAAAACTAAACAAAGTATTTTTGTGAATTCAATATCATTTTTTTTTAAATTGAAACATGAACGAAATACAATGCTGAATGTATTTCGTTTCAATGGATTTTGTGTTTATTGCACGTTTTATATGTGTGAATAAGATTGTTCTCATTACATTTTATATAGCATTTTGTAAATGCCATTTATGGCATTTTGATAGTAACATTTTATGTCTGCATTATTTAAATTTAAATATTTAAATCTAAAATGTTTTAATGCATATAAAATTATCAAATTAATCTGCTCATTTTATAGAAAATTTTATCATTTATTGTATTATTGCAAAGTGCAAATGTGAATATGATATTTAAAACCAGTTTATGAGTGGAGCGAACTGAATTTCCGATCTTTTTTGTGCCACATTAAATATGCGAACGTCTGTTACGAGTACATCAATGTCCAAGATTATAAACTGGGTCACTTATATATACACGATTAGCAACCAGTGGTTACTCCAAAATAATACTCGAAGAAGAGCAGGACGAATTTATCCTGTATACATATCCTCTGGATTTTTCTCATTAATTCTCGCTTTAATTTTGTTTGAAATTAATTTCAAGCGTTTTTTTGAATTATTTTACAATTACATATGCAATATTATATGATTCGAAATATCTTTGCCTCTTTATTGTATTCTATAAAGGCTGTATAAGTATTTATTTCTGTCAAAATAAATCTGTAATTTATCATTCATTTTTTGAAATTGTTTTTGGGTACTTTGAAAGAGATAAAAATGCACATCAGTAAAAGTAAAATAAATTAAATAAAACAAATAATATTTGTCTTTGTATGTACACTTGATATGTACATTTTTTGTGATGAAGATACGAAGCAAAGTAGAAATGATTTCCCCATGTAACTTCAAACAATTATAACGCGATCAAACAAAGGAGGCACATAAACAGAAAACGAAATTAGAACCGGTGACTTGAAAGTTACATTTGGCAATTTTAGAGCATTAATATATCAAGCTTCGTTTATTTATTGCCGCTATTTACAATTAACATCTGCCTGTTAACATGTGCCGAATGTTGATGCATGAATTTCGCACTTGCCGTATAATTATTCAGAATTTCCCTACGCAAGGAATGTAACGTTTTCATTTACGATACTAATTTGCATGCATTATGATTGCGTCGTATTCATAATGTTATCTACATAACACGACGAAATTGGATATAACGCATTCATAAACTCGCAGGTTAAACGTGATCTATTGACTTTCATCATACAATAGATATCAGGAGAGTCGAATGAACGAGGTATGTATCTATTGCAATATTTTATTCTGTATATGCATTTACAGCATATATATATATATATTGGATGATTGCATAAGTTCGTGCCCGATTTTCATAGATGGCATTAAGTTGCTGCATGGCGGACTTCTATTATTTTCGTGTGGTAATTGTTGCTTATACCCAATAGATGACGTTGTCTTATGTCAATTTAGCGTCAGACATTGTTCAGATAAGTCCATTTGTGCATAAGAGAAATCATTAAAAATGGAGAACGAAAGGTGCATTTGCGGCATGTAATGCTATATGAATTTCGGAAAGGCGTGAGTGTTGGGATTGCACAAAAAAATATTCAAAGCGTTTATTTGGACCGCGCTCCTGCTCTCCGAACAGTCAAAAAGTGGTTTGGCAGATTTCGAAATGGTGATTTCAACATGGAGGATCAACCCCGCTCTGGACGGCCTTCTGGCATCGATGATGACATTGTGCATGCCTTAGTGGAAAGAAACCCAAGGATTACAATTGAGGATATTGTTGAACATTGATAATTCAACCGCTGTTCGTCATTTAAAAAAGCTTGGATACATTTCCAAGCTTGATACGTGGGTGCCGCATCTCCTGACTGAAAGGAATAAGCTGCAGGAAAACTGCAGGAGTTGCAATGGGAAATTCTGCAGCCATATTCTCCAGATATTGCGCCTTCAGATTTTTATCTGTTCCGGTCTTTGCAGAATAGTTTAAATGGCAAGAATCTCAATTCCGAGGAAGCTGTCGAAAACCACCTTACAAACTTTTTTCAAGAAAAACCAAGTTCTTCCTTCAAAAATGGAATCGACTAGCTTATAGATCGTTGGAAAACCATTGTAAAAAAGAATGGAGACTATATAATTGATTAATAAAAGTGTTATCTCTAAAATATAATCTATTGAAATTTATATTTAAATCGGGCACGAACTTATGCAATCACCCAATATATCTTTACATTATTAAACACTTCCAACTTTTGTAAAATGATAATAAATGCGTTATTCTTGCCAGCTTGCTGTTGCTTGAATGCTTTATCTAATTAGTACATCTTTGAAATTATTTATAATCAAATGAAATTAGATTTAAGCCTTTCTCTCTCAGACAGATACAAGCATGAAAGAAGATATTTTTCCTCTATTGATAAGGTATAGAATTGCATGAATTTTAAGACATTGCTACGGGAAAAAAGCACGAGTAAATTAATTTTCCTTTCTTTCATATATTTCAGCTTGCATCTAGTCTAATTTGTTAAGACATCATATCACGAATTGGGAAATATGTACGACATATTACAATGGCTCGATCATGGCTAGGATGTCTGTTCGGCATTTTAATACCATCCGTTGTCTTTTATTGGTACTTGTTATTAAATGGTAAAATTGTGTGTGACATTATTATCGATCTCTCTTTAGCATTGAGAACATTAGAATGTTATTTCTAGTCCCCTCCGCGGAGATAGAGAAATCAAACATTGGAGGAAATTGGCGATCGTTGTCGGTAGAAGTGGAGAGATTGAATTTACGGGAAAATTATTCTTTCGAACGATCGCAATTGATAAATAATTTCGAGGTATGTTTGTGTAAACTTTATTTTCATCAGCATACCGACGAATTGATATTCTATATTTTCAAGGTGAAATGCGACACGATACACGTAGCTATGGTGTGCGCCGGTTACAATTCAACCTTTGCTCTCGTAACCGTGGTGAAGTCTATTTTATTTTATCGTACGAATCCGTTGCATTTTCATTTGCTCGTCGATGAAATTGCGAGGAGAACACTTTCAACTCTATTCCAAACATGGGATTTGCCACATGGTTTGTACGCTTTTACGACAGGACTCTTTGTAACGCATATGGAAGCAGAGAAACCTAAGTTTTATCCATGTCTGTGCGTTAATGTAGCGCAGATAACTTTTTTTCATACAAATAAATCGAATTATTTAATCGAATTTGTTAAATTTTCAACATACAAATTATATATAAAAAAAACTTTATTAAAACCAAAATTTTTGAAGAGTTTACTTTTTTATAAATACATACATTTGGTAGATACATGTTTCTCTCCTATGCGAGCAAAATCACGCGAATATTTCTCTCTTTCTTGTCGTTTGATCCTTCTTCACGCGATTATTTTAGCGAATGTGACGTTCTATGGAGCCGAGGTGTGGATGCCGAAGGTCTCATGGATACCGAACACGCATTATTCAGGCCTTTATGGTCTCTTGAAATTGATACTGCCGGACGCGATGGGAGAGGACAAAATACTCGTGTTGGATACGGACGTGACCATCATGAGCGACGTGTACTCATTGTGGAAAATGTTCGAGAAATTCTCAGCCGTTCAAACCCTAGGATTGATCGAAAATCAGAGCAATTGGTATGTAAAGCCGTTATCGTACGGCCAACGGCCATGGCCAGCTTTAGGTCGAGGATTTAATACTGGCGTTATGCTGATGCATCTACGGCGATTGCGCGATAGAAAATTTGCGAGTTCATGGGAGAGCGTTACCAGGCGCGTGTTAGAATATATACCAGAGACTAGCCTAGCTGATCAAGACGTGATAAACGCGATGATCAATGAGCAACCAAATATCGTATATAAGGTAGAGTGTACCTGGAATATACAATTAAGCGATCACACGATAAGTGACATGTGTTATCGCGATACCAATCGTATAAACGTACGTTTCTGTCAATAACTTCTTCGTTCGGAATAGAGGATGGAAATCGATCGACTTGATCAGGAGCATCATTTACTTTTAGATCCTCCATTGGAATTCCCCGCGAAAGCAGGATGTGCACAATAAGCACGTTAATGAGTTTCGAAAACTGCACCGAGTCTTTCTCGAGATGGATGGCAATCTGTTGCGAAAACGTTTATTCGGCTGTGACAAGCACGAGAGTGTACTTCCAGTGAGTTGAGAGTCCAAAATATCCTGATATTTTTAAATTTAAACTTATTTATTGTGATTATATGATTTTTACTGCGCGCATTCATATTTTAGTACAACGAATCGAGTCCGTGTCGAGAATTCGAGAAAGGTGCTACTATTTTATATCGTACGTATCCCTTTTTATTGGAATACGAATACAACGTGCACTCGTCGACAGATGTTGCTTTAGTCACACAGTGTAGTGTCGAAAGGATACCGCTATTGGAAACACTGGCAAAACACTGGCCGGGGACTATAAGCGTCGCGCTTTACTTGACTGATGCGGAGGTTCAGTATTTCCTGAGCTTCGTGCGAGGTTCCATAGATTTAAGAACAAGAAGGAACATCGCCTATCACATCGTGTACAAAGACGGGGTGCGTTGTGCAGTATCTTTAACTTTAAAAAAGCTAAAGACAAATAAATTTATTGCTTAAACTCGCAGTACACACGCGACTTTTTACAGCGTTATTAAAGCAAATTGAATTATTTTTTTAAAGTATGATAAATACTAAAAATTAAAATGACTCTTTATATAAAGCTGTATTCTTTATTAGCACTAAATGTAATATGATTTGTGCATAGCGATTATGCACAATTCATAGAGATGAAAGAGAATTTAATCATCAACAAAATCCCTCTTTTTTCATTTATGAAATTATTATTTTTCGATCAGGAACTGTACCCTATTAATTACTTAAGGAATATTGCGATATTGTACGTATCGACTCCGTTCATCTTTTCACTCGACGTTGACTTTTTACCGCAATTTGGACTGTATGAAAATCTCATGAACAATATAAATCGATTAAATATCAATGACGCGGATAAAATAGCTCTGATCGTGCCAGCATTCGAAACTGAGCGTTATAGGTAATTCTTCATCATCTTAATATAAAATTAGATTGTTTTATAAACGGAAATCACCTTTCTTTTTCTCTCTTCTCTTATAGATTTACATTCCCTACTAATAAGGAAGAATTGCTGAAATTTCTCAAACGCAATATTTTGTACACGTTTCGCTATCATGTCTGGACACAAGGACACGCTGCGACAAACTATAGCTTGTGGCAAAATAGTATGGAACCTTACGAAGTGCGTGTGAAATCCGTATAATTGAAAGATGTATATCGATAACATTGTGGATTCTGGGGAATACTTTATATATTATTAAATATATTAATAATTATATATATATATATAATAAACGTATGCATGCAAGAAATAGATGAATAAAAATAGAAGAATATATAATGAATGAACTATTGCAGATATCATGGGAGCCAGATTTCGAACCTTATATAGTCGTTCCGAAATCCGCTCCGAGTTATGATACAAGATTTGTCGGATTTGGTTGGAATAAAGTTTCCTATGTGACCCATTTAACTGCATTAAATTATAAGTAAGCCGCGATAACTTTATTCGTTCAAACAGTGTAATATATACCCGAATAATTAATGTAGTGCATATTTAAATTGAAAATTGAAAATTATAGGTACATAGTTTTACCAGATACCTTTATTATCCATCGACCTCATGCTCCTAGCTTAGACATCGGTAAATTTAGAACAGATTCCGTTTATAGAAGGTAATGTATTTCAAAAATTCGATAGAACTTAATAAAATGAGACAGCTAAATGTATATTCGCTATTCAATGATCGACTGGATTTATATTTTATTTTACAGATGTCTTAAAAAACTGAAGGATAAATTTGTCCAAGAATTGATAGCGAAATACGGCGAGAGTGCATTATTGAAACTAAAGAAAGAGACCAAAGAAAAGAAAGTTTAAGAGAGATATTAGGAAATATTAATATTTTCTACTTTAAGACATAATTAAATGATAAGAGATAAAAACATATTATATTTTCATCGATTATGAAAAATATATGTATGTGTAATTATTTTCTTAATAAAAATATATATAAATCCTTTTAAATGAAACGCCTCGCACTCATTTATCTATTAATTAGAAATAACAGCAATAAAAATGTTTAAAATAAAAATGGCGAATGAAAGAAAAATTTATCAGATTATTTGGGATTGGGAAATATTTATTAAAATTTAATCCATATATTTAGTGGAGTGTACAGAGTGGTGCTTTTAGTACATATTATTGTAATATATATTACAATCACATTAAATGTTTCATTTATAAAATATGTATAATATTTACAGCGCCACAGTATGTTAATACATTGTACATACGAATCATACTTGGCCGAAATTTTATACTGAACCACTGTAAATTGAAACGTTCGTTACGAGGTAAGGTATCCTTTCCATAAATAATTACAGTAATGACGACAATAAAATAACGACGGCGTTAATATATGTAACTGCGTAATGGCGCAAATATAATAATCGTAACCATATCTAAAAAAATATAGCGTTTTTAAAAAAATAGTAGTAGTAATAAAGCAATAATGATAATAATAATAATAATACAAATAGTAAGAATATTAATAGGAATAACGGTAAAAATATTCCGTTAACAATTGTAAAGTTTTCTCTCGCGCGCGCGCGATCATCGATACTTCTAACTCACCATATGGAATCTGGCAGAAATGTGTATGTGTGTATATTACATTTCAGAGAGATTATTATCTACCACATGACACGCAAATATAAATCATTTACATTCACATTATCATTGTAATTCTTATCTTGACAGAAATTTTTTTCAACCTTCTCCTATCTCTCCCATAATCTTACATTACTTTCGTTATGCGAGATAGAAAACTGTGTTAATGAAATATTATTTTTCTTTTTGATTCATGATTCATGATAATTGTTAGAGAAATGTATATACTCAGTGAGTATGGGCCAGTCAGATGAAATTCTTATGTGACATTATAATTCAACATGTCTTAACAAAATTATTATACACGTATATTGAAAACGTAATTTGCGTTTCGTATACTCCAAACGTTTTGTATACTCCAAATATGCATGTTATATTTATCTCTCATCGAGATTTAGCGCCATTGGGTATAGCATAGAGTGTAACGCGCTCCAATAATTTAGGCAAAATTCAGCATTGCGATTATTTATACGCTTTCATATAAATGCAATCCCCTCTTATCGAGAAATAACGGAAAAATTGAATCTCGGTATAAAACCAGAAGACATTATATCCTAATTCTAAGAATATCAGTCTTGAGAGACGAATAATTAAATCATTTACCGAATACTTTTACTTATTATAAAATTAACATACATCAGAGAATTTATTTCATACAAATTCAATGTAAAAAGATTTATCCGTAGTAAATGCAAAAAAAAATTGTTGCAAACATTTCCACGTATTTGGGTCAGGAATGTATGCGCATATCTATCGTTTAAACAATCTGTCTTTTTTTTTTTTTTTTTTAAACCAATATTCGATTTCATGGAAAAAAACAAAACTGCACAGGCATTGCTTAAATATGTAATATTATACATACTATACAATCGTAGAATACAAAATTATTCTCACGGAATGTTGCATAAATGCTAAAAGTATTCGGCATAATACATTTTAGGTCTATACGAATGCTTTCAGTGAACTGTATTCTACAAAATATATGCGTTTTATAAAAAGTGTTTTAATTAGGTCCACGTAAATAACTGCTCGAAATATTGTAAGTAAGATTGGACCGGTCTACTGGACGGTAGTACCTTCGATTGACCGCTCATTGGCAGAGAGTAAAGCGTCATATAATAAAACCAACATGCCATTTCGCGTACAAGTTGATCTGTGTAACAAATTGAAAGCGAAATCTGATATCTTTTTGTTATTGAAATTAATATATAAATAATTAAATGATTAAAACTATTTAATAACTTGAATAATAACCACGTGGTTATTTTGAAATTATATAAATAATATTAATGATACAATTTATATGCGAACATGTTAATACTATTAAAATGACGCCCCATTAATAATTTCGATAAATAGCAAACTAAATTTTCACCTGTGCGCAACAAATAGCAGCCTAAACAAGTTTGCTTGTGTCAGTCAGTAAATTATCCGATTTTAAATAAAGTAAATCGAAGAGTATTGGAAGCGAGGAGTGTGCGCGTACATATTTGAAACATGGCACAAACGATGCGGCAATCGGATAGATAATTGAGCGCTGAAGATTCGCATTTATTGCATATATATCGCATTATCACGAAAGCGTTAAATGACCTCTATGTCAAGGCGTCATCGTTCGTGCGAAGTCGCATTTTTCAATTTTATTCCTGGTTATACATCAACCCCTCAGCAATATGTTAACTTTTATCAACAGAAATCTTGAAATAATGATGAAATAAAAATCTTTAGCAAAATCGCGAGAAAACAAAATATCTTTGACAAAAAAACCCGAAACAATGCAAAATAAATTTTGAGAGAGAGAGAGAGAGAGAGAGAGAGAGCTTCCTGTGGAAGATACGTGCGATGAACGAGATCGTTTGAAATAGATCATTTGAAATAGACGTTGCTCGATTCCCTGATCGCTCGATGTCGAACATTTGCGACGTGAGATGCATAGGTGAGACGGTTCACAATCGCGTTTCAGAATACAATTCGGCGACAATCAATAAATTATCCCGATACCGGGTACGACGTACGTACATTCGCTTCGTTAACTGTCGGACGCGGGCAGCACTTTCCCATAGTGTTAAATGGAACGTGCATCAGTGGTTCTTGCAATACTCGCCGAATGCATCCGGGGATTACGATCGCGTGTGATATATGGTGATATCGACAGTCGAAGCTGGTTCTCGGCCGCTAATCGACCTCCGGATCGAGCGACACGTCGAGCTACACGCGGAGAGCACAATTCAAAATACAAAATTACAAAAATATACGCGTGGTGGCGCCTGTTACGACCGGACGTGCCGTGCTAGTTTTTCCATCGCGTACAACATTTACAATATGAACGGTGTATGGATAAGTCGAAGGAGAGAGAGAGAGAGAGAGAGAGAAAAAAAAAGAGAGAGTGTATGTATGTACATTGGCATGGCACGACGATCGAGCAGGGCGATACGCGACTTTGCTAGGCCGCTTAAAATACTGTCCGACATTCTCTCCGATCGTGCGAGCTCGATTTTTTTATGTACGTCGATGTGCGATCTTCATCTGGGATGAAATAGCGATTACAAGTCACGAGAAAGGAGAAAAAGGCGCAGAAATTAATATTTCGTGCATAATTCGTTATCGGAGAAAACGGAGACGATAACATCGTCGTCAGTTGGCACTAGCCCACGAAAAACTGGGAACATCGTGTTTACGCTGTTGCGATACGCGTTCTATGTACGCGAATAGATACGCACCGATATAAAATCATCGGGTTCGTCGCTCGTCGATCGTAGCGAAAAATCGAGGCGACACGACCGCGTCGTGTTATTTTCTCCGTCATGTCTCTCTCACCCGGACGGTTGCCTTCTTTGCGCTCGAAACTGCAGTCATCGAGCGCTTAATACTGTTCGGCATAACGCGGGCGCGAGTAAAGCTCGGTTTTCATCATCGGCGACCGTCACACACTATGCTTTTGTGAATCTCACATTCGGGACACTGTTACATCCAGATAAAGAATAATCTTGAAAAAAGGAAACAAAAGAAAATACGAAAAAAATTAAAAAGAAGTTATTCCCCTCCCCCCCCCACCCCCACCCCAAATTAAATTCGATATATTGCAGCATATGTATTGTATAATTATAATATTATAAGGTAAAAAATATAAGGATTTGTCTTGAAACTCAGAGAAAATGTAAAATGATAGATGCTACAAATTTATTTTTCGCATAATAATATTCTATTTTAAGTAATCTGTATTTTAAAAGAAATTTAACTAGTATTCAGAGTACCGTGATATTTAAATATTGAAAGATTAATATTGTCGCAATGTATTTTCTCATACAATTGTACAAGGAAAAAGCGACCAATCGATTCTCTAAATCTGGAGATAAAGTACAGGATACACTACCAAGGTACTCCGTATATTGCGACACGATCCCGCGTATAATACATTTATGGAAAAGGATTCGGCGTTGTTTTATTTGAACAGTACGGATGTGAAAGACAGGATGTCGGATTGATCGAGAGCGTCCTTTGAATTCAAGCATCGTTCGACAGTAAGTCAAGTTCGTGCGCAAGATTCATCGGAAATACATCTCCCCCGACTACTCGGCACTTTGTTACGGAGAACTGCCGTCCCGCGCAATCGCAACAAGTTGTGTACAATCGCGTCCGAAAAATCCCTGCTAAAGCCAGAGAAATAGAACGTTAATCTCCCGGATAAAAAGGTAACAAAAGCATAAAGAGTGGGGGTAGCTCGTCGGCGATAAATTCGCAGTTAAAGAACGTTCTCTACCTACCTAACGCTTACCCCGGTGAAATATCACCTACAGGTGAAGCGGCGGTCTTTGTATTGGTGTGTAAACACGTAAGCACTCCTTATCACGATGTATAGCAGCTTGATGCCTCGCGCAGAAAACGGAAGCAGCAAATCGACAGAATTAACCCAGCATGGAAGATAATGGAAGCAAGTGGGGATGATCCGTATTCATATCGCGAAAATCGCATCGCAAAAAAAAAAAAAAAAAAAAAAAAAAAAAAAAAAAAAGAGAAGACGAGACAAGCTCGAATGAGTTCCCCGTCAAAAAGGCATTAACTGCGACGAAAGAAAAATGCGAGCCGGCTGTGCGCGCGCGACAATCGCTTCGATAAAAGTCACATGTTTTCTAGTTTCAAGAAGAAGACGATTTATCGGCCATCTGGTTTTCCGAACTATAAGTCCGTTCGTTCGTCGATGATATATAGCTCGCATGGACGTTGGTACTTGGCGATATTGTCGTCGATGGTAGAATTGCAGCGATCGCGCGTATCTGAAAATAGGGACGCGTTGAATTCTACGTTTACGTCGTAATATCCCATCTTTTTAAATCATGTCAATCTAACATTTATTCGCATTCCCCGATGTCCCATTTCATTCGCGATCGATGAGTCGCATATATTCGCTCCGGTCAATGATTCTTCGCGTAGTAGGGATATTATGCGCAATGCTGCAATTTTTAATAATTGAACTCTGTTATTGTTGCTAATTGAAACGCGCGTTCGATTAATTTGGAATTCCGAAATAAATTTGAATCAATAGCAGAGTATATATATATATATACATTAAACTGGTTATTTTTGTTATAGCTAATATGATTGTAGTGGCAAAGATCAATTGGACAATGACGCCAAATTAACCGCAATTTCCGAAATATGCTGTTATTATGATCACTCGTTTATTCCGACGATAGTTGATTATACGAATTTCAAAGTCACGATATTCGTTAGATAGAAATAGACGTTACTTATGTACGTTTTTTGGTTGCACGCCGCCTGCCTTATCGTATTCATTTCATAATACATTTGTTCTTACAATCTCAAACATACGTTCGAGTGTCATCGTACTTACATCTACTTTAGGTTTATACATTACTGTAATAGAGATTTATCCGTTTAACGTAATACAAAATGGCACCGTCATACTGTTATATTACGTACTGCGTTAACGATATCTATCAATATCTTCTCCGATTTTAATATACATATATGTGCGTGCCTCTTACGTATATTTAAGATACATTGAATAGAATAATCGTAACAATAGATTGACAAAATACTGCAGTTTCCGATTCAAAGTATACGACGGAGTAATGTCAATTTGCTGCTATAATTATCGCAAGCGATATTTTTCGACGATTAAAGATATGAAATGTCGTTAACAGAGTACGGGATATCTCTACGAATATTCGATGTAACGATGCTCTTACAGAGGGAAAAGGGACATAAATCGTTACGCACGCCATTCGATGTAAGCTGCTCGAGAGTTTGCGTCGCATGAGAATGCAACGGTCTTGCTAAAATTTGATACAAGCGTCGGAATTTCGACATTAAAAAAGAAACGCGACAGGATGACATGTAACAGCTATATAATTTCTTAACAATGTTAAATTCTCATTACGTTTTCCGCATAAATGTAACATGTGCAAAACGTTGCTTGTCTGAATCTTAACACTTCCATTTATATTGTACATGTGTACAATCGTATCGAGACGATCGCGGTTTTCCATTGCGGATAGAAGACGATATTTCACTGATATCGCTCTTGATAGAACGATTTGTGTTCAGCTCTTGTAGCAGTTGCTTCTTGTTTCGCATAAATTTCATACAAAACGCGAATAGATTTCGCCTTATCGACTAAGCCGGCAACAATGTGTCCGGAATATTATTCACTTTATTACGTGATCACCTCACCGCGCTAGCGTCAAATAAAAAGCTAAAGGAACTCGATAAAAAAAAAGAAAACACAAAATAATATATAGGAGATGAGAAATGGGAAAATGACACCCATCGATAATCGTTTAAAAATAATTCGTATGGATGATAATATGATTCATTGGCTTTGAATATTTCGGATTCTCTGCAGCATATCAATAAATAATTTACAAAATAATTTACAGGAAAGAGGAAAAGGAAGAGATAGCTTACAAGGTGGGGAAACAGGTGACACAATCGCCGTGTACTCTTAACGTCAGTGGTTCCGGCGAGCCACGCCGTTGTCTTCCCGAGTCGCCTCATGCCTCGTTCATCTTTCAGATGACTGCGACTCATTGTGCGAAATGGAAGTTCCACGCGCGCGAAATACGCGTTTCGAAAGGCACTACCGGTTTATTGTAAATGTGGTCGCACGCTCCCCATCATGGCGTACTACGACCAATCGTCCTCATTGCGGACGATATCCATGATATCATACTTCCGTGCCGTCTTCTCCCTCGTCCTCGTACAACGTCGGCCCGTTGGCGGATTTCTTTTTGGGCTTCGGTGGCGGTCTAGGCGGCACTTTTCTACCGAGGGTATTGCTGGCGGTAGCTTGTTGCTGCTGCGTCAATAGCGAATGACCGCCGTTCATGCTCTCGTCCGGCAGCTTGATCGGCCACTCGGCTGCGCCTTCCGGGGCCGACCGGTCCAGCGGACTGCCGGTTAGGATATTCGGCGTGCTGCGCTGAATCGTACCGTAGTGCGAGCCGCCCGGCGTGACCGGAAGTGGCCGGCCTCGCATGGACGAAGACGCCGGTTCCGGGCTCTTGTTCAATGATAACATCGAGCTGCCGTCCGCCGTGGTGCGCAGCCCCAGATTATCGTATACCGGCTCGAGGATATCGGTGGGCGACATTGGGGTTCCACTGCTCCAACTGGGCGCCCGCGGTCGACGCGGGATCGTTACATAGCCGTGACGCGGCAGTACCGGTGCCATCGACGACGACGAAGACGACGACGGTCCGAGGCCGTACGGAGTTACGCTGCGGCTGTGTGGCAACGTCTTGAAGGCGGCTGGATGGTACTGGCCGGACGGCGGCGAGCCATATGATGATGATGATGATGCCGCCGCCGCCGCCGCCGTCGTCGTCGTCGTCGTCGTCGTTGCCGTCGTGTGCTGATTAGGCAGACGCGTGCTGTCAGGCGCCGTCGACGTTTGGCTAGTCGGCGATGCGCCGCGACCACCGGAGAAGGCCAACAGATCTGGTGGATATTGTCGATGATGGTAACTGGCACTCCCGCGCGGCAATGTGCCGCCGGTATCGCCTCCTCCATCGAGTTCCGGAGTAGCCAGTTCGTGCTCCCTCTCGTCGTCGCCTACCCTGTCGACGACACCGCTTCCGACACCGTCAACTGCGAGAACATGAACAAAAGAGAAGGACGAACGTTAAAAAAGAAAATCTAACAGTAAAAGGTTGAGAAAAAGAAAAACGAGGAAAAAAAATTCTACGCGATTCTAATACCCGTATTCATAGTCCTTCCTTATTTTAAGGACGGAGGAAGCCTCCATGAAGGATTCCTTGAATCTGCAAGGCCACCTTGTTTCATAGATGGACCTCGAGTCTCCCTTTCAGAAGGAAGGAATATTTTAGGGATTTTTAGTGACCGACTGGAGGCAGCACCGTTTTATGCTGCCTGCGACTAATTTCATATAATACATATGAAAACTTTTTCGTATCTTCAAAAAATTCCACGGGATTTTCCCAATCGCGAATGTATCTTTTCGGAATCCGCCACAGAATCCGATTCTCTGGATTTTCGTCTTCAAATTCATCGTCAGAATCATTTAAAAATTCATTGTCCATTATCCCTTTTTCCTTTATACACTTTCAGTTTGAGAGCGCGACAACAAATAACCACAAAACCACAAATGTAACGAAACTAACTTTTGGAGGTTATATTTGGTTATATTCTGCGTATCGTCTGCTAAAAAGGTCGCATCACTCCTCAAGGAAGCTCGTGACCTTCCTTGAGATAAGGGAGCCAATAAGATTCCTTGTTCGGTCAAGGAAAGTTTATGAAACGTGGAACGAGGAACAAGGAATCCTTATTTCTCAAGGACGGACTATGAATACGGGTATAAGATCTGTGAGACGCAGACGCGCGCGGCAAGGTAGCATCGCCAGAACATTGTCTTATTGTTACTAAGATCCTGACACGAAAGTTGACATTATTCTTGACGAGCGCGAACGAGTGCTTTTGAATCGGATTACTCGCGACGATGATCGCAACGATGAGCGCGGTTCATTAACGTCATCGAAAAATGCAACTACGTTGCACGAGCAAAGTCGTTGATCAAGCGTAATGTTCGGCAATATATCGTATCACTATGAGGACCGTATGACATTTATAAACTTCGAAGATTTTACAAGATTCGAATCTCTCGCGTTATTGTATTTTTTTACAGTGTTTTAAACGATATATAATTTTATATCGTTAAGATATCTTTGACAGTCCAATAATATCGCATACAACTATCTGCATGATTTCGTCGAAAAATATTTTTATTAACAATGTTCGCATGTTGATATACGCAAAACAATCTTGGTGAATCTTATTGTCGTCATTACTTGTGCAATTATATCGTTCCAACTATTTACTATGCAATTCATAATTAACATTCTCACGTTTAAAAATTTGTCCTATATTTGCTCTTTCTCATATCTACAAAAAATATTCCTAGACGATGATGATATCAATAGTTGAACGCGGATAACGAATGTCTTCGCACTGTCACAGCACGATGTTATGTTCAGAAATACTCAGTGTATCATAAGCGTCCCTAACGGATCTTCATTAGTGTGCTACCTGCAATTTGGCAAATTCTCCTTACCTTAAGATCGATGACATCTGATTAAATCGTCGGACATTTCTCGCATTACGGTCCGCGCGCTCGACACGAAACAAATTGATTTATAATTACACATACACACATACGTACAAACACGCACACGTTATTTGTACATTATAGTATAAGCGACGTATATTGTTTCTTGTTTCCTCGTGGGCAAAGAATATTACTTTAACGAAACGATCGATATTTATTACGCGAGCCATTAAAGCTTCGTATCGACTGATAATTTTTGATTTTCGATCAATGTCCGTGAATACGCG
Source organism: Polyergus mexicanus (assembly GCF_030449975.1). Taxonomy (NCBI): domain Eukaryota; kingdom Metazoa; phylum Arthropoda; class Insecta; order Hymenoptera; family Formicidae; genus Polyergus; species Polyergus mexicanus. The sequence continues at coordinate 4,938,003 of NW_027223341.1, forward strand.
CGCGTTTCGAGATCCGTCATCTGTCTAATGTAAGATAATCTCTCGCTAGCATCTGGCCACGCACTGTTTAGTAATATAGGCTGTGTACTGACCGAAGACGGAGTCGTTGTCGAGCAACGTGCGATTCAGCTCCGTCATTTCCGTGCCGTGCGACGTCACTGACGGTGCCTCATAGCGTCTCGGCGGCTTCACCACCGGATTAATAGTGGTGATCAGGGATTTCTCCTGCTCGCCGAGGCCGTGATGTTCCAAGGACGCCGCCTCGAGACTCTTCTCGTCGTGCCTGATCCGGCGACGCCGGCAGTAGCACACGCAAAGCACTATCGCGACGATCAGCAAGCATAGCGCGGTGACGCCGAGCCCTATGGCGAGTGGCAGACTGATAAAATTATCTCTGCTGCCAAGTGCGTCGCCTATGACGGCCAGGGTCACGTTCTTCTCGGTGTCACCACCCGGGCTCTTCGCGTGGCAGATGTAATCGCCCTTGTCGGAGGGCGTCACGTCAGGAATAGTGAGATTCAACCAATCGTGGCTCGCTGACAACATGTAGCCTCTCTCACTATTCGGGCGTTTGGCATTTTTGTCTAAAACACGAGTACGATGCGTCCATGATAACTGAAACAAATAATCGTATGTGATATATTTTATATTGCACAAATAATGCTAAAAAATTAATTATACAAGAAACGCTTAATAAAATTTGCAAGATATGATGCAAATAAAATCGCCTTAAACTATTCTAGATTCTTAGAGCAAAGCGACATCTACGTAAGTAACATCTGTACGTAAGTGTAATTACCCGAGGACGTGGGATTCCCGTTGCTCTGCACGAGAAGGTCACCTCTCCTCTGCTCATCTCGATCTTGGTTCCCGGGCCGATGGTGATGATTTTCGGTCTACACGCAAACTCGTCGCTGGTAACTTCGTCCCACATCTTACCGGCCATGTTGGGCGGTTCCTGGCAAGTGGTTGGCTTTGTGTATAACTTTCGTTCGATCGTCCAGTCGCGAAACCTTTTGAGATGGCAGTTACAATTCCACGGATTATTCTGAAGCTCGAGGCTGCCGAGTTTAGGAAGACTCTCGAAGCTCTGCAGTTGCAGAGTAGTGAAGTTGTTCCCGTCGAGCGCGAGGGAGTGCAAACCCGGTAGATTGCGAAACGTTTTTTCATCGATGCGCTCCAATCTGTTCCACGACAACGCCACTTTTTGCAGAAAGGTGAGATTGAAGAACAGACCGCTCTCAAGCACCCTCAATCTATTTTGATTGAGTAACAATACACGCAATCGTTGAGTCTCGTAGAAGGTGCCGGGATGTAAACTACGGATATTGTTGCCCGACAAATCGATCTCAATGACGATCTTCAAGCCATTGAAAGCGTTCGTGTGAATCGATTCGATGCCGCATTCGCGCAGCACCAATTTATGCAGATTCACTAGGTGGACGCGACTGAACGCCTCGTGTATGAGATGAGTCATGTGATTGCCGGTAAGATCGAGATTCTGTATCTCGGGCGAGAGGTCCTCCGGCACCTGCGTGAGATTTTGCTTGGTGCACTCGGCGGTCTTCTTGCCGGATACCCATTTGCACTTGCAAGTCGACGAGCATTGCATCCAGTCCTCTTGGCCTTGACACAGGGCGACGATAAACGTAGCACAGAGCAACCATTGGCCTGTTGTTCTCATTGTTGGTCCCATCTTGAGGAATCCTATTAACAGCGCGATGACATTAGAACGTGACTGCGAGACCGCGATCGTAGAACTTATTTAGTTAAATAGAGTTGCATACGACGAGACGAGGAGTTTCGTCTTATGCAATATTATATCAAGATAATATATGTAATATAACTTAATATTCATCAACGCGACCGACTAGTTTTGTATTTCATGCGGGTATTCATCATTATTGATAGTTGAACATGGATATATATATAGATCATTAATTATACGATCGAATAGTTATATTACATACGTATATGCAGCAGGAATTAATTATTACCGAATAATATGCGGTTGCTTAATAATTTTGAATAATTTGTACGCGATACAAATATCCAGCACGCTATTTGACACTTTTGGTTAATATACGCTGAAATAATTGTTCATACCGAACAAATTACGCGGTTACGTAATGATTTTATGCTCATGTAAACACCATCCATATGTTTTTAACGCGAACGGTTGTAAACGCATTGTGCGCGGTATGTGAAATTATATATTGTATTAGGTTATTTTGTAGAATGTCTGTGCTCGATTTTCGAGTCTCACAGATTCGGATATGTTTAACGCGCTTCGATCGATATGCGTAGGACGGTCTAAACGCACCGCTGTTCTTACGGCGGCGTTACACAGCACAAGAATGTTTCGTAATTCGCTATACGAAACTAAACTCGACTTTCCATGTTATCGGAGAAGTCTGACTGTGTCTGAGACAGTTTGGTGTCATCAGAGACCTCCGGGACTTTCTTTGTCTCCACGGCCGCCGGCCTTTGTCTTCCTCTCCTTTTTTATTTTTTGTTAGTTAACCTCGCTAATTTCCGAGCATCCCGGGACATTCTACCGAGAACTGTTGGCAATTTAGCTTTAATACCGTTACAGCACTCGTACTCTTCAACGCTGGTGTCGCGTCGACGCGTTTCGCTAAAGTTAAATTAATACAACGCAGCAACTAGAGTACGCCTCAACCCTTTTATTATCGTTGTGGAATACGAGATTGTGCATCAAATTAGTCTTCCCGTCGACAAGCACAACCCATCCCGAGTCTCTCTACGAGTTAAATCAACGAAAAAAAAAAAAAAAAAAAAGATACCCGAGCTACGCAATATCGTGCGAATCTTGACGAGAACGATTATAAATTAAACCCCGATTATTGAATCCCGTTCGAGGATTGTCAATGAGTGTTATAGCGGATTAATTGAAATCGAATAACGTTTCGAAAAGTATTAGGTGTACAACTTTGCTTCCGCCGTTTTCCTATAGATGGCTTTAGCGGTAAGTAGTGGTCGAAATAAATAGATCATAGACGTCATGCGATAAACTTGGGCATCTGTCAACATAACCTCATAGAAACATTAGTCGATTTGTGTCCGCATCATAAAGTTATTCTCGATTGAAAATGTCAGTTTACGAGCCAAATTCTCGTCATTTGCGGGAGGTTTTAATCTCCTGCTTCAATATGAAGAAATCTGCGGCTGAGGCTCATCGAATGCTCTCAAATACTTGTGGTGAAGCCGCTATTAGCGAAAGAATGTGTCGTGAGTGGTTTCAACGCTTCAAGAACGGTGATTTTCACGTCGAAGACCGGCATAGCGGTGGATGAGAGAAGGTTTTCGAAGATGCAGAATTGGAGGCATTACTTAATGAAGACTCGAGTCAAAGTCAAAAACGATCATTGGGAGTGGACAATACTTTGAATCATAAATGTATAACCAGTTTTTTACAATAAAGCCTCGAATTTCGGAAAAAAAAACGGCGGAAGCAAAGTTGTACACCCAATATAAAGCAAACGGCAAATTAACGTCAAGAAGACATATTTGTTCATGTTGAAGATCGCACCGGGACCTGTCGGGAAACTTGTTTCGACGTTTGTGCCATTGTAGATTCTCGCTAACTTTTCACATATACATGCTTCGCGCGGCCGACTTTACTTCTCAGTGCCGCGAACTTTTTGAAGTCTCTATCCACAAAGAGCGGCCGCGGTCGCTGCACTTGCTTACAATCCTGGAACTTTATTGTTGTGGCCGTGAGACGAGTTCTTTTGAGCTCGATCGGTGGTCCAGCTCCGGGATCAGAATAAATGTTCCGAGCGCATCGTTCTTTAAACCTGTCACATACATATCGCTTCAGCTTTCCTTTTGTCAGCGGCTTTAGATTTGAAGATAAAACAGCGCTCTTTGAACCAGAATATGCTATTCGAGATGTATTGCTTATGATATATGCGAAGCGTTTTCTCTTCTTCGCGGAATATTCCGGAAAACAAAAAAAAATCGGTTAATATTATGCATATAAAACGAAGATACTAAAGGATAATACTCGCATGATATTGTATACGTCGATTTTTCGTCTCTTCCTCTTTCGCGACGGCGGTCCTTTCTCTCGATCCTAGTCGTGTATCGATCGACCGCATTTGACTTGTAAATGGCTAACCAACAAGAGGACGTTAGATACGGAGAAAGTGAGGCGCTTGTATACGGCTCGAAGTGGCTTTTAGCCCGGATGAACGATGAACGGGCGAGACGAGTGTCCTTTGGCAACGCGTGTACCGTGCCGGAAGGAACCTCCCACCCGTCTCGTCGCGGAAATACGGAAGTTGCTTGACGCGGACGTTGTGCGTGTGTCCGACCCGTTCGTGTGCCACGCAACAGGGAGAGTAAAAAAAAAAAACATCGATGCAAAGAAAGAAAGAGAGGGAGGATCAACTTTCCGCGGGGTGGAATTTCAAATTCGAACACCCTCTATCAATCAAGAGCACTCCCAGAGGGTTACGGCAAGTATGCCCTGTTGCTCCTACACAAATTTCATCAATCATGCGAGCCAACACACCGGAGGTAATGGTTATCCCGTCGGATCTCCCTGCCCGTCCTATATTTTTGCGATTAAAATAAGGTTTCGCGAAATACACGAGCGATCGATGATTGGCGGATGTGTAACGATCGGTATGGCGAGTGTTGGTGGGCGAATATCGCGATATTTACAAATGACTTTTGAAAGTGCTCGTTACAATGCAGCTTCCGCTGCGGAAGCGACGCGTAAATATGGGGGCGTTTAAAAAAAAATCAAACAAAAAAAAGTTCGTCATCGAAATGGGCCGAGAGAGGCGCTGTGAACCGTGCCAAATCTTTTATCATGAAGCGGCCTCGTATAAACAGGATGCGGATTACTGTAAACGATTCGCAGTCGCGTGAGTTTTCGGGAACTTTGTGTTTTCTACGCAAAAGCGTTGTTACGATTTAATCTGTAATTTGCGAGGAACTGGGGAATACGCGCAACACCTTGCCTCCTACCGGTGGAAACTTTTTCTCGACGGAAACAAGGATTATTGAACGACGACGACGAACCACGCGGCCGTCTTACGAGAATATCAAAGAAGTTATGGCGGACGGATTTATATGTGTTATATGTACTTTGAGATAACGCTCGAAACACGGATGAGCGCAAACCGGGACTTCGACGAGAAAAACTTTCATGTATAGCGCGCTGCTCCATTGAAACTTCTTCGAGAGTCAGTACCTCGTAGTTGGAAGCGCTTAAACGTAATAACGAAATAGAGCGAGCAACTTTTTGTTAAATTACCGGGTCGTGATACAAATGATCCTGAGGCGAGAAGGAGAATTTCGTTTTCGACGTAATCGCTCTGTACAAAGTGGATTTAAAGTTATTATTGTGACCTTCGGCTTGACATTTGTTACGAAACATTGTTTAAGTAAGAATCTTTAGTCCGCGGTTTGCCCATTATTATTAAATACGTTTTACACTTGTCTACGTTCTAAATATCTTACAGTGAAATCTGCCATGAATATACAGGCTGTCCCATTTTAAAGGACCCACTCAAATATCTCAGAAACACTGCGTTAAATCGAAAAATGTTTCAAACAAAAGTTGTGTGGCTTCAAGGGGGCCATAAGACGGTGACAATGATTTGACCTTGGAAAATCATTTGAAGGTCATGTGAAGGTCAACTTTAAAATCTTAAATGGAAACCCCATTTTTTATTTAGTATTCTTGTAGCTGACGTCGAGAGCTTTCCAAAACACTATAATAAAGTATTTTTTCATTAAGTACTTTTTGAGTTATTTTATATTTTAATCTGACATATTTTGATATAAAAAATAAAATATTTCGTAAAATATTCAGTTTTCGATAATTTTACCGTAATACTTCTGTACTATACTATATAGAATAATAAGACAAATTAATTAGTGAAAAAAAAAAAAAAAAAAAAAAATTGTTTAAAAAAATACATTGTAAATAATTTTCTTAAAAACAATTTTTTTTATTTTCTATACTAATTGATTTGTCTCATTATTCTGTACATAGAAGTATTACGGTAAAATGATCGAAAACTAAATATTTTACGAGATATTTAATTTTTTATATCAAAAAATGTCAGATTAAAATATAAAATAACTCAAAAAGTACTTAATAAAAAAATACTTTATTATAGTGTTTTGGAAAGCTCTCGATGTCAGCTACAAGAATGCTAAATAAAAAATTTCCATTTAAGATTTTAAAGTTGACCTTCACATGACCTTCAAATGATTTTCCAAGGTCAAATCATTGTCACCATCTTATGGCCCCCTTGAAGCCACACAACTTTTGTTTGAAACATTTTTCGATTTAACGCAGTGTTTCTGAGATATTTGAGTGGGGCACCCTTTAAAATGGGACACCCTATATATAGAGAAATATAGTAATTTTATCTTTAATCCTTTTAATGAAAGGTGCGGAAAAAAAAGATTTATTGAAATAATAATAATGCATTGAATATGCATGTCAGAATAAAAATATAAGGATAAAAATACGATAAGAGAATCAAAATAAATCAACATATAAATTTTTCTCTTTTCTATAACATTTAAAGAAGAAGGAATTATTATTTTCATTCTCCTTTATTCTCAGATCTACGAATTAAATCACATCACACGTATATATATATATATCAATGACAAATTATAATTAATTAAGTCACATCATCTGGAATCAGGTTTATTTATTCAACTGATCCAATTATATCACACAAAATTACGCGTATTAAGCAGGTTGTAGACGATCAATTCCCTCGATAAATATTGACCAAGCTAAGACCAGACAACGCATTATGATTTATACTATGAATATCAATGTCACGAGATATGTAGTACAACGTATGATGATATAATAACACATGACTTTATATAATGCTTTATTGAAGAGAGAGCTGATTTCATCGTAGCCTATAATTTCAATTTGCACAAGTAAACGAATTTACTTTGATATTTAGTTAGTGCAGTGTTAAATCGATTCCATAAAGCGTATTTTCCGTGAATTATCGGGGGATGTTGTTTTCATTATGCCGGGTCACCGTGGGACACGACGGGGGCACCATGGTAATCGACTTTCTAATTATAAACGCGGGCACTCGCGGATAGGGCGCGTGAACTCTTGACCGCGGTCATTTTTTCTCGATAAGTCGTTAATAGTTAATTAGCAGAGAATAAGGACAGAGTCGTTAGCAGATTCCATCATCGACAGCCATAGAGTCAGGAATCGCGAACGAATTAATGATTGTATTTGTAACAGTCCGTCAACACGCTATTATTTATCGGAAATATAAATAGACTGTGTGTGTGTGTGTGTGTGTGTGTGTGTGTGTGTGTGTGTGTGTGTGTGTGTGTGTGTGTGTTATCGCACGCGACGAGATATATGGAGAAAATTTTAACTTCTATTAATATGTTATAAGCACAAACGTGCAAAAATATACATTGTATATTGTCTGCCAAACAAGAAATCATATACGTTATGAAGATAACGTTCATGAGATATTGTAAAATTTATTATATCCATTATCCCGATTCGCTGGATTCATATTTATCTCTAGGAAATCTATATATAAACATATAAACATTGTATACAAGAACTGGTTGGGGAAAAATATGCACTGCGTATCTTAAAGAACTTAAAGAATACCCGAGACGTGGCTCTTACAAGCTTATATTATAATTCTAGAATATAAACACTGTATTATTCGATGTGTAACGATCATGTATATGTTTACAGATGTAATATTTCACGTTCCTTAGAACGAAACAATTTTCTATATTAATGCAGATGTAATTAACGTACAGGAAATAGAATAAGGCACATTGATAGAGATGTTACATTGATATATTGATTTGTCGCATTCACGGGCTTGATAATGTATTTTTGTATAATCAGATTCCGCATCCTCTTATGAAAGGAAGATCTGCTAATCAATATACATATACATACATATAGGTACAGTGCAATTGCTATCTACGGAATATGATTAAAATTTCATTGAATATCTTCCACATTCATTCACAGAATACAATTTACTTTAATGTTGTTGTTTAACGATTCATGCTGGCAGAAAGATAGAGAGGAAGTTTAATTTCAACTCGTCTTGATCTGCAAACTTTTACTTTTAACTTTCATCTTCTTGTTTCACAAAATACAAGGTGTATCCGAGGTGAATTAAAAATTTTTGTACTAACGTGAAAAAGCGTATAAAAAAATAACGTTTCTCCTCCGGAGTTGATCTTTTTCAAGAAAAGAAATTTTATACGGTCATCAAGAAGAGATCGTTAAAACAATTCTTTTAAAAGCGGCTTAACTTTCAACTTTGTCAAGTATCTCTTTGAACGGTCTGTTGAATTCTTTTATGTCAAAGTTTAATCTTGAAACATACTTGTAAAAATTATAGATAAGTTTTGCACAAAAATATAATTTCGAAAATAGAAACATTCGATAGTCAAAGATAGAATAGCAAAGGAAGAAGGATGAAATATGATCATATAAAATCAACATGAGAAACGTGAAAAAAAAAAAATTTCTCTTTTGCAAACTTATTTATAGAGTTGAAAGTCACATTGAGATTCATTGTTTTCTCTGACAACATCTTTATTATGCGTGTATGTGTACGTGTGTATTGGGTTGAGTAAAAAGTCATTGCGTATTTTTTGTATGTTTTTCAAAGTCATTTGTTTATATAAAGAACAAAGATCAATCAATGATATATTTTCCGTTTTGTTCGATGACCTTTTGCCATCTTTCGGTGAGCTTCATAATTCCCCGTTCGTAGAAGGATCTGTCTTTATTGGCGAAAAACTGAACAAGGTGCTGATTTATCGCCTCATCTGAATTTAACGTTATTCCACGCAAGGAGTTTTGAAGAGAGCGAAACAAGTGGAAGTCTGACGGCGCAAGATCAGGCGAGTATGCTGGGTGGCGCAACACATCCCATCCAAGCTCCAATAATTTTTGACGGGTCGCCAAATATGTGTGTGGTCTCGCGTTGTCGTGATGGAACACAACTCTTTTACGATTGACGAGCTCCGGACGTTTCTGGATGATAGATTCGTTCAAACTGTCCAATTGCCGACAGTACACATCCGAATTGATTGTTCGATTCCTTGGTAGGAGCTCAAAAAACACCACACCCTTCCAATCCCATCACACTGAGAGCATAATCTTCCTCTGATGAAGTTCTGCTTTTGAAGTCGTTTGAGGCGAATCATCACGTCGGGATCAAGGCCGTTTGCGTTCCACATTGTTGTAAACAATCCACTTCTCATCATCAGTTATCATTCGTTTCAAAAAAGGATTGTTTTCTTCACGTTTCAGGAGCATATCGCAGATGTTTATACGCGCCGTCAAATGAACCTTTTTGAGTTCATGAGGAATCCAAATATCGAGCTTGCTTACGTACCCAGCTTCTTTAGGTGGACGTGAACACTTTTTTGACTGATCTTCAATGTTTTTGCAATCTCTCGTATCGTGTAACGTGGGTTTGACTTGATCAATGCCTTTATTTTGTCGTCATCAACCTCGGTGGGCCTTCCTGATTGAGGAACATCTTTGAGATTAAAATCAACAGCGCGGAATTTCTTGAACCAGTTCTGGCACTGACGTTCTCGTAGAGCATCGTCACCGTAAACTTTACGCAATTTTTCACAAGCTTGACGCGCCTTCTTCCCTTTATGGAAGTAAAACAGTAAAATATGGCGAAAATGCACAGTTTGGTCTTCCATCTTCAACAACTTGTTGTAAAATCTCCAAAACTCAACCAAATCGCTCAATTTTTTCTTTAGAATGAAGCTTAAACCGTCAGCTGTTAAACGATATATGACAAACATATGTGTGAATGACTCTAGTACTGCCAAAATTGAACTAATGCCATCTGTTGCAAAAATACGCAATGACTTTTGTTTACTCAACCCAATATGTGCGTATACAATAAAGTGTGCGATTTGAAATAATAATACTGTATTGCACTCGATAGAGTACATGTGCATATACTTATTACATATATGGTACACACACACATACAAACACAATATTCTCAATGTAATAATTCCAATATTCAGTGAAAAAATGTTTAAAGCTAAAATAATATTAAAACATTCTGAAAACATATTAAAACATTTTTAAAATAAAAAATTCAAAGCATCTCTTTAAAAATAATTAATGCCTGTTTTTGATACAATCAATAAACGTGTTGCAACAATTATGCGATACGATCGAATTTCGATAATTGCAATGTAAGATAGAGTAACTTTTACTATATTTATATTTTTTACTTAAAAATAATATTAAATTTTTTTTTTTTAAATAACTGGAATAATATCAATCCATTTAATTAGCATTTAATTAGCTCTTTCAATAATATTTCGAGACAAATTGTCAATATCAATGTGATAATTTATAACGTATGATTTGTTACGTTTCTTTCGATATTTATCTAATCTCTATGTAGTGTCTAGTGTCTGCTCTTTTCGATAAACCTCAGCTGCATATTATTCGGAAAGTTCGAAGTTGGACGGAATATTTACAGGCCGTGTGCCGGGGACCGCGAAATTGCATAAACTTTTCAAATAAGGCCGAATCTTATAAATCTGTGGCCAAGAACATTGTCCGCGAAAGTTCGGTGCCGCGCCGCGGAGTTATTAACTTCGGGTCACGCGAAACTATCGGAGCATCGTCAAAGTCGTTTCCGCACTTTCGCACGCCGATGCGAAAGATGCAATTCGTGAAACTCACCTCCAGCATGTGACAACCTTGTTCTCGCTCCGCGTGGCCGATTAGATCGTGCATTTATTCCACAACACAATTACAATATCATTACATTTTGCCATCGCAGATCCGTCTACGTACTACGTTTTAATAGTCAAGACTTATTCTGTATATAAAAGGTATAGTGGAGAATTATACGGGAAATATATCTATGTATTCCCTTTTCTGTCTCTCTCTCTATCCACGAAGCTTAAAATAAAATTCTCAGTGCTAAATTCGTTATCGGTTAAATGTACATTTTTTGCAACACGTATTACGATCATAAAAATTCTTAACGCATACATATCATGCGGGGATAATTAAAAATTATTATGTAGGAGAATATATTGCAGCTTGATAAATATGTGTTGTCATTTATAATAATACTCGAGTATCGTTCTTTTATCTATGTAATATTTGAGCAATTATATCCTTTTTCATAATAGCATGGAGAATATTGTTTGCGTCTAATAAAAAATAATCATACGTGAATTTATTTTACAAATGACGCTGGTCGTTGGCAATTTCGAAATATCGTTAGTGAGGGTTCTTTATATTTTTTGTCCTTTGCCGCGGGCCTTTAATCTTTCGACATCGTGGTGGATGTTGTGTATTGAATAGGTCCGGCCAAAGAAAGATTTAGCTTTTTTAGTCTTACGATACATATCTATCGATCTATCTACTCACAAGGAGTCAGAGAACCTCATCTTGATTACACCTTTTTCCCTTTTTCTTTTGTGCTTTACGAGAGCTGGATAAATATGAAAAAATCGCTGATGGTGCCATTATAGTAGAATAATTTTAAGAAAATGAAAATGTGAAAATTGTCAATGCATTCTTTCATGTTTTCTTTTTCTTTCGTCTTTTTTTTTTATTGATATTAAATGCCGAAGAGCAGTATTGATGATGAATGTCGCTGTTGTTCATCATGTTGTCGTATCGTAATGACTACCTCGTTCAACAGTGCTTTGTCATTTGACTTAGAATTGATATGAAAATACGATTTTTAAAATTAGATGCGCTTTTTGCTAATATGACGAACATGAGCTTATGGCTACAGTTCATTATCGATTCAAACAAATAAAGGTATTAATCGAAAGGTAAATATCAGTTAATATGTTATACAGGGTGTCCCATTTTAAAGGATCCACTCAAATATCTCAGAAACATTGCGTTAAATCGAAAAATGTTTCAAACAAAAGTTGTGTGGCTTCGAGGGGGCCATAAGATGGTGACAATGATTTGACCTTGGAAAATCATTTGAAAGTCATGTGAAGGTCAACTTTAAAATCTTAAATGGAAACCCCCATTTTTTATTTAGTATTCTTGTAGCTTGCCTCGAGAGCTTTCCAAAAACACTATAATAAAGTATTTTTTTATTCAGTACTTTTTGAGTTATTTTATATTTTAATCTGACATCTTTTGATATAAAAAATTAAATATCTCATAAAATTGTTAGTTTTTGATAATCTTACCGTAATACTTTTATGTACAGTATAATGATACAAATCAATTAGTATAAAAAAAATAATAGTTTTTAAAAAAATTATTTGCGATGTATTTTTTTAAACAATTATGTGTATTTTTTTTTTTGGCACTAATTAATTTGTCTTATTATTCTGTACATAGAAGTATTACGGTAAAATTATCGAAAACTAAATATTTTACGAGATATTTAATTTTTTATATCAAAATATGTCAGATTAAAATATAAAATAACTCAAAAAGCACTTAATAAAAAAATACTTTATTATATTGTTTTGGAAAGCTCTCGATGTCAGCTACAAGAATACTAAATGAAAAATGGGGGTTTCCATTTAAGATTTTAAAGTTGACCTTCACATGACCTTCAAATGATTTTTCAAGGTCAAATTATTGTCACCATCTTATGGCCCCCTCGAAACCAAACTACTTTTGTCTGAAACATTTTTCTCTTCCGGGCTTGGTTTTTGAGATATTTGCTTGAGGAGATTAAAATGGGACACCCTGTATATATATATATATATATAACTTTTACATAAATAATAAAATGTATTTAGAATATAATATAATAATACATTTAAATTGTTTGGTACAACTTGCGTTTCGACTGGCAAAATTCGCTATCGTTTGCTTGAAATGCATCGACAAAAACCTAGGGGAACAAAGGATGTGCTTTTCCCATTTCGATAAGAGTCTGTAGAACAGTGAAAACAATCTCTGGAGTCCCATATACGGTACAACAAACAACGAGGAATGAAAAAAACTTTCTGTTAAGGGAAAGCAAACGATCGTCAAATCGATCGTTGTCGCGTAAGCCGCTTTTTTCGCCGGGAGTTCTGGTTTAACAATGCATAATGGATAACCGAGAAAAAGTGCAATAATCGTTAACTGCGTTTGTTCGAATAACAAAACAAAACAAAAAATCCGACAAAAATGGCATATGGCAGCCGTTATACCTTATACATCGGCAGATATATGGAGATAACCAGGATTCGATATATATATTTTCAACAATATACAGAACGAGTTCAAAATTAATTGCGACAAAATTTAATCTTGCTGATGGATTCTGCATCTGTTTTACAGCAATATATTTACATAAAATTTTGCTTTGATTTAAATAAAATTTTTGATTTACACATTATTTACTTTATTTCATTATTCATCAGATTAAAAAGATACATTTTTTGTAAGAATTCTGGAATCAAATTTAAAGAAGCTCGTTCTATTTACCTGAAAATTAACAAAGTTTTGTTTAAATTAAATAAAAATCGTTTATGCAATTTTTATTTCTACAGGAATTTTTTAGGTTTTATTTGTGTTTTTTCGACCGACTGTTGACAATTTCGAGATTGAATATTAAATTTATAGATCAGATATAAATTATATTATTACAGATAAAAATATACCAATTTTATTTAAAATGAAATGCCTAATAGGATTCAGAAAGTTAATTATTAATGATTGTGTCTTTATTCGTGTCGAATATTCTGCTGGACGATAATCATTGGAAAACGATGGACAAAATCCATCGTTTCGTTTCGCATTATTCATTTTATTTGCGCAAGAGAGTAATCATTAATTACGTCCGTACGTTATTCCTATTTCGTGTTAATGCAATTTTATATCCGTGGATTAAAACTTTAAAATGCCATAAATTCGCAGATCGTATGTACAAAAGTTAATTAATTCCAGTGATTAAATATACGAGTTCTATAATTTTATTAATAAAATATATTTAATTTATTTTTTTATATATAAAATATACGCGTGTGTGCGCGTACGTAATACGCTTATGTAATTAGATAATTATGTATCGATTTAATTCTATATAAAATCCCATCAATGTCTGACATATACATCCCATTCTCTATACATATACATTCAGAAAATGGTTGGAAATATTATTTTTCGTTGTAAATATCTTAAACGTTTAGAAAGACTAGCTTGTGAGCCAATAAATATTGTACAAAGAAACGACAATAGAAATTGCTTTAGGCAAGAACATATTTTTCTAAAATTTTTGCATGTCTCATGATGATTAATTATGTTTCAAAAATTCGATTTCTATCAAGATTTATTCAACAGGATACGCTCAAAAGTGGGTAATTAATATCTCCTGCAAATAGCAACGATATTTTTAAAAGCTACCGTTAACAAACACGAATAACTATTACACTGCTATATATTGTTTCAAAATTGATATTTTGATTTGATGTGTGCGATTAAAATTGATCTCGTCGCGTATCGTTAAATGAAAATTGATTATAAAACCTGTATATACTCTCTTCTCTCTCTCTCTCTTATGCAATTTTACACGCCGCGAAATAACGTACACGCGATTGATCTCTTATCGCTCGTGGTTTTTTCATAACGGCATGTGTCAACCTTCCCATGTCACGCGGGCAAATATTTGTCGAATTCATAACAAAAACACGTTTCAATGGCACGCTCCATATGAAACTCAGACAGCGACGAAATTTATACCTTGTGCAGCCATTTGTGTATGTCGTATAGTATCGCCATATATTTACTACGTGCCTGTACTACTGTCGGATGCAGATGTGGGCTATATGTTGTCGACGGTCATGAAATGATTAAATTAGAAGTAAATAGAGAGACACTGTGATTGTAGAAAATACAAGCATAGTTCGAATAGTTTTATTTGCGCTGTAGAAATTAAATTCATTAGATCATTCATTTATTTATCGAATCATTAACCCTGTTTTTTAACGAAACTTTACGAAACGCTGCAAATGACAGGAATTAATTATCACCTTGAGCAACGTTGGTAATGCCGAAACAAAAATCCAATACTAATACCCGTATTCATAGTCCTTCCTTATTTTAAGGACGGAGGAAGCCTCCATGAAGGATTCCTTGAATCTGCAAGGCCACCTTGTTTCATAGATGGACCTCGAGTCTCCCTTTCAGAAGGAAGGAATATTTTAGGGATTTTTAGTGACCGACTGGAGGCAGCACCGTTTTATGCTGCCTGCGACTAATTTCATATAATACATATGAAAACTTTTTCGTATCTTCAAAAAATTCCACGGGATTTTCCCAATCGCGAATGTATCTTTTCGGAATCCGCCACAGAATCCGATTCTCTGGATTTTCGTCTTCAAATCCATCGTCAGAATCATTTAAAAATTCATTGTCCATTATCCCTTTTTCCTTTATACACTTTCAGTTTGAGAGCGCGACAACAAATAACCACAAAACCACAAATGTAACGAAACTAACTTTTGGAGGTTATATTTGGTTATATTCTGCGTATCGTCTGCTAAAAAGGTCGTATCACTCCTCAAGGAAGCTCGTGACCTTCCTTGAGATAAGGGAGCCAATAAGATTCCTTGTTCGGTCAAGGAAAATTTATGAAACGTGGAACGAGGAATAAGGAATCCTTATTCCTCAAGGACGGACTATGACGATACGGGTATAAGCGTCGATCTATTATCGAAAACTATTTTGGTCACGAGAACTTAATTTATAATGACGTTATGATCATTAAGGAATATGCTGTCAGAAAAATTGTAGTTTTTATATACGTGACGGTATCTAAGAGGACGAGCTGATATCTACAAGCTGCTATCACCGCCTTCGTTTCATAATTTACATCAGATCCATAATGTTCTTATTAAAGAATACGATATCTATTCTTATGCTCGACTGAAAATATGAGCAAAAATATGAATGCATTAAATAAATTGCAATTATGTGTTACAACGTTGACATATCTCTTTTATCATGTACAGTTGTATCTATATTACAGAATATTTCGTGTCATGGAAAATTAAATATTTAGTCTGCGATTGCTTGATATATTTTTCCATAAGGGTGACACTTTGTGTATTATAATATGACATGATATAACATACTATGGTATCATGTTAACAAAGCGGGGAGTTTGTAAAATTTAAAATTTAAATAAATGGATATAGCGGAGTTTTAATTTATGCATATTTAAAAAAGTTGTTATGCATCATTCAAAAATGTTACTGCCATCCTATCCGGCAACTTAAACGACACGCGTGTATATAATACACCCACGCAAAAATACACACAAACGCAAAATGTTAATTTCTAATTTTCTAAAAAATTCAGTATTGCAAAGTAACCCGTTTAATAATATATGCATAAAACATGCAGAGTCGTGTCTAAAACTGTTATGAAAAATATTTTTTATTTATATTATAATATTTAGCTTTTGCTAAGAAATCAAATGCTCCAATTATATATTTTTAGGAAAACGAAAACTTTTTACATCAATATATAACATTTTCACAATACTAAATTAGTTACAGCACTTATGATGTAATCGATGTATGCAACTCGATATGATACAAGAAAAACATATTCGCTGAACTGAGTTTCCGAAAAGCAAACACCATTCCAATTCCGCGTATGAGGGAGTTATAGCTCAGCAACGCTATGCAGCTTGTGAATATTTGGCCATTGCGCGTATCTCTCATATCGAATCTCGTAGCAATAAAAAAAAATTAAAAAAAAAAATAAAAAATACGTCACGTGACGAGCACGTTATCATCGTTGGTAATGAGATTCTATTCCATGTAAACAGGACCTAATCCGTATGTAGCATGATAGATGCGGTTACGCAACACCGCATCGCGTACAGGTTGCAGATTTCTCCCGTTCTCCCTTATCTATTGCTTTTTATTTCGAGCGTGTTGGTTCCGAAGAGTGACCGTAGAGCCCCTTAAATTTCGCCCCTTGTAACCCTTCCCTGTCGACGACCGGAGGCCGCCGTTGCCTTGAGCGAACTTAACACCCCGGTTATTCGCTAGAATTGATTCCGGGTGAGGTGGAACGAGAAAGTCAGTGTTTATTCAGGAGCTCTGGAGAACCACGAGATAGATGAGATTGAAACCGAACTATTTTCAATCGAAGCTGCCCGCTCTTCTCGTCTCTTCGAACGAACCCCTTTCTGCATATTGCAAATCGAATTCCATCTGTATTCGATATCTCCTCGTAATCTGTCTGTTTGGCAGCATCTACCGCCTTATGGCGATTCACATCGAATTATTGATTGTCGCAACGATTTATTTCAACCTAACAAATGACGAAGAAACCCTCGATCTCGCGAATGACTCCACTGTTAGAAGTCGCCTTAGGTTTCATCCAACAAAAAATATTCATCCGTGAATCCAATAAATACGAGAAATTGTTTGTTGGGTTACGTATGTATATTATTAAAGAAATTTGTATTTCATATCCATTATAAGGGACCGCGAATCTCTCCATCTGATTTTAAGAAAATTGATATATTCGTCGAAGATAAGAAAATTTTGACATTTGTATTTTCTATTGTCTGCTGTCAAGAGAAAAACATTATAAAGCAAATTTGCGCATCGTGTGGCGATTAAATGAAATCTGGGAGCAACCGATGTAATGGGGGGGGGGGGGGGGTTGAGAACGCTAGTAAAGGGCAAATGCTAAGCTTATCGTCGGTGCCGTAAGTTTTAACTAGCTATATACCGAGCAAGAGTAATGAAAATGAAGTATTAACGCAAATAATAAGACCAACCGTAAATGCACACAAGAATTTCATTAGTTCCTAATTAACTCAGCAAATAAGGCGAGTTTCATCGCTGAAAACATCATCACGATATCACGCGCGTTATTTCTATGTAGAAAATAATTTGGTAAGCCATTCCAGATACAAGCTGCTTTCTGACACTTTATAATGTGCTTCCTAACTATATTAAATATTACATAATATTTTGCAGAACGGCAAATGGATAGAAAACTTTTTTTGAGATAAAAAAATTTGATCCGTTCATATAAATGTATCAACTTGCGAAATATACGAATAATAAAAAATATATTTATTACACGAAATATCAACGAAAAAAATTTTAGAAAAACAAGCATGTGTAATAAGATAAAATACAGATTTTTAAAGGTTCGGTTGAAAGTTTATAAACTCTGCCATTTTCTTTCTAGAATGGGATACACGTAAAATTTCTGCATTAAAAGAGAGAAAGAGAGAGAGAGAGAGAGTAATACTCTTTATACTTTATACACCGGTGCATTGTTTACGTCAAATTTTTCACATTTATGATGAATATTGAATTGAGCAAATAAAAAAATTTATTATAGGAAACTTCAATTTCTTAAAATAACGTAATATAATTTCTGTATCAATATCACATAGTGTTAAAATGTATATATATATATATTGGGTTGAGTAAAAAGTCATTGCGTATTTTTGCAATAGATGGCATTAGTTCAGTTTTGGCAGTACTAGAGTCATTCACACATATGTTTGTCATATATCGTTTAACAGCTGACGGTTTAAGCTTCATTCTAAAGAAAAAATTGAGCGATTTGGTTGAGTTTTGGAGATTTTACAACAAGTTGAAGATGAAAGGCCAAACTGTGCATTTTCGGCATATTTTACTTCCGTAAAGGGAAGAAGGCGCGTCAAGCTTGTGAAAAATTGCGTAAAGTTTACAGTGACGATGTTCTACAAGAACGTCAGTGCCAAAACTGGTTCAAGAAATTCCGCGCTGATGATTTTGATCTCAAAGATGCTCCTCGGTCAGGAAGGCCCACCGAGGTTGATGACGACAAAATAAAGGCATTGATCAAGTCAAACCCACGTTACACGACACGAGAGATTGCAGAAACATTGAAGATCAGTCAAAAAAGTGTTCACGTCCACCTAAAGAAGCTGGGATACGTAAGCAAGCTCGATATTTGGATTCCTCATGAATTCAAAAAAGTTCATTTGACGGCGCGTATAAACATCTGCGATATGCTCATGAAACGTGAAGAAAACGATCCTTTTTTGAAACGAATGATAACTGGTGATGAGAAGTGGATTGTTTACAACAGTGTGGAACGCAAACGGTCTTGGTCCCGACGTGATGATTCGCCTCAAACGACTTCAAAAGCAGAACTTCATCAGAGGAAGGTTATGCTCTCAGTGTGGTGGGATTGGAAGGGTGTGGTGTTTTTTGAGCTCCTACCAAGGAACCGAACAATCAATTCGGATGTGTACTGTCGGCAATTGGACAGTTTGAACGAATCTGTCATCCAGAAACGTCCGGAGCTCGTCAATCGTAAAGGAATTGTGTTCCATCACGACAACGCGAGACCGCACACACATCTTTGGCGACCCGTCAAAAATTATTGGAGCTTGGATGGAATGTGTTGCCCCACCCAGCATACTCGCCTGACCTTGCGCCATCAGACTTCCACTTGTTTCGCTCTCTTCAAAACTCCTTGCGTGGAATAACGTTAAATCATTTGAGGCGGTAAATCAGCACCTTGTTCAGTTTTTCGCTAATAAAGACAGGTCTTTCTACGAACGGGGAATTATGAAACTCACCGAAAGATGACAAAAGGTCATCGAACAAAACAAAAAATATATCATTGATTGATCTTTGTTCTTTATATAAATAAATGACTTTGAAAAACATACAAAAAATACGCAATGACTTTTTACTCAATCCAATATATATCGAGAGCTTTCCAAAACACTATAATAAACTATTTTTTTATTCAGTACTTTTTGAGTTATTTTATATTTTAATCTGACATCTTTTGATATAAAAAATTAAATATCTCATAAAATAGTTAGTTTTTGATAATCTTACCGTAATACTTTTATGTAGAGAATAATGATACAAATCAATAAGCATAAAAAAAAAAAATGTTTTTAAGAAAATTATTTACAATGTATTTTTTTAAACAATTATTTGTTTTTTTTGCACTAATTAATTTATCTTATTATTCTGTACATAGAAGTATTACGGTAAAATTATCGAAAACTGAATATTTTACGAAATATTTTATTTTTTATATCAAAATGTCAGATTAAAATATAAAATAACTCAAAAAGTACTTAATGAAAAAATACTTTATTATAGTGTTTTGGAAAGCTCTCGATGTCAGCTACAAGAATACTAAATAAAAAATGGAGATTTCCATTTAAGATTTTAAAGTTGACCTTCACACGACCTTCAAATGATTTTCCAAGGTCAAATCATTGTCACCATCTTATGGCCCCCTTGAAGCCACACAACTTTTGTTTGAAACATTTTTCGATTTAACGCAGTGTTTCTGAGATATTTGAGTGGGTCCTTTAAAATGGGACACTCTGTATATATATATATATTACTAATTATAATATACATACATTCTGCGATTTTAATGTGTTTTGCCTACATATAAACTAATTTTTAGAAATAACATCTATTTAATAATTTCTTCTTTTTCTTTGCCTGCAAAATTTTTTACCATCGTGTAATATAGCACATATATATATATATATATATATATATATATATATATATATATATATATATAAAGTCTAGTGCAATTTGAGAAAGAAGTTTTACAAAAAATGCGCGTCGGAAGCAGAAGAAAAGAAGCGAACGTAACGACGCCGGCGGTGCACGAAAAGCACGGAAACGTTAATCTCGTTTCGTACACTCATAATTTCTCGCGCGCATTACTTGAAATAACGCTTACTTTCGCGAGAACGAAAGAACTTGAGCCGCGTACGGTTAATTAAACGTCGCCTCCAGTGCCGCGAAATAAATTACGCTGTCCACAGCTTGGTCCCCGCTCGTAGTCGGTGGCGTCATCATTGGATGACATATTTTTTTTACTTCAACAATATACTGATAGGCCACAATACTTGCATCATATCATAGAAAAAGCCTCGCGTTATTCCTGTATATCTATTCATCTTTTAATTGCACAGTTATATTAATAAAATAATGCGTTACAACGATAAGAAAGCTTGATTTATTTTACTTGAAATGTGCATATACTTATCATTTACACAATATACATATACATGTAATAATTATTTTTAATAAAAATAAATTTTTCGTTAATTCCTGGCTTATAATTTCTCTTCTCATTAAAAAAATAGTCGCCGTTTTGAGTGAACTGGTTTTTCTCATCCGCTCCGGGAATACTATCATTTACGGTGTATTATGCGCGCTCGTAAAAGAAGAAACAGGCGCCATGAGATATGCGGCAAGGCGCCGATGGGTCGTTGAAGGAGCAATGGTCGGATCACGGTTGCGAATGATATCATATCATAATCGTAATGCCAATTAACACGCATAGAACGCGTCCTATATTCAGAGCAGGGCGCATATCGCTCGCGCGAGCGTTGTAACACGAATGCAACGTAGTCGAAATAACAGGCGCGTATTCCTGCGTGAAAGATGAGTGAAGAGGAGAGACGAGCTCTCTCTCTCTCTCTCTCTCTCTTGTTGCGGATGTGTGTTCGGTCGAATGTCGACGGTGGTAGTTGGGCGGAGCTCGAGTCATTCACAGCTGTCCTCCACATATGAACACGCAGGCGAAGCATTAATCATATCGAGAACACCCACCTCCTTCTCGGATTATCCCCTCGAGTTTCTCTTCCTCTCCAACCGCTGGCTGGAGTCACTCTTTCTCTGTCTCTCCCTCTCTTCGGCTGTCCTGCTGCAAGCTCACTCAGCTCTCGCAATGTCCACAGGTCATGTATACGACGCATACATGATGGTTCGTCGCCATGGAGAAAAGGACGAGAGGAAGAGAGATAAGAGGGGAAGCGAGGGGGAGCACGTACGACGTGCGTTTGAAGTCGAATTTAATGACGATGTCCATCATAGTTTGCGGTCGTGCGAGAACCTATCTACCTACCTACAACGAGTGAGCGATCGGGCGCTTTCGCAGCCTTTCATAGATTGGTTTGCCGTCGTCGACCGAACTTTCTCACCGAAGGACCTCTCGACCGTGCTAGATCGATTAATATGCGCGTGGAATCCACCGGCATGAGAGGGTGCAGCGAGAATAAATCCTTTCTTCGTTTACCTAACGGAATCGAAAATGACTTCTTGAGAGATCTAACTACGGAAGGATCTTCCCATTCTATGGATATGTATGCATCATGAATTGAATCACGGAACATCTTCAATGTGATCAACTTTATTAGTTCTTTTGTTCAATTATTCTTGGATTTAGAATTATTTCTTGCAAAATCACATTAGAAATGCATTAGAATCAATTCTGGTTAGATTTTATATAAAATATTTTTAGATTTTAACTTTTGAAATACAGTATTGGAAAAGCTAAAGGCTATTTCTATCGGTTTCTTAAAGCTGTTGGACAAACTAAGATACGCGACAAGCGAAAAGGATGGAAATTTGGTACAAGATTTTCTCAACACTGTTTTCAATCGGTGGATACGAAGTAAAGTGAGAAGACAATATTGATCGCAAAACGTCGTATGGATAGCATCTAATACTCGAGAGTCGGACCCGTCAACTACTTCCGAAGAAATCACGCTCAGATATACGCGCGAATGGACAGCTGTCCATTGTTTACGGTAAATAGGTATTGTATTCCGCAAACCACAAACATATATACGTCACGTACGTTTCTTAGAAACATCATCGTGAGAACGCGCACTTGGATGCATTGTATTGTCACGGAAGAAATGCAGAAAGGAACATTCATAATGATAATTCTAATAATCCAACACGACAGATCTCGAATTTGGAGACGAAAGGTTTTGTTCACCGTTCCCCAATTTACGAATTTGGCTAATTTTCCTTGGCGAGTCTCGTTGTTAGTAATACACCTTGGCATAAAAACAGCGAGAAGCGGGCGTGCGAATCGGGAAGAAATATATTGTACTTTCCTCGAAGCAGGCCAGGGACGAGTTGTCCTCGTTACCGGTCAAACGTGTAGATGCCATACTGACTTTTCCGTCTACGTCTCTCCTTCGCACCGTTTTATGTGTATCTGCTCATCTCCGGTAATGTGTAGTACGCGCAAATTGACTGCTTGCTACATCAAGCCTTCATGGCAAGCGTTTACGAGGCTTCAGCGCTGTCTCGTTAACGCGCACTAATGTAAGCTCAATAACACACGGACGGCGATCGTGAAAAGTGAAAGAAGCGCGATCAATGCGAAAGGTGAAGATATCATCTTAGCAGATATACGCGCGAAATATTTTTTACGGTATTTTTTATCGTGTGTTTTTGATGATTAGGAAGAGAGAAACTCATTTATAAATAGAAAATTTAAGGAACGATTCTTTTTCCCGATCGAAATATTCAGATATAAGGATGTCACTTTCTGTCTATATCATCAGATTCTTATTTTCTATCATTAGCTTATTCATTTATTGTAGATATTCAATATTCAATTGTCATGCGTTAATGGATTATACCATCTCAAGGATATATTTACCAATATCTACTGTTGCAATATTAGATCCCTTTGGTATCTGATATGTCACCAGTGATACCATACAGATTCACGCAATGATTATATTTCCACGGTAACTATCGAGATAGCTTTGAATTTTCAGCCAGTTGTCCGTTTAAGTTCGCGACATGGAGTGTGTTTTGTTGTCAGTTTCCTTGCATGCTAACGTAATATCCAAAACAGATTTGCTGCAAATTTAATGTCAGGCGAGACAAGCGCATGTTACACACTTGATCTCATTGTCAGAAGCGTGATATGCTGTATACTGTGTTAACAATATCAACAATGTTTGAATATCGCGCAGAGTGATCATAGCGAAAAGTCACGGAATACATTCCAGTCGTTTTAAATGAACGGATTTGCATTAATTATCGCAAGCAATATTTTTCAATTATTTAAAACTCTGACGAACATCGTGCTGACGGAAAGTACAAAAATATCTTTATTCTTTATAAAAACATCGCATCGCGGATATCATAGTGAAAGCTCTTTGTGAAGCAGTTCATAGCTTTCTCAAACATAAGTAGATAAGCAAAAGTAGAGAGGAAAATGTAGCAAGGCGAAGAAAGTGGCTTACATATGCAAAAGAGAGGCCAGTCTGCTTTGTATCGTAGTGACCTGGGTTGCAGGTCGTTGATCTAACCATCTCGTCCTCTCTCTCTCTCTCTCTCTCTGCATGCACAGCGGAATAACAGAGTGTAACGCGGCTTCGACTACTTCCCGATAGTCGCTTGTGGGTACCTTATTATGCTACACGGGTTCTCGCGAAATTACGGTGGCCAGCCGCGACCTCCGTGCACATCCCCGTTCCCTTTGAAAGCCGGCCTGCCGATGAGTGTAAGAGGTATCGCGCGATTCTGCCTGAATACGAATCGCATGATTTGTGTCGCGTTATCTGCGCCATAGCGACCATTTCGACAAGGTTTCAGGCCAATATTGCCCTTTCCGATAATGACACGTGGACATTAGGATTGTGTGACCATAAACGAGAAACCATTCGATAAAGATTTTATTACGCATTGCCGAAAAAAATAGCATGATTGGATAGGGGTTCCAGCAGTTTAAAAAAATCTTATCTATTCTAAATACATATATCTCATATAACGATATAGGATTTGGTAGTAATTAATTTAGCCTGCGAACAGAAACTATAAATTACTTTCCAATTATTTCGTCCATGGTTGCTAAAATTGGCATTCGTAGTAATTTATAAAAGATGTCCGTATTATTCATAATTCACTTATGAAGACATCAGATTTCTTTTGAGAATAAATGAAGAATCTATACCAAAAAAAAATGTTTGTCCTAAAAATAAAAAAAAAGTACCGGTTAGTTTTTTCATTTTGTGAAAACTTCCATATAATACGAAGAGTATCAAGATCTTTCCACTGTATAAATTTCATGAAAATTATCTTTTACCCCGAGGCATTTCTGAGACTTCATCAACTAGATTTCTACCTTCTTAGCCTGAAAAAGATGAAGATAGAAAATTAACCGAATATCGCGAGTTCGATTAAAGCTTCGTCGAACCGAACATTTAACGATTATTAATTTAATATCATTGTACAATACATGATACCGCTGTATATACCTTTGTATATTTTTGCATAGCTTTTAATAAAGAATCGAAAAGAAAAAATAGCTGCTCTGTGAAGGAAACGTGAATCTCACAAAGAAATGTTTTATTCAGCGAGGATTATGCTTATTTATTAACGGCTGACTCGCTAATGCAAGCATGGAAGCACGTGCGACCGGCAACGTTTTTCCATGCGTGGGTGCGCGAATATACGCGCGTTCGTTGCTTAAATAAACAGGCGCGTGAAGACTCGCTCGAGACTCTACGGCGTCGCCGAAAAACATACTGTCTGTAAGTAGTCGATCCAGATGCTGGCGACTGCCTACTGTCAGCCTAACCAAAATGTTTTAGTTTATACTAAATGGCGATAAACTAGCATAATGATAGAGTAAACGAAAATTGTGAATAGAAGCATAAGATACATAATTGCGGAATCGGACGATGTCACATCCGATTTTATTAAAAATTATTTCGAATTTGATATACAGGGTGTCCCATTTTAAAGGATCCACTCAAATATCTCAGAAACACTGCGTTAAATCGAAAAATGTTTCAAACAAGAGTTGTGTGGCTTCAAGGGGGCCATAAGATGGTGACAATAATTTGACCTTGGAAAATCATTTGAAGGTCGTGTGAAGGTCAACTTTAAAATCTTAAATGGAAACCCCCATATTTTATTTAGTATTCTTGTAGCTGACATCGAGAGCTTTCCAAAACACTATAATAAAGTATTTTTTTATTAAGTACTTTTTGAGTTATTTTATATTTTAATCTGACATATTTTGATATAAAAAAATTAAATATCTCGTAAAATATTTAGTTTTTGATAATCTTACCGTAATACTTTTATGTACAGAATAATGAGACAAATCAATTAGTATAAAAAAAAAAAAAAATGTTTTTAAGAAAATTATTTACAATGTATTTTTTTAAACAATTATTTGTTTTTTTTTGCGCTAATTAATTTGTCTTATTATTCTATATAGTATAGTACAGAAGTATTATCGAAAACTGAATATTTTACGAAATATTTTATTTTTTATATCAAAATGTCAGATTAAAATATAAAATAATTCAAAAAGTACTTAACGAAAAAATACTTTATTATAGTGTTTTGGAAAGCTCTCGATGTCAGCTACAAGAATACTAAATAAAAAATAGGGATTTCCGTTTAAGATTTTAAAGTTGACCTTCACATGACCTTCAAATTATTTTCCAAGGTCAAATCATTGTCACCATCTTATGGTCCCCTTGAAGCCACACAACTTTTGTTTGAAACATTTTTCGATTTAACGCAATGTTTCTGAGATATTTGAATGGGTCATTTAAAATGGGACACCTTGTATATGTGCATATATTTGCAAAATATTTTACACGTCATATTATCAAGAAGATCATCATTTTGGAAGAACACATATGGATGATTTTTTTCTCGTATTATAAATGAATTCTTTTGCAATTTATATATTCAGACATATTGCTGGATCTAATTGCGGAATCAATGAAAGATCGGTATCGCGCGCTGTCTTAAGACGTTCCTAAAGAAAAAAAAAAAGAGATAAATGATATTTTACAGGAGATGTAATTTGCCTGTTTTAACATCTTCGAAAAGCCTGCGTACGCAGAGTCAAGCTTCGTAATAAAAAGAATGACAAAAATCATGGCTTAGCGTACCATTACTTCGTATTGTTGAAAAGAAAACCTGTAGGAGGCAGCACAAGTGCGGGACTTTGTGGCTTTTAGTTTTGAGTAGCAAGGATTTTCTCGTTTCCCTTTAGAAACGCGATCTGAAAAGGGGAACAAAATTGAGATTATCGCGTCGTTCTGAAAACAGATTTAACCGCTCGAGAAATGAACATCTCCGAGTAGAAAAATATGCTTCTGCGTTGGCTGAATTAAAATGTACATGAAGAACGAATGCAAAATGAGAAAAATGGCGCGCAAATATAATACGCGCTCGTTATTACGAGCTAACTGCTATTTTTTAATGCAAATTCTAACGTTAATACTTTTCTTAATTATATGCTGCATTATAGATTTTTCAATCGATTATATCGGTTTTTTTTGTATTTAATGTAAAGAATCCATTAAGCGGGCGATTTGTCAGAATTTAATTATAAGTTCGATTAAATGATTGATCAGATACATTCAAGTATTACTACACAAGTGTTACCGATATCGACGGTGATAATAGAATTTCTAAAATTTCAGAGGAAAGGGTATTACTTGTTCTAGCACTCGAAGGTTCCGACTGTCGCATGCTTTTGCGACAGGGAAGCAGCAGTTCCAGTCCTGTTCGTGCGGGAGAGAGTTGCATGATTACCACTGTGCTTTTACAGGAAAAAAGCAAGACTGCCAGCTTAGAGAATTCGTGTAGTACACGTCGCGGACGCAATCCGGTATTCGCATCTCTTGCAAATTCCACCCTTGCGCGAACTGTAGAATGTTGGGCAATGCTGCTCGGATGTTACAATGTTCTCGTGCTACGCTCGACGCATTGCGTACATCGACGGAAGATTCACACAAGCCATTAAACGCAAAAGACGGCGATAGAATAGGACGAGGAATGAGGGTCGCATTTTTAATATAACAGTAAATCATGACCGATACTTTAGAATCTAGATACTAAAGACAGATAATCGAAACATTGCAGAGATAGAATTGAATGGGTCAAATATATCGGCTCGTAAAAATCGTTGATGGAGTATCCGTTTTATGAGGATGGAGATTGCCATTTAATCCTTAAAGCGCGTTCTTCATGTATAAAAAAACGAATTGTTCACTTAACGAATCATTAATGCGCGGTAATAATTAGACGATACTAATGACGAACTACAAAAATACTTTTCACGATATAATTACTAATTACTGTGATATAATATATACAAATATGCGCATCCGATATATTTTCTGCGATAATAATATTTCGATATAATAGTTCGTCTCTGTACATATCTTTACTTTGGATCTTGATAAAATTTTTCCAGCAAGTCCGTCCATATGTTGCGGCTGGGACTAGTTCATAGTGACGATTATTATGTGCAAGATTCTCAATAATACGCGTTAACAAAGCGAATTATGAGATTATAATATTGCGATACGATGAAGGTAATGGTATATCCGAGTAAAACATAGTACGACTAAAATTTCACAGATGAAATGACGGAATATTTCGCATAGTAACAAATTATTGCAATCATCGTTCAAAGTGAAATAATAACTTTTGAATTCTATTATTCTGCGTTTATGCAAAAAGTAATAATTCGACATTAAATTTTATTAATATCTTCCTCTCGTAGAAATAATGTTAAAGTTGATAGTCCCTGCGAAGTTTAGTCTCTCCTTGGGTTTCACGAGACCCAAGACAAGACAATATTCGCAAAAATATTGTATCGGTGTTGAAAATTTTAATCTTGTCTTGTCTTGTCTTGATTTTTATTAACTTGGTTTTTATTTAACACTTTTATTAACTTGGTTTTTATTTAAAATTTCAGGATATTTATAAAAGTAATTATTATGTAGAAAATTCCAAAGAAACAGCAAATAAAATTCATCAAAATATATTTGAACATGATTCCGAAGATCAAGATGTAATAGATATAAGCGCCGTTTATTTATTTAAAGAAACATCTACTGTTTCTTGGGCAACAGAAATCAATAATTATCTACAGGCTCCAAGAGAGAGTGTAAATATTAATATTTTAGAATGGTGGAGAAGTCACAGGCTAATATTTATCCAACATTGTCAAAAATGGCTCGAGATATTTTAAGTTCAGCTGCCTCGTCTATGTTAGCAGAAAGATTTTTTTCAGTAGGAGCTCTGACTATGTCAAAAAATAGAAGCAGATTACAAAGCAAATCTTTAAAAGCATTAATGTGTCTCAATTCGTGGGTGAAATCTCATTTAATGTCAAAAATTTGCGGTTTTTATTTATAAGTATTTATATTTTTAAATATTATATTTTTTATGTTAAACATTATTTTATTTGAAAGAATATTAAGATTCGTTTAAGTTAATAATATTGTGTAAAATTTAATATTGCCGTTTTTATCTCTAGGTGTTATATTTTTTTCAGACATTATTTTATTTAAAAGAATATTAAGGATGTTAATTTTATAATAATTATTGTATTAATTTCTGTTGTTTAATTTATAAATGTTTTTATTTACTAACAATAAGTAAAATTTTTTGTTTTTCTTGCCTATTTCCACATTAATTAATTAAAATCTCCGTTCAGAGATCGGGGACAATTAGGTAACTTTTTTTAAAAACCAAGACTACTTGACAAGATCAAGAATCTTGATAATTCGTCTTGGTATTGATCGTTCTCTCTTCACCGTCAAAAAATTTTTTTCTTCGAAAATTTACTTAAAAAAAAAAAAAGAAACAAAAAGCTGAAATAAAAAAAGAGTCATACACCGTGTATATTTATATACGTAATACATCGAACGATCGTACAATGCGTGTTGTGTTGAGTAAATTATCTCCTCATCTACAGGATACTTAAATTTATAATTATATACACAGAATGAAAGCGCGTCGTCCCCGCAAATATTATCAGCATCGATGATATACCATCATTTGGATACATTCGAGTAGCGGACATTTTAATGTTACGGTTAGCCGGTGCTATAAACAAACCCACCATATCCTGAAATGAGCGCGCGATGCGAGCTGCGCGGAATTACTGCCGAGCGTGATTAATTAGCGGACGCGGTCGTAATTCCCGCATCGTTCTTTCGCGGTTCTAAAATGCGCTGTTTCGCGCTGTACATACAATGTTGCCGTGCTGTTTTGAAATACAGGTTGCCGGTGGCAAGTGATATAAATCAATAACTCTCGGGAGCGACGGAATTATATCGAGAGGACAATCAATTTAAATTTGATACCTTCGATATCGAAATATGTAAGCGCGCATAAATCTATTTCACGTAATTTGCTTTAGCATAACCCATATAAAAATCGTTTTCAATCCTAAAAAGAAGATTGTAATAATTAATGTTGAAGAAAATAAAATTAAACAGCTTACTCTCTCTCTCTCTCTCTCTCTCTCTCTCTATTCTGATTATTCCGAATATATACAGATCGTTACGCCCGATGGCGTGAAAAAAGGAAAAGAATAAAAGAAGAAAGAAAAAAACAGGAGCATTATTATTCATGCTACTAGTACTTTCACGACAGTTTGACGATTAGTTTGAGCAAATTTCGTGACACGTTACATGCGCGCGCAACAGCGAGCGCTAACAGAGACTATTGGCTTCATCAAGCACGCCGTCACAAAAATTCATTAGCTTTGTATAACCTGCGCGGCGCTTGGCTACTTCGGGTTTCTCAACTCTGCTGCTGACTTTCTCCGCGTCGCATCCATTTGTATTTACCGTCGCGATACACAGAGTTACGTTTGTCGTTGCCGAGAGGATTGCCCTCCCCGCGCAAGTTTCAGCAGCGAGACCATTCGCAATTAGTGGAACTTCAAATACAGCTATCCCCCTTCCACCTTCTCCCCATGTTTGTCGGCGCCAGGTTTACTTGCCTCGTTTGTTTGAGAAGAAACGGAAGAAATGACACATGCTCATATATGGATGCTGCACAATAGACAATATCGATTATTTGAGCGTCGATTATCTGACATTCCCCGACAATTGCACAAACTTACATAAATAGAGATTTATATTAAAAGATTTGTAATATTTTTCTCTTTAAAGTGCGAATAAAAGATATTACGTAGAGAAAAAAAAGCTATATCTCTTCAAAATATCTTTAGAAATATTATTTATAATCCTTTCGCTCAAGCTATGCTGCGATACATTCGCCGACTATTGTTCACTATACGGAAAAACATGGTACCTATCCATACGGCACTGAACAATGTTGCAACAACATTGCTGCAACATTGTAATATTGCATATTGCAGTTTAATGTTGCAGAAATATTGTAAAGACATTATTTTACACTATAACTTTAGCAATGTTACAGCAACATTCCGAAAATATTACAAAAAAAGTATTCAATAATCGCTAGTTCATTCGTTTACCACTATGCGGCGCATGTTGCGCCATCTATTCCGCATTTAATTTTTAATCATGATGATTATATATAAAGTTTACAAAGAGCGGCTAGTAAGATTAAAAAGATATAATAACTATTTTTGTTAATTTAAGTCGTATGATATGACCCTAATACAGGGGCTCAGACATTGGACTAAGAATTCTTTTAATAGTTTCCATTCTTATATAAAATAAAAAATTTGATAATAATTTTCTAATATGCAAAAGATACTTCAGATTTTAATAAATAAATTTTGAGATTATATAAAGATAAGAGAGATGTGAAAAACTCGTTGGTATGCGAAAATTCACCACAATCTTTTTGCATCCGGATATCTGAATATTTCGGATACAAAGAAATTGTGAGTTTACGCAATTGCAAATTGAGTTTTTTCTTATTTCTCTTAGATATTCTCCGTCACTGAAGAAAGTCGAATGTGTAGTGAAAAATTTACATTTTATAATTTCGTTATTATTATAATACAGAAAAACTACAATATATACACGCTAGATCCTGACTCTTATAGGCCTAATTTCTTATTATTTTTTTCATATGTTAAGGATATTATGTCGATAAATATACATAAAGCATTATTGCATATACATATATTATATTGTTATGTTGCTGCAATATTATATTGCAATATTTCTGTAGGCGGACATTTTACTGTTGCTGCAATATCATAACAACGTTGCAGCAACATTTCGCAGCAATGTTTCTGCAATATTGCAATCTTGCAGAAAAATGTTGCTGCAATGTTATTGCAATCTTGCGGTGCTGTACAGGTACATATGAGATGCTCGAGTGTTAAAGAACCGGATGAGAAAAGGGAGCAAAAGTTTAATTGCTCGATTATCATGACAATTTGGACTCATTCCGCGGTTCTTGGCACGGCATGTTCTCCGAACAGTCCCCGTACGCGCTCGGTGCATAATGTAACGTAGGTACGTGCCCTATGCGGGAAGGCGCATTTAGAGTCGCATTACATAGACAGTGGTTGGCGACGGAGTGACGCGGCGTAATTGCCACGGCAATTACTGCCGACGCATTTCACACGCGCGATGTAATAGCGACGCGCCATTTCGTTACGCGATACAAATTTTTGCTGTTGGTCGACACACTTCAACGGCGAACGGTTGAAAACAACGACTGTGCGTGAAGAAAAATAATCGTCAAATATATTAGGTGTGTTGTACCGATGCGCATTATCATCTCGGTGCATCTTATGTTTCCCCGATATTTTCGCACTGGACAGTCCGAAAATTAATCTAATAACATATTATGTAAACACCGATATATAATCTTGTTGTTTAAATTTAATATAAAATCACGTTGGTGAAATTAAATGATCATTGCACCAGGGTTGGGAAAGTTACTTTATAAAAGTAACTCGTTACCGTTACCGTTATTTTTTCTAAAAAGTAACGAGTCGTTACAATTTCCGTTACTTTTTTACAATACAAACTAATAAATTATTTTGCATAAGAAAAACTTTTAAAAAATTGTAAGCAAGATTTCATTCAAGGTTTATTACAAAATAAATGATTAAATTTTATCGAAATTCTTTATTAATTTTTAATAAAATTTGTTGCTCCATAGTATCATCATTTAAATGCCCTCTTTGTGGTGTTAATACAGAGCCACCGATGCTAAACATTCTTTCTACAGATGCACTGCTTGGTAGAGCTGTATTATATTTAATAAAAAGTTTTTTAAGTTTTGGATAGTCGTTTAACATTTCTATATTACAATTATTTGATTTTAAAAACCGTTGCAATTCTTCTTGTTCAGATTCATTTTGCACCGTTTTTTGCTCAAAAATGAAAAAATCATCGTGATCGTCAGATTTTCCAGCTTTTGAAGAATTTTCAGTTGATCGGATTCCCAATAAATCCTCCAAGTAATTTTCAGCACGTTTTCTTTTTTCTCCGGTTAACCAGTTTAACTTAAATTTTGGATGTGAACATGCTGCTATTATTATTTCTTCTGTTTCAAATATTGTACGAAATCTAAAATCAAATATAGTAAATTAAGCGACATTGTTTGTTTTATTGAAATTAATACTGAAGTTACCTTTTATTTAAACCTTGCTGAATAGCTTCAACTAATGAATGGCAATCTATAAGGTCAGATTTATTGAGATTTTCTAATTTTCGTTGCAAGGTAGACTTAGAACTGGTAGTAAATGAGAGCTCTGCTTTTCCGAAAAGATAAAGCTCTCATTGGATATCGCGCGTCGCGTCATCGCATTGGTCTGCAAGAGCCATAAGTCGATCAATCACATTCAAGCATTTTTACAACATAATAAAAATGCTAATTGGTCGATTTGCTTACGGCTTTACGGTTAAGATAAAATTTTTATCACGCACAATAGCAAGAATAATATCTTAAATAAATCAAAAAATTTGAAAAAAGTAACGATAAAAGTAACTGTTAAATTCGTTACTCGTTACAGAAAAATGTAACAAAGTTACTTTTTCCGTTACAAATAAAATAACGCCATTACCGTTACAGTTACCGAAAAAAAGTAACTGTAACGGTAACGGCGTTACAAGTAACGCGTCACTTCCCAACCCTGCATTGCACTATCATATCACGAATAATCCATTGAATACGAACCGAAACGCAACGGTGTACGCTGAGCGTTCGGGGATCCGGAAATTACACGATGTATCTTTTTCTGATTATAATTAATGAACTCGGTATCGCTAGTCGGCTTATATCAAGCCGCACCGCACCTTCCGGACAGCGGATATTTAACCCACCCACACAACCGTTAGAGTCATTATTGTCGGACTAGTAATGCAAGCACAGCTCAATCTATTTAACGGCACCCGAAATTTCGGCACTATCTTGCCGCTTGTGTGTAGTCAAACGCACTCCCGTTCCTCGACCGAGCGCCTGCGGAAACTAACTTGCCGTCATTTCCGGTTGGTGGGTATAGCTGGTAATGCGGGGCAAAGCTTGTTGCGCTGTAATAACGCCAACTAATTGAGATGGATCTGTAGATTCTCGAGCTGGTTAGCCGACGAAAAACATTGCCGCACGCTCGTGCGTTTATTCCGGGATATATTGATACGCATGCGTATGTGAATATGCGTTAAGCAAAGGATTACAACTGCGATAATGTATCACGCGAATCTGACACTCGCGATATCGCATATACGATTGTAAATAAAATTTGTGAGATTAACAAATTTGCGTATTACACATGACTTTACCGTGCTAAAATATTTAATATCGGTTCACAGATCTCTGATAGTTTTCTGATACAGACATTACGATTTGTATTTGAGTTGGATGTTCTTTAATGTACATGTATGTTCTTAAATTAATGATATATTCGTAATTTATACGAACATTCATTCTATATACTTTATACAGACTAACAATATAACAGAGGCTTATAATACAGTGTAAAGTAGTTAACGCGAGTTTTATACATAAACGATAACGTAACAAAGAGTTTCAGGACGCATCAAAGATATTAGAATGTCGCGCGAAAATTTCCTCGAAGGAGTAAACGTCTCATCGATCTTTTTATTAATCCTGATCACGGCATGCTCTTCAATTTTATCCTCCTTTCTGTAAACTCGTTCGCTTTCATTTTTCTCGCGCAGCTTCCCTTTTGAGCGCCATTCGCTTTCCGAACACGCACCGACGTTTTCCTTCGTCTCGTATCATCATTACTTAAAACTAGTTCCGCAAGAGCGATATCTATTATAAATCTTTACAAATAGAACGAAATCGATAGTATTTCGATTATTTCTGCTGCACGTTCAAATGCACGTAAAAGAAAAAAAAAAAACCTAATCGCGCTATACGATATTAACTCCATTTTACACAATATATAATTCGGTATAATGCATAATATGGAATTTAGGATAAAATTTCATTTATTATTTTATGTATATTTTGACATATATATACAGGGTGTCCCATTTTAAAGGACCCACTCAAATATCTCAGAAACACTGCGTTAAATCGAAAAATGTTTCAAACAAAAGTTGTGTGGCTTCAAGGGGGCCATAAGATGGTGACAATGATTTGACCTTGGAAAATCATTTGAAGGTCATGTAAAGGTCAACTTTAAAATCTTAAACGGTGACCCCCATTTTTTATTTAGTATTCTTGTAGCTGACAACGAGAGATTTTCAAAACACTATAATAAAGTATTTTTTTATTAAGTACTTTTTGAGTTATTTTATATTTTAATCTGACATATTTTGATATAAAAAATTAAATATCTCGTAAAATATTTAGTTTTTGATAATCTTACCGTAATACTTCTATGTACAGAATAATGAGACAAATCAATTAGTATAAAAAAAAAAGGGTTTTTAAGAAAATTATTTACAATGTATTTTTTTAAACAATTATTTGTTTTTTTGGCACGAATTAATTTATCTTATTATTCTGTACATAGAAGTATTACGGTGAAATTATCGAAAACTGAATATTTTACGAAATATTTTATTTTTTATATCAAAATATGTCAGATTAAAATATAAAATAACTCAAAAAGTACTTAATAAAAAAATACTTTATTATAGTGTTTTGGAAAGCTCTCGATGTCAGCTATCTGAATACTAAATAAAAAATGGGGGTTTCCATTTAAGATTTTTAAGTTGACCTTCACATGACCTTCAAATGATTTTCCAAGGTCAAATCATTGTCACCATCTTATGGCCCCCTTGAAGCCACACAACTTTTGTTTGAAACATTTTTCGATTTAACGCAGTGTTTCTGAGATATTTGAGTGGGTCCTTTAAAAAGGGGCACCCTGTCTATATATATATATATATATGTGTATATATACATATACATACGTATTGCGCACATGCATATTTTAATATTTTAAATATTTTCTGTGCTACATATAAAAATTATTAAAGTTCTGGCTGAAATTCAGTTGTTTAAAAAGTAGGTTTCTAATATATTAATTATTAAATTTCCAACGTTATTTAAAATATTTTATTATTTTAATGAATTTTATCTTCAAAATATAACTTGACATTTATTGCATGCTGTATAAGATTAATGTTAGCCAAAGTAATTGTTTTTTTATATCGATCAAATATAATATAATTTTGCGCTATAAATCATTTGTATATTATATGTTGATATAAATTGTAGAGTAGATGACATAAATCGAACAAGAAGTATTTATCAATATTGAAATAGCTTTCGAGAAGATGACAGAAGTATAACGGTAATTTTTTATTAATTCTGACTAACAATAGTGGCTGTACCAATTTATCATAATCCTGTTAAAAAACTCTAACATAACTCTTGTTTTATCTCGGTTAACTGGGTTAATATGTTACGACGTATATTTTAGAACAGACAAAATGACAGTCTGTGGCTAGATAATATTTCATCATTGGATCAGCAACTACATTTAGTAATT
This sequence comes from Polyergus mexicanus, assembly GCF_030449975.1. NCBI lineage: Eukaryota > Metazoa > Arthropoda > Insecta > Hymenoptera > Formicidae > Polyergus > Polyergus mexicanus. The sequence goes on from NW_027223341.1 coordinate 4,974,535, forward strand.
AGTTTTCATTAATTTAATGTTATATCGATATAATAAACTATGCTGATTATGAGCAAAACAGAATATATAATTTAAATATCCTTTTATACATTTTAATAAAATATAAAATCGTTGAAAAAATTTTTTTAATTTAGATTTTTAAATATCTAGTTAATTCTTTATATATCTATAAAATTATTACTTTTTATAGTTATAGAAGAGCAAGAGAGAAGCAGAACATATAGTGAAATTTCACTGCACTTGTTGAAATCATCGATCATAGATATGATCGATCATAATAAAGCGCGATATAATGTGATTCGGCAGGTACGATCAATTGTGTTGCCTTCGATCAAACACACCGTCGTCCACCTTTGACCAAACATCGTTAGCTGTATTGCGTCGGCAAGTGTGCGAACGTATAGTAAGGAACATGGTGTAACACAACGAACGGATCTTATAGTGTAGCGACATAATCTCACGACAGATCGGGACTCCGTGACCCAGTATTCACCGGCGTATACGCCGTAATCTTTGGTAATCACCCTCAACCCACTTCGTACGTCCCTTGTTCTTTCCGCCTGTAATAACGTCCACTTGAGAAAATTACCGCGGATATTCGTCTACGACGGATATAGAAAGCTCGCCGGTGGGTTTCGTTACGTGTCTCTCGTTTGCAGGAGGATAATAACGCTCCACCTTTACGCCGCCAATCCCGAACCGTAAAATTCACATGCAAAAGTATCTTGGGAGAGAGTTTCTATTCTATTCTAATATCTTACCAGGGTTGGGAAGTAACGCGTTACTTGTAACGCCGTTACCGTTACAGTTACTTTTTTTCGGTAACTGTAACGGTAATGGCGTTACAAATTTTATTTGTAACGGAAAAAGTAACTTTGTTACATTTTTCGGTAACGAGTAACGAATTTAACAGTTACTTTTATCTTTACTTTTTTCAAATTTTTTGATTTATTTAAGATATTATTCTTGCTATTGTGCGTGATAAAATTTTTATCTTAACCGTAAAGCCGTAAGTAAATCGACCAATTAGCATTCTTATTATGTTGTAAAAATGCTTGAATGTGATTGATCAACTTATGGCTCTTGCAGACCAATGCGATGACGCGACGCGCGATATCCAATGAGAGCTTTATCTTTTCGGAAAAGCAGAGCTCTCATTTACTACCAGTTCTAAGTCTACCTTGCAACGAAAATTAGAAAATCTCAATAAATCTGACCTTATAGATTGCCATTCATTAGTTGAAGCTATTCAGCAAGGTTTAAATAAAAGGTAACTTCAGTATTAATTTCAATAAAACAAACAATGTCGTTAATTTACTATATTTGATTTTAGATTTCTTACAATATTTGAAATAAAAGAATTAATAATAGCAGCATGTTTACATCCAAAATTTAAGTTAAACTGGTTAACCGGAGAAAAAAGAAAACGTGCTGAAAATTATTTGGAGGATTTATTGGGAATCCGATCAACTGAAAATTCTTCAAAAGCTGGAAAATCTGACGATCACGATGATTTTTTCATTTTTGAGCAAAAAACGGTGCAAAATGAATCTGAACAAGAAGAATTGCAACGGTTTTTAAAATCAAATAATTGTAATATAGAAATGTTAAACGACTATCCAAAACTTAAAAAACTTTTTATTAAATATAATACAGCTCTACCAAGCAGTGCATCTGTAGAAAGAATGTTTAGCATCGGTGGCTCTGTATTAACACCACAAAGAGGGCATTTAAATGATGATACTATGGAGCAACAAATTTTATTAAAAATTAATAAAGAATTTCGATAAAATTTAATCATTTATTTTGTAATAAACCTTGAATGAAATCTTGCTTACAATTTTTCAAAAGTTTTTCTTATGCAAAATAATTTATTAGTTTGTATTGTAAAAAAGTAACGGAAATTGTAACGACTCGTTACTTTTTAGTAACTGTAACGGTAACGAGTTACTTTTTAAAATTAATAACGAGTAACGGTAACGAGTTACTTTTTAGAAAAAATAACGGTAACGGTAACGAGTTACTTTTATAAAGTAACTTTCCCAACCCTGTATCTTACGTACCTTTTCACTTGCGGGGAATAAGTAACATCTTTCAATAGAAATGCATGAAAAGCGCTATCGTTTGCAAGTTAAATCAATCGAGAGCGACAAATGTGTAAGCGGATCTTAATCATGCTAATGGCGAACTAAACGCGGTTCGCCACGTGTGTCTACGGATCGTCGGAAAATCTGATTGACGTGCATGCGTTGCACCTGCTTTGCGGTGACGCATGAGCTCGATGTTGGTCGACGCAAAGCAAGTGAACCGTCTATATGCATCAATGTACACGTGACTACGCACACGTGACGTTAGTTGGATGAGATTTTCTGCGGTTTACGCTATCGTGTACATCGCATCTTCAAAATGAGAGACGTTGCGAATCGAAAATATCAATATATCTCTCCGAGATATTTTAATATAAATAATTAATAACTTTAATAAACAACTGATTTGCGCGCGTGTGCGCTCGACGATCGAATAACAGGATAATGCAATATAATATATATATATATTCAAAATATTAAATAATTAGCTCGTACAATTAATTATTTATATATGTTATATGGTATTGTAACAATTTTGTAATATAATATTTTTAATTAAAATATCCAATTATATCGCTATATAAAGAAAATGTTACAATTTTCATCGGTATCGGAATTTTAAATAAACGCACTCGCATAAACCCACGCAAAAAAGTGCCATCTTTACACAGCATCAACAAGAGCGAACATTTATCCTTGACATAGCGTGTCCCGCTATTGCGGCAGTTGTGAATAGAGAAATACGAGAGTGCAAATGGAAATGCAACGCAGTGTGCCATGTTGCTCCAATAATTTGGGGATCTTGCCGAAGTGGAGCGGGTGTAACACATATCACAAATCTCCATCGCACCGCCTCGTATAAAACTCATCCGCGTTTCCGTCCCTTTTTCTTAACCACCACCGGATGCTAAAATCTCGCGTATGAGGAAACCACCGTCATCCGCGCTTGCGATGTGTTTAGACACATAGAACATATTAGGTGTACAACTTTGCTTCCGCCGTTTTCCTATAGATGGCTCCAGCGGTAAGTAGTGGTCGAAATAAATAGATCATAGACGCCATGCGATAAACTTGGGCATCTGTCAACATAACCTCATAGAAACGTTAGTCGATTTGTGTCCGCATCATAAAGTTATTCTCGATTGAAAATGTCAGTTTACGAGCCAAATTCTCGTCATTTGCGGGAGGTTTTAATTTTCTGCTTCAATATGAAGAAATCTGCGGCTGAGGCTCATCGAATGCTCTCAAATACTTATGGCGAAGCCGCTATTAGCGAAAGAACGTGTCGTGAGTGGTTTCAACGCTTCAAGAACGGTGATTTTCACGTCGAAGACCGGCATAGCGGTGGAAGAGAGAAGGTTTTCGAAGATACAGGCAATTGGAGGCATTACTTAATGAAGACTCGAGTCAAAGTCAAAAAGAATTGGCACGATCATTGGGAGTGACTCAACAAGCAATTTCAAAACGAATTATAAATGTATAACCAGTTTTTTACAATAAAGCCTCGAATTTCGGGAAAAAAACGGCGGAAGCAAAGTTGTACACCCAATAGATCGCGCAAATGCATATTACGCGATCGGATTTTATCAGTCGTAATGCCGGCGCATCCTAATTAATCTCTACATCACGAATCCGGATTAAACCTGGATTAATGGATATATCATGATCGCTTTAGTGACCTGAATATAAATTTGGTAAATAATATTGGCATTACGTTATACCAATTGTTCATCTCTTGAAAGGAATTTACATTTTTATTCAAATTCTTCCCCCCGATACCTTTTATTAACGATCGAAACATCGCATCGTATTTATTTGATGTTTGTTAGGATTCGGTTTCATCGTGAAAGATGCTGCTGAATCACCGTTCCATAACATAGGAAATAGCGAATTGAGATGAATGCAACGGGGATTCGCCGCGTATCTAACGATCCAAGACTACATATAATGAAAGCGCGCCAATAAATTCATTACGTGCGCGGACCAAGGAGATCGAAGAACCACGCTATATCGCTCGATTTCCTTTCGGCGTGTCTATTAATCCCGACGGTGGTGAATTTTTTCTCTAATTGAAGTGGAGAGTCTCCAGGCAGCTCCTCGGGATCTTTATATTTCGCTCGCTTTGTGCTCGCGTTCCCCGCTATAGTTATTCCATGCGCGTGGTATCCGCGCGTAAAATAATAATGAAGACCGAGAATGCGGAGCGTAATGTATCGGTGGGGAGAGTTATATGCCGAGGGTCGTGTACATTCGCACCACATTGTATACTACCACTAAGTCGTGTTGTTCCTGCAAAGCGCGCGTCAGTCCCTCAACGTCGTCCCTCGCGTTCTTTAACACTCTTCTCGTGTCTCTTGGAATCGTGTCCCCCGCCCCCGCCGTTCCGCTGCGACCCATTCTCTCCTCTCTATCCTGAATGTGTTTCTACAGCCGTGTGCTTTCCGACCCATGAAGATCGCGCCGGGCGAGCACAATGGGCCGTCTCGGCCGACCCTTCGCCATCGTCGTGGTTTACCCTCGAAGAACCCGCGATGCCGTCGACGAAGCGTATACGGGCATACGTGCCGACACGTTGACGGCATGTCTTGTCGGTACATCCGCCGATTAAGGGACGAACGAGCGGCAATCCTGGGTTTAACGATATTCGACGGGTCTTGATCGCGAGATACTTGCGAGGCTTTGCGGGGATGGATGAAAAGGGAAGAACTCGAGCTTCCTTTCAAAATCTCTCGTTTCAACATCGTGCACTACCTCACGATCAATGTTTTTTTTTGCGTTCCTATAAAAGAAATGTATAACTGTCGCGAAGGAAAATAATTTTATTTTAGCATAAAAATTAATTATTTATAAATATTATTTAACTTACTAATATTTACCGGTACTAGATGCACTTGAAAATTTATCTTTGACGCGAAGAAAGAAAGAAAGAAAAATTATCCACAGCCAGTCGATCTAAATTTTCTGAAAATTGAGATCAACGATATTAGACGCATTTTAAGATACATCTCTACTAAAGTGTCAGCCACCGCAACACGTCTCAGGGGAGGCGAAGATACACGACGTACTTGACATAGATTGAATCGGGAATGGTTTTGTAGACGCTTGTCTTTTTAGATTCGCAGCGATATGACCGTGGTAGTACGCAAGGTGAAGAATTGCAAACAAGCGATCTAACAATAAGATGAACTCGGGTATTTTCAGCTTTTGCAGTAATTGAAAATATAAGAAAAGGAAGAATTGATTAATTCTACATAAATATATAGAAAATATGAATATATTGGGTGATTGCATAAGTTCGTGCCTGATTTAAATATAAACTTCAATAGATTATATTTTAGAGATAACACTTTTATTAATCAATTATGTAGTCTCCATTCTTTTCTACAATGGTTTTCCAACGATCTATAAGCTTGTCGATTCCATTTTTGAAGAAAGAACTTGGTTTTTCTTGAAAAAAGTTTGTAAGATGGTTTTCGACAGCTTCCTCGGAATTGAGATTCTTGCCATTTAAACTATTCTGCAAAGACCGGAACAGATAAAAATCTGAAGGCGCAATATCTGGAGAATATGGCGGGTGCTGCATAATTTCCCATTGCGACTCCTGCAGTTTTCGCAGCGTCTGTTGAGCGACGTGTGGCCTAGCATTGTCGTGGTGGAAGATGACGCCTTTTCGATTGGCCAAAATCGGACGTTTTTCTCGAATAGCTGCAGCGAGTCTAGTTTAGTTGCTCACAGTACTTGTCCGCCGTGATTGTTTCGCCGCGTCGGAGCAGCTCAAAGTAAATAATACCCTTGCGATCCCACCAAACACACAGCAACACCTTCATCGGATGCAAGCCAGCCTTTGCTCCTTCAGCTGCTGTTTTCCATGTCCTCTTTCGCTGTACGTTTTTGTAGAGAATCCACTTTTCATCGCCTGTTACCATTCGATCTAAAAAAGGCTCTTTTTTGTTACGCTCGAGAAGAGAAAGAGCCACAGTCATGCGGTTTAGCTTATTCCTTTCAGTCAGGAGATGCGACACCCACGTATCAAGCTTGGAAATGTATCCAAGCTTTTTTAAATGACGAAAAGCGGTTGAATTATCGATGTTGAGCCTCTCAGCAATATCCTCAGTTGTAATCCTTGGGTTTCTTTCCACTAAGGCGTGTACAATGTCATCATCAATGCCAGAAGGCCGTCTAGAGCGGGGTTGATCCTCCATGTTGAAATCACCATTTCGAAATCTGCCAAACCACTTTTTGACTGTTCGGAGAGCAGGAGCGCGGTCCAAATAAACGCTTTGAATATTTTTCTGTGCAATCCCAACACTCACGCCTTTCCGAAATTCATATAGCATTACATGCCGCAAATGCACCTTTTCGTTCTCCATTTTTAATGATTTCTCTTATGCACAAATGGACTTGTCTGAACAATATCTGACGCTAAATTGACATAAGACAACGTCATCTATTCGGTGTAAGCAACAATTAGCACACGAAAACAATAGAACTCCGCCATGCAGTAACTTAATGCCATCTATGAAAATCGGGCACGAACTTATGCAATCATCCAATATTTTATATAAATATTCTCAATTTTATAGCTAACTACATCGAGAGAGAGAGAGAGAGGGGGGGGTAGGAGAGAGGGAGGAAGAGAGAGAGAGGGAGAGAAAAAGGGAGAGGGGGAGAGAGAGATATTAGCATATTTAGCTAACCATCAATATCAATATTATTAGATTCTTTGGATTCTCTTTAAATATTGTTAATAATTATTATTAACATTTTGTTTATGTTGCATGAGATGTATAAAAGTATTGTTACGATTGATAGTTAAACAAAAAATGGAGAGTTGGCAATTAAAACTTGCCATTTAAAAAGTTGACTACACAAAGCGAACGTAAGGGATGCGCTTTAGAAATCTCTTTTTCAAGGGAGGTGAATCAAAAACATGAGGTTCGGCTGTATGCGTGTGCTCGCTTCGTCTGGTTGATGTGAAAATAAGGGACGATAAATCGCTGCTCTTTCGGACGTGAAAGGCAAGTATAAGAGGTGCTCGTCGTGCTCGCGCTGACAGAAACGCCAAGTGAGGTCGCCGAGCGACGATTAATTCAGCTTCGTTGGCTCAGAAAAGTGGTCTCTTCGCGCGAAACTGGCAAAGATCGCGATCAATTGGGCACTTTGCGTCACTTATTATCGGCGCGAGTATAGCGAGTGGCGCGCCATTATAAAAGGCGTTCGTAATAATACTTTCAATGCGCTCTCTGCTCTAGCCCTATCATATTTTATAAGAGGCTGATCGTCTCTCACATTGGTTCGATAAATTATCGTCTTGTTGAATAGTAGTTGCATTCATCAATCTTTCATGATTGTGTACGCAAATGTCCGAAGATTTTTAATCGGTCTTTCGATCGTAAGCTGAATGTGCAATAAAAACCAAATATATTATTCAATTTTATTCATTACAAATTATGTAACGCAAGAAATATCACGATCTTGCTGGAGTTGATAAAGTACAACGGATCACCAGATGTGATGCGTTATTTGCCTAACTTTTTCGCACAAATTGCATACGTGATTATGGCTAATTAAGTAATTAATGGGCGCCTGGGGATTGCCGTAACGTCGTACATTCGCGGGGCCGCTTTAATTTAAATAGATTAATTTCTCCCCGAATTTTCGGGATATATACACGAAATCACTATTTTCTATTAATGGCTCATTTGGCGCGTTTAAATCGTGCCAAGCGATGTTTTATCATCATTTTGATATAGCCATGCAAATATCTGCCCGTGTACGTATCGATGTACCAAACCCAGCTGCAATCTTGCGTGTTTCGGGATTTGCTGCCGATTATGTTACCTTGCGCGTTAACTTTGTTTATATATTCGATAGAAATATTAATCTGTTTACAGGGAGGACTTGTATAATAATTAGAATAAAAATTAATTCGAATTTTAATATCTGTCAACACTCTCTATATATTTTTAAATCATATTATTATTTTTTGTCCTATTATCAGCTATTACATACACAATATGACTGATGAAGAATTTTAAAATCATGACAACCGTTGTAAATTACTTTTCCAAAATGGATCGGAAAAGTACATATCGTATGCACAGGTTTTACAAGATCACGTGTCAATCATCTCGTGATTCTTGCAGTTTCCTCTACTTTCCGTCTACTATTATTGAGTATTCGAGCGGCAAGTTCGATCCTTTCTCCGATATATTCCGCTTTTTTGGCCACCAGTAATCGCGTACCCGGCAAGGTAGATAGATAGGTATTCATGCTGCCATACTGGTGAGCAAAACCGTACGGCCTTATCTGGGCAATAATGTATCGCGTGTATCGTATAGCCGCGGGTTTTTCTTCTCGCCGCCTGAAACTTTCACAATTGTTGCAACACCCACGAATTGTATCCTGGTGCGATTCCGCTCCGTCACGAGGACGCATATATCGTCATGCCGTTGGTTCGCACTTTCCATTGTTGGCGGCGAACCATTCAAGTATCGAAAGATACGAAGCGGCCTCTTTTCCACTTTGATAGTGTCACGATGATATTAAGGTCAACGAGTGATCAGAGAGGACCGATTTTCCATATAATTTCACGCGGTATTACTGCGGCAATCATCGCCATTGTCGTCTGCGCGCGGACTTTACATCGCATTTGCGTTCCCCTTCGTTTTTCTAACTGCATGTTAATGAGTCATATTGTCATTTTCAACGAACATTTAATATCCATAGCTAAATCGTGAGAAGAAAATCTACCGTTCAGATTTTACTGATCGAAAAATGCTAATATCAGTACATTCACTGATGTTGAAATTTTGATGTTCAAAAAGTTCTCTGTGTAAAGAATATGCTAAGTATATATTTAAAAAAAAAAAAAAAAAAACTTTTGTGCATATTTCGAAAGGCTTCAACTAACTGCAATGTAATATTTCAATAAACTGCTTTAGTGTTAGAGATAAATTAAATTTCGGGTTAATCATAAGAAAATATACAAAAATATTCTTATCTTTCTATTATTATTTTTATTATTAATTTAATTTTTATTATTATCAATTTAAAATTGAATTATATATATGAATATTTAAAAGTCAAATTATTAGTATATTGAATTATCTGAAAACGCAGCTCGTGTAGTGAAATAACTATTTTTACGTTCAAATTTCAATTTAATGAAATTATCCGTAAAGCATAACCGATCAGTTACTTCGCGTAAACGAATAATATATATATATATAAAAATACATTGTAAATAATTTTCTTAAAAACAATTTTTTTCTTTTTTATACTAATTGATTTATCTCATTATTCTGTACATAAAAGTATTACGGTAAGATTATCAAAAACTAAATATTTTACGAGATATTTAATTTTTTATATCAAAATATGTCAGATTAAAATATAAAATAACTCAAAAAGTACTTAATAAAAAAATACTTTATTACAGTGTTTTGGAAAGCTCTCGATGTCAGCTACCTGAATAATAAATAAAAAATGGGGGTTTCCATTTAAGATTTTTAAGTTGACCTTCACATGACCTTCAAATGATTTTCCAAGGTCAAATCATTGTCACCATCTTATGGCCCCCTCGAAACCAAACAACTTTTGTCTGAAACATTTTTCTCTTCCGGGCTTGGTTTTTGAGATATTTGCCTGAGGAGATTAAAATGGGACACCCTGTATATATATATATATATATATATATATATATATATATATATATATATATATATATATATATAAAAGATCTCTCTCGAAATAGCGGCTGTAAGCTGTGACAAGTGGCGTGACAAAACTCTGTGACGTAGTGTCGATACAATATGGTTATATTTCAGTCACGCCGACCGTATATCCTTTAAATCCATCTTTACGCCATCGTGAGACGGTGTGTGAGATCCGTCAAGATGACGGACGTTCTTTAAATTTGCCAGGCGGGCGAGCCCGGATGACTCCCCAAGGATACCGAATGTGCCTCCGCGAAATGAAATTCTGGCCAGCGCTCTTTCTCTCTCTCTCTCTCTCGCTCTCTCGACCATAAATCGACCGGGATATAGACGGGTAGGTAGATGGGTAGATGGGTACACCTATGCGTCGAAGTAAATAGAGAAAGCGAGCAAATGAGCAAGCCGCCGTCGCCGGACAATCGGGATGTAATTGGCATCGTCGGAACGGTCCATCAATTCGAGATTCCGACGCGCAATGGTATGTGCTTGATCTTTTCCCTTAATTGCGTGATGTCAAATTTGAGCGTGTCGAAAGTAGCTTAATGAAATCGTGCGAAAAACCAAGTGTTTCTCGCCGCTTAACCGAGATTACACGACACACACATGCGATTCGCTTTGGTAGAGATAAATTGTCTTTTCTCGCTCACATCGGATTTTATCAGTTTTAAAAGAGGGTTTCAATCGATATGATATTGAATTGCTGCAAGCAATGCTTGCATGATCGTTCGTTTGGTGATTACGATTCTCGATAAATTTTGAATTTTTACAAACACGCATCTCTGAATTCGAGTATTATCGGATATTACATTTGCTGCGGCTATATTATCGTTTGCGTTAAGTATCGGTAAAGTGTTCAGTAACAAAACGCAATAGCAATCATTACATTGGAAATTTCATGAAAATTAGACACAGATATATCGGATCTATGCGTTGCAGAGGTGCGTCAACGCGCGTGCTAAACGTGAGATATTAAATACATAATAATGAATTGAGTGTTACTTTGCGCAATAATCCGTATGTCATTTCCAACTAATCTCGATTCCCATGATTAGTGGACTGTGTGAATCGATAGCGTTATTTCAAAATTAATTACATTTCCCGCGTATTACATAATCGTTATACATATTATTAAATCATAATTGGTATAATCGTCGTTATTGCTACCGATTTAATACTCATGCATGTATTTAATCACATTGATTGACTAATCTGCAAGTTTTTTTTTTTTTATATCGTGCATGAATCGCTAGATTGGTATGCATCGAATGACAATATAATACGCTCAAAGTAACATAATTTAGTACCTCTGTGAAGTTGGCACCTCATCTTTCAAAACATTAAATTTCTTTCTTTAAGTTCTTATACCCGTATTCATAGTCCGTCCTTGAGGAATAAGGATTCCTTGTTCCTCGTTCCATGTTTCATAAATTTCCTTGACCGAACAAGGAATCTTATTGGCTCCCTTATCTCAAGGAAAGTCACGAATTTTTTTGAGGAGTGGATGCGACCTTTTTAGCAGACGATACGCAGAATATAACCAAATATAACCTCCAAAAGTTGGTTTCGTTACATTTGTGGTTTTGTGGTTATTTGTTGTCGCGCTCTCAAACTGAAAGTGTATAAAGGAAAAAGGGATAATGGACAATGAATTTTTAAATGATTCTGACGATGAATTTGAAGACGAAAATCCAGAGAATCGGATTCTGTGGCGGATTCCGAAAAGATACATTCGCGATTGGGAAAATCCCGTGGAATTTTTTGAAGATACGAAAAAGTTTTCATATGTATTATATGAAATTAGTCGCAGGCAGCATAAAACGGTGCTGCCTCCAGTCGGTCACTAAAAATCCCTAAAATATTCCTTCCTTCTGAAAGGGAGACTCGAGGTCCATCTATGAAACAAGGTGGCCTTGCAGATTCAAGGAATCCTTCATGGAGGCTTCCTCCGTCCTTAAAATAAGGAAGGACTATGAATACGGGTATTAGTGCACCCGAAAGAGCTCTAGAGTTCTTTATTAATTTTAAAGATGGTTTTGGCGAATTTTAAGCTAAAAAAAATTGATGAATCTTAGGAGTGCTAACTTCACAAAATGAAACGACTAAATCAGCGATAACATTATAGCTACGAAAAATACTTAACTTTGCTATTAAGATTTCTTTTTTAGAACTTTTAAGATGTTATCCAGAACTCCCAACAGAATTTTTCATTCAACATATGAAAAATTGCAAGAACTTTTTATATATCGGTCTTAGCGATTCATCGCCCTAAGATTCATCGATAGTTTTTTTAGCTTAATTTGTCAGGATTATTTTTAAAATTAATAAGAAACTCTAGAACTTGGGATGCACTCAGAACTCTAAAAAAAAATTTAATTTTTTGAAAGATAGTGTGCCAACTTCACTGCCAAAGGTCAATTTAGTTGATCTTTTCCAGGCAATCTGACTAGATATAGCCAACCCTTAAAAAATTTTCGATTATATGCAAAACGCAAAACAAATAAAGAGACAAACCATATATTTTTTTTAATATAATTGCGATATAAAAAACCATTTCAATTTGATTAAACTTATGAGTGAGTCGTATGGAAACTTCAAATAATCCGGAAACTTGCACAAAGCGCATTAATTGAAGCATAATCTTCGACCGCTAGATAATGCATACGTTGTACATTTCATACATAACGATCGTATTCGATATCCGTACGAAGCACATAATAGGAGCATATAGGTACATCGAAATGAAAAAGATAGGAGCGTGCGTACGTTGATTAATTGGCTTGACTAAATAACAAATATCTCGTCCGCGAAATTACATGCATGCGTCAATAGATAAGCCAGAAACATCGGCAATCGAGTCTATCGCTCAGTGTAAAACCGCCCGTAGATCCAATACTCTCCATTTCTATTCAAGTTTACGATTTCTGCAAAATTAACACGCAAATGCATTCGTGAACAATGACAAATTAAATTTCGATTACGAGAAACGCTAAAGTATCCCCAAAGTATAGAGCTGGGAACATGAAAGACTTGCCGTGGGGAAGGGAATGAACGAATGAGTTGACCGATAATCCCGCTTTTCGATATTAAACTCGTTGCTTTATAGATGTGGCTTATCAGCAATATATCGAAACCGATACGATTATGATAATTATAATATAAAAATATATGTGAAAAATGTTTTTTCCTAATTGTCACATTGTCACATTACACGTGGTATATCAGATGGACGCTCACGTCGCCAACAGCACAAACTCGTTACGGTATTAAGTACCCTCGGGAAATCTTTCTTTTGAACCGCGTGCTTAACGAACGTTGTAATGGAATTACCGCATCCGCGCAGCAAGAATTTGCAGCTCGTTGGCCGTGGCATATTAAGTGGCAGGCTAGCAATTGAATTTGAAGCCGCTTGGGCTCGAGGTCGATTTAACGCGCTACTTACCTACGTGTCGAACTGGGATAATTTCTCCTGGATTACATGGACGGGCACGATCGTGTCCCTCAGTGATCGGCATTCTGAAATCAGACACGAATAATGTTAATCGCTACTAGACGCTTACGTGTCCTAAGTAATCCTGACAGTTCTCGCTGAAATTTCGCATCGCGTCAAAACGATACCATATACGGCATGTACATACACATTTTACGATGTACTATTTTAATTAATCTACGCATCCATACTTTTCAAAGTACGTCAAACAAAATACATTAAATTTGAGTATTTTATGCATTGCGTACAACACGCGCATATCTCCGTGCTCTCTATGAGATCCCTTCGTTAATACGTAAGAGCGGATACGTAACATCATCACCGCAAACGCTACTAAGGATCGTTACACAGACATTATAAACGGTGTCTCATTCGCTTCCGTAGTTGAATCTCATCGCGTGAAAATTGGAAAAGTTCAAAGCGCTCGTTGTCGCCAAAGAGTGGCGCGATGTTAAAGAGAAGGGAAGAGATTGGGGCAAGCAAAAAAGAAAACTAGCCGAGAGATCGTGGATAAAGAGAGAAGAAGAGAGAGAACTAGGGGAGATGGTGTGTGTGAAGCTAGCATATCATTTCGTGGAAGATCATAAATAATTAAGAGTTCTGGCTTTATTTTCAATAGTTCTAGAGTTCTTGATAGTTTAAACAAATAAATAGTTCTGGCGATTAAACCAAAGAAATTGCCTCCGGACAAACTGATATCCGGCCAACTTCACGCAGCATATCACTTTGTCCTACAACATTTTCCTTATCAATAATTGTTCAAATTTAAAAGATTTATAGTTCTACATGAGTTCTAAGAAGAGTTCTGCCTTCTAAAAGTAAAAAAATATTCATAAAATAAAATAAAACAATTTTTTCCCCGAAAACTCGTATTTTCGAGTACAGAGGTGATATGCTGGCCGTATTTCGAGAGTTCTGATTATTGTAAAATAGTTCTCGTGTAGTTCTGGGCATGTACGTTGCCTTTTCAAAGAGTTCTGATGGAGGAAATAATTAGAAAATTTTTTAAACAATTATTTCAGCCGAAAAATTCGTATTTTCGAGTATAGAGATGATATGCTGACTGTATTTCGAGAGTTCTGATTATTATAAAATAGTTCTCGTGTAGTTCTGGGCATGTACATTGCTTTTCCAAAGAGTTCTGATGGAGGAAATAATTAGAAAATTTTTTAAACAATTATTTTAGCCGAAAAACTCGTATTTTCGAGTACAGAGGTGATATGCTGCTATTTGGAATAATCAAAACTATCGAAATACAGTCAGCATATCACCTCTATACTCGAAAATACGAGTTTTCGGGGAAAAAATTGTTTTATTTCATTTTATGAATATTTTTTACTTTTACCAGGTATATAAATATGAAACCGGAATTTGCCCATAGATTACCCTAGCTGTCAATGTAGTTACCGTCAAACCGCGTCATTGGCACCATTTTCTTGTTTTGACATCTGATAAAGATTTTCAATTCACAACAATACCAACAGCATAGTTTTTAATAGCGTTGAACATGTCGAATTTTGTGCCTGGAAACTACGATTTGCGGACAGCATTGATTTTCTGTTACCATTTGAAGGAAACTGCTGCAGAATCGCATCGAATGCTTGTCGAAGCTTACGGTGAGCATGCTCTTGGTAAATCACAGTGCTTTGAATGGTTTAAAAAATTCAAAAGTGGCGATTTTGACGTGAGAAACGAAGAACGTGGAAGACCACCGAAAAAGTTTGAAGACAGCGAATTGCAAACATTGTTGGATGAGGATGGCGCTCAAACGCAACAACAACTCGATTTGAATCAAGCTTTGCGTGAAAAACGACCAGAATATCAAAAAAGGCAACACAAAGTGATCTTGCTTCATGATAATGCACCATCACACACAGCAAAACCGGTCAAGGAAACGATTGAGGCGTTTAGTTGGGAAATACTTTCGCATGCGGCTTACTCACCAGACTTTGCTCCATCCGATTACTACTTATTTGCATCGATGGGACACGCACTTGCTGAGCAGCACTTCACTTCTTACGAAAATGTACGAAAATGGCTCGATGACTGGTTTGCCTCAAAGGAGCAACAGTTTTTTCGGCGTGGCATCCACAAATTGTCAGAGAGATGGGAAAAATGTATAGCTAGCAATGGGCAATACTTGGAATAAAATACTTTTTATCATTTTCATACAATAAACGTGTATTTTCTATACAAAAATTCCGGTTTCATATTTATATACCTGGTAGAAGGCAGAACTCTTCTTAGAACTCATGTAGAATTATAAATCTTTTAAATTTGAACAATTATTGATAAGGAAAATGTCGTAGGACAAAGTGATATGCTGCGTGAAGTTGGCATAACAGTTTGTCCTGAGGCATTTTCTTTGGTTTAATCGCCAAAACTATTTGTTTAAACTATCAAGAACTCTAGAACTATTGAAAATAAAGCCAGAACTCTTAATTATTTATGATCTTCCACGAAATGTTATGCTAGCTTCACACACACGGGGAGATGGGAGAGAGAGAGAGAGAGAACTAGGGGAGATGGGAAAGAGAGAAAAGCGCGGATGAAAGAGAAGCCGCGGGAAATATTGTTTCCGCGGTTCGGAGCGATTGCGTTCGATTTTACGGAACACGGCAACTCGCGCGGAAGAATCTATTGTGCGAGAAGAGTTAAATCGTGTATATTGCCGCAGTATATACGATTTAATATGCGCGAGCGCTATGGCCGCCCGCTCGTTGCACCGCATACCGGCTTCCGATACCGCATATCGGCCAATTTTAATCGGACGTTGACCGATTAATCCCCGAAGCGAAAGGAAAGTGCCTAAAATTTCACGTTTACATTTAAGTCAGTCAAATGTTCTCGAAGGTTGATTTACCATATCTTTCGCACATTTTTAAGCTATAAATTTGAATACAAAAAATAATCATATTTTACTTCGCACCATTTTCTCTTTAAATTTATATATTTAAATATATATTAAAAAACGCAAACATTTATCACACGGATTATTAAAAAGACATATTGCATCTGTTGTCTTATTTGCACAATCTGTATCTTCCACGCGCGTTAGTTATAAATAAAAAATCGGTTCTATAATAATTAAATCAATTTCATATACTAAATTAAATCTAATATCTGAAATCTGTTAATCTGCCGCGAGGATTTGACGATGTTTCCTAGCTTCCGCGGTGACATGTACGAGCCATTCTACTTAAATAATCACGCGACATTTGCCTAGATTAGTGCCCATCCGAATTATGCGAGATTCCTTCATAATTCACGTTCCGTCATGTACCATGACAATTCACGCAATTTCAACTAAACTCTACGTTCTACATTCCAGTATCGCTGAAAATCATAATAGAGAGATGACGTCGGAATAGAGAAAGATGTCATAAACCATCGCAATCTCCGTTCGTTCCAAGCTGCGCCACTTGTAAGGAATCGCGAGTACCAGAAATTAATTATTCGCAGTTGCATTCGGCTTCGCGTGAGGAGGTATAATCGCTTCTCTGACAGAAGCGAAAGGTGTTCCGCTGCATGGAAGCCTTACAGTTTATTCTTCTCTCCCGTTGACAGCCATCTCCCTACGCTGTTGAGCGTATTAGGCTTCGTGTCACTGTGTGACAGCGGCTTAACCAAGACCTGTCGGCGCCTTCATTAGTTAGACCACAATTAACATCGACGGCCACTATTATGTGCCGTGCGCGTTCCACACTTATTAATTAATTACGAATACGTGGCAAGACGAGCACACCGGTCGATTCGCGCGTGCGAGATATAAGACTCGCTTAAAAAAGTAGTCGTTCTATATCATCAGCGTTACGCACTGTAGCTGGTTGCGTGCCTCCTCGAGGTTCGATGAAAAATTTATGAAGAAACAGATTTACGAGAGACAGCGAGAAGGTACCGCGTACGATGGGTGGGACAGCCATGACAGCGGTGACGGTGATGCACGAATGCAAGCAGGGGAAAAACCGTCAGACGAACACAAAATTCTCCTCGTACCATCGCACCGTCGACGCGGCGAGAGACGATGGAATTTTTATAACGACACGTTTTGCGCCCGGGATTATTTTAGGGACGTTCCCGCGGGAATTGAGTGGGCTCGCGCGCTTCTGCAAGTCGCGTTCCGGCGAGAGCTTGCAACGGAAATGAATTCGCGTGTCGACAGCACGTACTTCCGCCATTTTTTCTTCCTTTTTCTTTTGTGTTGCGCGAGACGTGGCTTGCTAATGTGAAAAACATGATGTGAAAACTTGCGTACGGAAGTATATTATTTTTGCTTGCTTATCCGCGACGCAACCAAAGAAATACGTGATATATAAAAGCTGCAACTAGAATTTACCGCACTCACAATAATTAACTCGCAGTAAATAATTTGCATTTTTTCACCAACTTTTCTCGATATTTACCAAATATTGTTATAAGCGCAGAGGCGAGTAAACATGAAAAGATAATCGATAAATTGCAAATTCGATTATTTTTTGATTGGTGAAAAACGAAACGCCATTTGCAGAGAATTTGTTGTTGAAAAAATATCAAAAGCGATCGAGTTTGAACGAATGCTCGAATTGTAATTTGCAATTTTGTATCAAAATAGCGTGAACATGAGTAACCGCGAAACTACGTAAGGTAATTAATAAAATGCAAATTCTGTTAGTATTTGATTGACAAAAAAAATAAAACAGGAAGTCAAATGAAAAAAAAAAAAAACATTCGAATTGATCGAACTAAGCATATGTGGCGGAATTGTAATTTATTTTGATATTCTTTCATATACATATAAGTGTTTTTTTTTCAATTATTTTTTATACATCTTTAAAATCTGACACCACATTAGTTCATGAAAGTATAGGGAGATAGCAAAAATTCAGACAACTTTAAAAAAGTTTTACAAGTATCTCATTGTACAAATCTATTTTATTACACTAGTTGCAAAAATCAATCGTATCGATTTTTCTGGCTCTACCAAGCAATTCGATTTTAGTAGTATACACGTTGATATACCGAGGATTTCAAGATTATCCTAAATCCTTTGTTGTCATGGAAGCTGAAGGATTTCTCGAGGATCTGCGCTGTGAATAGATGCCCTTCAAATCTTCAAAGGTTGCAACAAGGTCCATGCAATCTCTCTCAGGCCGCCTTAGCCTCCTCCAATAACTCTGAAATAACGTTCTTCATGTACCCAGTGTCCCAAAATTTATAGATACCATCCGGTATCCAAGATAGGATCGATATTAAAAACGTGGATACAATATAATGGAATTTTTCGGCGATATGACATTCAAGATTGATTATAACGTCTACCGGTTGAGAAATACCTTCATTCCCGGTTGGGAAAGATCTTTGTCGAATTAGTTTCAGCGAGATGCCTCATAAGAACTCATAGAACTGAACGCCAAAACACTTATGGTACGTAACAACAGCGTGGAGATGAAATCAGTTTGTAAAATGGCGCGATTCCTCCGCCACATTTATTTTATCGGGATGATATACGTGCCGAGACATCCTTATCTACACCATTGGCCATTATTATCCTCCTAATCACTCGACCAGTAGATACGGCTATTAAAACACGTTACGATCGTAAGATGTATACATATATGGGAGCGACATCCATTGCAACGCGCGATCGAAGCTTGATAGCGTGTTCCTTCCCAGGTCGTTTGCTGCGCCTTATCGTCATCGGGCAAACAATTACAGGACAAAAGGCCGAAAGAGAGAGAGAGAGAGAGAGAGATCTGTATGGTCCGAGACGACCTCCAGTCCGGGGATTAACTCGGACCGAAACGCGTTTCGTCATTGTTTCATGGCAAGGATGGACTTTCATTGTTCTCCCGCGAGCCCCGGTCGCTATGCGCTTTCAAAGGGGGCGAAGGTAAGCGCTTCCAGGAATCCTGAGTTCCGCAGAACTCGGATATGGGAGGACGAAGCGGTATGGCAAGCGGCTGGACGAAGGTGTTCCCTCGCACCTCCGTGTTCCCTGCTCGTCTGCTTTGTCCCTCATTTGTAGCCATGCCTGTTAATGTAGGTCAGTACTCTCGAGATACGAAATAGCGCCGGCGGCGGGCGTGATACTGAATTATTGAATCACTATAGCCTCGGCCCATATCACCGCAGCGCAATAACAAGATTGTACATCCGCCATTACGCTTCCTGTGCGGATAAACAGCAATGGATGCTGATCCATCCAGAATCATTTTGTGAGCGATGATTTCTAGAGGTATCAGATCAAAAATACCGATTAAACGTTCACTTTAATCACCGGCGATCTGTGAAAACGTCGAATATTAGATTGCAAAACGTTCCGGGGATTTCGCTTCTCCGGTTGCAGTTGATTTCGGTGCCGATAAGCGGAAGTGTATTGAAGATTATTGACAATTTTATCTCACTGCGGTAACTTTCATCAAATAAAACACGATTCCTAACTCATCTGGCATTAAAGAAAAAAATAAGCTTAATTTGAAAAGTTGGGAATAGAGACTCCGATTCGAGAAGCAGTGTAAAAATAATTATAAAATGTCGATAGAAATACGTGTCGCATGCTATCGCCATGCCATTGGTTATCGCATTAGAGTGGAATTTAAAGAAAATATTGTAGTGTTTGCGCTGCTGATTTTAAGGAAGCATTGTCGGCGCCTAGGTCGATACCTAGGTTTCTTGAAATAACATCATTGGCCTAAATTTAACAATGAGCGCAGTAATCGTATAATACATTTTTTATACAATCATGTGTCACTCAGTTTTTTTCATGTTTTGTTAATAACGTAATAATTATGATAATAGATTTTTTTTTTTTTTTTATATAATAAAATTTGCACTTATATATCGTTTTATTCGTATTTTAATATTAAACGTGTATCTTCTTTCCTCTGTTGATCATTATTAATACGTTTCCGAACGGCTTTGTTATTAGCAGTAATTTCAAGTACCAGTTGAATTTCGATATACTGTGCTGGTGCTGGAGGCAATAATCACTATACCTCGATGAAAACGTAATTATCAGATCGCAGGTAAACTAGTTTAGAATAGAGTTACTTTAAAGAGATTAGAATAGCAGCAATATAAAGTATTAACGCAAATCGATATCGCACTTGCGAGATTGATGCATTTCTCTATAAACAATAATTCTAATCCTTTCGTTACAATCGATGAAGATTCTGGAAGAAAAAAAAACAGACGTATTGTTGACGTCACCGCATTTTTAAGCGTATATTTAAAAATATACATTACCGTTGTTTAATATTAAATTGCTGCTTAATGCTCTTTCCCCTGTATATTCTGAGATTCGATATTGATTTCACGTCAATTTCGGATGGAGCTTTCGAACGCAAACAATTTTGTGGCTTAATTTCCCATAAGCTCACTGCATCGGTAATAATTTGATGGAATTGCGACATTGAAGATTATTATTTGCATTTAGTATCGTCTGTGTGTATCATAGAGAAATAAATGAGTTTATAATGACATGATCTATCCCTATGTATTATTAAAGGAGAAGTGTTTATTTATTAATTACGAATATACCGCGCTTTATATAAGATCACGATGTAAAAATTTCTGTTTCATCGTACTATGTGATTGATAATACAACACTGCAGATTTAAATATATTTACGTTCATTAAATATTGTATGATACGTAATGAATCGCCGCGTAAATCGATAATTTTATAGATTTGCTAGATAATATTTAACTAATTGGATAATCCTGTATTAAAATAATCTGTGCATATTGCATTAAATACATTCGTCCAATCCATCTAATACACCGTTCATAAATAACAATTATTAATTAAGAGATTTGAAACCTCGCTAATCTATATAAAACAAACTTTGCATAATAATTAAAGAAAAGTCATCAACAGAAAAAAAATTATTACACACTCTCCATTAAAAAAAAAAAAAAAAAAAAAAAAAAAAAAAAAAAAAAAAAAATCTATCTAAAAAATATGCGAAAGTTTCTGATAGAAGTCACATAACAAAAGTTTCATACAGAAAGTTTTTTCTCAATAAAAATACTTTATAATATCGATCCTTTAATCGTAAAGAAATAAATGCTTTCTTATATAAATAATTTCCTTATATGAATAAATTTTTCCATTTATCGTACGCTTGTATGATAAGTGAGACTTAAATTTCTGTAATTATTTTGTTCAAATAACCGTCGCGCAGTAATGGAAACGGAATGAGAAAACGTTTCCTCTGCACAGCAAAGAACTAAAGATATAGCAAGCTTGTCATTAAGCGAAAAGTGTACGAGAGCTTAATATGCTTTCTGATTCCAGATTAGTGTGATGCAAAACGTGCCGCCGCTATCGAGGCACGTCATAGATGCATTTGGAAAATTACGCCGATGCGATAGTGTAAACACTTACGATAAGGATATCGCGTTATCGTTATAGAATAGCAACGACGCCCGTGTTCCAGCATTTGCAATCGTTAAATTAAGTTCATCGAATGTGTTATACGATATTGCTTCCTTCAATTGCTATCGCTCCGAAATATCATTTGCGCTTAATTTGACTAAAGAATCATGTTTTATGTAAATCACGATAGCAATCATATTATGTTAGAATAGCATTTGCAGAAATAAATCGAAGCTGAAAACAATCGATCAATTTGCAGGCAAAATGTGATAAACATGTCATTCATTTCTGAAATTTATAGATCCTCCATTCCGTACATGTCTTACTTTGTTTAATCACTACGTGGATCGATATATTAATCGCGTTGTTTCGACAAAGCAGTTTTATGGTAATACAACGTTTGCGCTTTACAACATGCCGTTAAGTAAATATCTATGAACGTGGCTGCAAATGCAAAAAGTGTGAGATGGCATATGAATAATTAGCATAGAAAAATGGCGGCACGGCACGCTATCCGGATATAGGATTCGTATCGGCGACGATTACTTGAAACCGACAGCGGAGAAAGGGTTAATGGGCGCATCTCGCTAGTTGAAATAATATTGTTCCCGTATAATTAAACGCGATAATTTCACTCAACATTAAAGTCGCAGGGATGGCTGATCGTCGCCTCATTGCTTCGAAATATGACTCCTTCGATGATGGCTTCTATCGATTTTGTCGACTAGTCGCCATAACAGAGTAAAGACGTAAGACAATGCGATCAAGAACAAGAAATAGAATACGTACTGTCATCGCAAACGTTAACGAAGAAGCCAAAGAAGCACAAAAGCAGTTTTAGGTATCTATACGTAACAATAGTTTGTGTCAACGTAAGAATTGCGTCAATATACATTTTACATTTAATCTACACTTGAAAGCGTAATCCGCATTTATCTAGGAATGATATATAATCGTTGTTTATAAAGCCATCAATCTCTGTTCTTCGAAAAACTAAATTTAATTTTTAGTTTGTTGACACGCAATATGCTATATTAATTTCGTATATATTAACATCCATAGGAATTATTATTTCTCAGTATTTTGTTAAAAATATATTTAATAAAAACTTAAGTTAATATAAATTATTTTGTGTATGCGAAGCATCGAAGCAGAAAACGATCTCTACAGGATTGACTTAGTTTATATTCTAGAGATATAAAAAAGTGCCAAAAAAAACAAATAATTGTTTAAAAAAATACATCGTAAATAATTTTCTTAAAAACAAATTTTTTTTTATACTAATTGATTTGTCTCATTATTCTGTACATAGAAGTATTACGGTAAGATTATCAAAAATTAGATATTTTACGAGATATTTAATTTTTTATATCAAAATATGTCAGATTAAAATATAAAATAACTCAAAAAGTACTTAATAAAAAAATACTATATTATAGTGTTTTGGAAAGCCCTCGATGTCAGCTACAAGAATACTAAATAAAAAATGGGGGTTTCCATTTAAGATTTTTAAGTTGACCTTCACATGACCTTCAAATGATTTTCCAAGGTCAAATCATTGTCACCATCTTATGGCCCCCTTGAAGCCACACAACTTTTGTTTGAAACATTTTTCGATTTAACGCAGTGTTTCTGAGATATTTGAGTGGGTCCTTTAAAATGGGACACTGTATATACGATTGGTTCCAAAATTGACTTTGTAATTCAATTAAATCAATTGAACATAAATAAAAAGAATGCATAGGATTATATGGAAATGTATGGTTTCTTGCGATTAAATGTATCTGCGATAGAATCGTGAGAAAAAAAGAGAGAGAAAAAAGTTAATTATTTTCTTGTCGCGTGCGCGTTCTCAGGTTGCCCGGAAGACTCGCGTATGCCTGTGCGACTTGACTGTCTGATGAAAACTTTTAAAAGCATTCAGCAATGTGTTTCGTCGAGTCTTTCATTCATCTCCTAGCGACAGACGGTTTCTGGAGGAGATTTCGCGCCGCTTGACGGAAGAAATTCGTTTGCGACTTTCGTCTTTCTTCCTTTTTTTTCCCTTCTACTAAGCTCGAAGCAGAAACGAAGAAGAAGTAATAAAGAACCTGTCGGGAATTTGGTGGCCATTCTTCTTCATTGGCGTACTCTATTTCCCGCGGTTCGCCGCAATCTCTCGCAGTGATTCCAATATCACTGTTTCTCTCTCTCTCTCTCTCTCTCGCACTTTCTCCGGTTTTCAAGTTATGAACCCTTCGTCTGGATAAATCAACCTTCTTTTTAATTCCTGAAACGTATTCGATATCTGTCCGCGTCTCCAGCATAGACAGAAATACGTATCTAAAATAATCGAGAGGGAAGTGACGGTTCGTTGGAGGCGTGGTTAGATATTGAAGAGAAATTGATCGACTGCCGTGAGAGGATGTCTCATTAATCTATTGCCAATAATGTGCAGAACGCTATAAAGGTGGAGACGATTGCGTTGCCATTTCAAACAGTTTCAAATACGTTATGACACAAAGATTAATCAATATTTCCCTCCGCAAAATGCAATCTTTTATATAACATAATACCAGGTATATAAATATAAAACCGGAATTTTTGTATAGAAAACACACGTTTATTGTATGAAAATGATAAAAAATATTTTATTCCAAGTATTGCCCATTGCTAGCTATACATTTTTCCCATCTCTCTGACAATCTGTGGATGCCACGCCAAAAAAACTGTTGTTCCTTTAAGGCAAACCAGTTATCGAGCCATTTTCGTACATTTTCGTAAGAAGTGAAGCGCTGCTCAGCAAGTGCGTGTCCCATCGATGCAAATAAGTAGTAATCGGATGGAGCAAAGTCTGGTGAGTAAGCCGCATGCGAAAGTATTTCCCAACTAAACGCCTCAATCGTTTCCTTGACCGGTTTTGCTGTGTGTGATGGTGCATTATCATGAAGCAAGATCACTTTGTGTTGCCTTTTTTGATATTCTGGTCGTTTTTCACGCAAAGCTTGATTCAAATCGAGTTGTTGTTGCGTTTGAGCGCCATCCTCATCCAACAATGTTTGCAATTCGCTGTCTTCAA
Source organism: Polyergus mexicanus (assembly GCF_030449975.1). Classification (NCBI taxonomy): domain Eukaryota; kingdom Metazoa; phylum Arthropoda; class Insecta; order Hymenoptera; family Formicidae; genus Polyergus; species Polyergus mexicanus. The sequence continues at coordinate 4,999,243 of NW_027223341.1, forward strand.
ACTTTTTCGGTGATCTTCCACGTTCTTCGTTTCTCACGTCAAAATCGCCACTTTTGAATTTTTTAAACCATTCAAAGCACTGTGATTTACCAAGAGCATGCTCACCGTAAGCTTCGACAAGCATTCGATGCGATTCTGCAGCAGTTTTCTTCAAATGGTAACAGTAAATCAATGCTGTCCGCAAATCGTAGTTTCCAGGCACAAAATTCGACATGTTCAACGCTATTAAAAACTATGCTGTTGTATGAAACTTGTATTGTTGTGAGTATGTGAGTTGAAAATCTTTATCAGATGTCAAATTCCGGTTTCATATTTATATACCTGGTATAATATATTCTATACATATACTTTCCAAATTTAACAAAATTGAACAAGAGTGAATTTTATTATTATAAATATATTTTCATAATAATCATATTATAATGGAAAAAAAAAACAATGAAAATATGTTAAAAAAAATGTATAAATGAGATAAAAATTTAAATTATAATTTTATTTATTTATTTATTTTTTTTTTTTTGGTCAAAAGTTCTAAGAATATTATTTATTTAGTAGTATGCAATTTTTGAAAACACGCTACAATACTATGCAAAACAGATACTTTTATACCCACTATACAAATACAAATCGAAACGGAGCGAGAAAGCCACGAAACTGCCGATGTATAAAGTTAGACAAATACAGCGTTTCAGCTTATATAGCATAAGTCCTCTTTATCGTTATAAGGCACCCGTTCATAATACTTTTGCAATTTCCGTTTTAGTATTTCAACATAAAATTATTGTTACGTACAATGCGAACTTGGGATAATGCGAAAGCGTAATAATCGTAGGCAGTACATTTTAATCGAAATCTTTACAGTAAGGAATATGAGAAATTTCGCCTCTAACTAGAAGGCTCGTTTATGCTTTAATCGAGAGATACCGTTTAAAATATACTAATCAATTATATTATATTAATTTAAAAATATTGACTTTAAAATATAGTTTGATGTATCTGATATCTGTTGTATCAATTGTTCAGTTTACACATTCGTATATCTGTGAAAATATGGGGAGTCAATATATTATTGTATTATCTCAAATATTTCTTAAATAGCGTGATCCCAACAAAACTCTATTTTGTTGGCTATTAAATATATTGTGCGTCGTATGTTATATAGAATATTCAGTATCTTATATAAATGATTAGTCGATTACGAAATTAATCTCTTGTTCGTTAGATAATGCCGCTTAGCTATGTTTGTGTATATATGGGTCCTACCATAAAAATAAAAATCAAACCACAGGGATGCAAAAAATAAAATTAATACAGCGAACCAATTTCATTTATATAATTTTATAAAGAAATTAGATCCATGCTCATATTTGATAATATTGCATTTATGAAGTGAAAATTAAAAAAAGAAATTCGTATAATAAAATAATAAAACCATTATAAAAATCAATAAATACAATTAAAGATTGAATAATTTATTTCCGTTGGCAATATCCTCATAGAAATTATATGAAAATCGAATTCAGTAATAATTTTGTCTGTTCTAATTTAAAAACGATTATCTAATAAATATCATTTAACACAGATCGTATGACTATCTAATTATACTTAGATTTATAAAATTCTCCTTATTTACGGTTTTAGTTTCCACATAGAAAATATATAAAAAAAATGAAAATAAACTATATTAAATGTGTATATGATATCGTGCATACATACATTATAATATGGATTATTTCACTTATACAAATAGCACATTTCGGAAAATATTTCACCCTAAAATTGTTCGACTTTTTAAAATTTAATAATAAAAACGGAATAACATACGTTGTAGATGATAGTTGAAGACTTTTTCATCTTAATTGCGCCACTTGGTCCTGTAAAGAGGGAGTTGACGCCCGTGTATGTGTTCCTTGCACGAAGCGAAAGGATTCGCTTACGGATTTTCGTTTAATACGCATTTGGTCTCGCGGGAGCGGAAGACCAGAAGTAGATCGCGAAAAGTTATCTTCCCACTTGCATCTCTCAACCGACGAGAGCCTGCAGGCACCGCCGTTTCAATTGGGCAGCTCTTCAATAGAAAGCCGGGCTTTTCTGCTGTTTATCTGGCAATGCCGTGCACACAGCCGTATTTGGCGGACGAAACGAAGAAGGGGGCTAAGCTGTATCGAGCGCGGGAAACAGCTTATTTGGCATCGTCGGCGCCCGGGAATTCACTTCGTTCTCAAATAAAATGCCACTCACCGCGCGTCCCCAGGCGAATTGCACGATGCACGGACGAAACTCGCCTTGGTAAAACTCAGCGAACCGTACGCACGTAGATATCAAACAACGAAAAAAACAGTCTTGTCGGATACCTGTTGACGACGGCGGCGCGGCGAGACGATCGCGTGGACGGAAACGAATTACTGCTCCTCGAGCGAAAAATGTCAAAACGATCCTGGATGATTCTCTTATAAGACAAACAGAACAAATTCCGGCTTTATTATGTTTTCTCTGTAGTGAAGTTCATCGCTCGATACTTGGATTATCGGGAAACACGGGTGTCATGATGAAACTTCGCTTCGTTCTAGATATCGAAAGAGTTGATATTAAAAGCTTTGTTCCACCGCGCTGGTTCACGAAGCAAAATTGGAGCGCGATTATGGGAAAAAATATTAATAAATTTCTCCGCGCCAATAAATTATGTCATACTTTGTGCAGAATAATGAATTTCAAAATTATTAAAATCGTGAAATATGTTCTTTTTTCAAGCATATATGGTATATGTAGCTCGTTTGTAATGATGAGTTTCGTTGAACATAATAGAATCGGCATAAATGCGTTTCTCGCAGAATCGTCATGTTAAAACATACCATTTAACCTAATTATAGCGTAGCGCCATAAAAGCAAGAGATTGTAAAAGGAATTTATTTTATATGTAAGCTTTTATATATCTCATTTTACTTTGTAAGCTTCGCGTGAGTGATTAAATATATGTTATGCTCTGCGTTTGCCGTAATCTAATCCGTCAATTTTATTCAACGTACTGTATAAATAATTTTTTTTATTGCATTGGATTTTTGCGCACTCTCTTCTATCTACGAGACACAATATTATTTTAATGGTGTTCTTTGGCTTTTTTATTAGAGTATAATATGAATGTCTCATATGAAAAAATGTTTTCAATTTGTCTTAATCAAGTATCTGCATGCTTACCTATCGTATTAAATATATTGGGTTGAGTAAAAAGTCATTGCGTATTTTTTGTATGTTTTTCAAAGTCATTTATTTATATAAAGAACAAAGATCAATCAATGATATATTTTCCGTTTTGTTCGATGACCTTTTGCCATCTTTCGGTGAGCTTCATAATTCCCCGTTCGTAGAAGGACCTGTCTTTATTGGCGAAAAACTGAACAAGGTGCTGATTTATCGCCTCATCTGAATTTAACGTTATTCCACGCAAGGAGTTTTGAAGAGAGCGAAACAAGTGGAAGTCTGACGGCGCAAGATCAGGCGAGTATGCTGGGTGGGGCAACACATCCCATCCAAGCTCCAATAATTTTTGACGGGTCGCCAAAGATGTGTGTGGTCTCGCGTTGTCGTGATGAAACACAACTCCTTTACGATTGACGAGCACCGGATGACAGATTCGTTCAAACTGTCCAATTGCCGACAGTACACATCCGAATTGATTGTTCGGTTCCTTGGTAGGAGCTCAAAAAACACCACACCCTTCCAATCCCACCACACTGAGAGCATAACCTTCCTCTGATGAAGTTCCGCTTTTGAAGTCGTTTGAGGCGAATCATCACGTCGGGACCAAGACCGTTTGCGTTCCACATTGTTGTAAACAATCCACTACTCATCACCAGTTATCATTCGTTTCAAAAAAGAATCGTTTTCTTCACGTTTCATGAGCATATCGCAGATGTTTATACGCGCCGTCAAATGAACTTCTTTGAGTTCATGAGGAATCCAAATATCGAGCTTGCTTACGTATCCCAGCTTCTTTAGGTGGACGTGAACACTTTTTTGACTGATCTTCAATGTTTCTGCAATCTCTCGTGTCGTGTAACGTGAGTTTGACTTGATAAATGCCTTTATTTTGTCGTCATCAACCTCGGTGGGCCTTCCTGACCGAGGAGCATCTTTGAGACCAAAATCACCAGCGCGGAATTTCTTGAACCAGTTTTGGCACTGACGTTCTCGTAGAGCATCGTCACCGTAAACTTTACGCAATTTTTCACAAGCTTGACGCGCGTTCTTCCCTTTACGGAAGTAAAACAGTAAAATATGGCGAAAATGCACAGTTTGGTCTTCCATCTTCAACTTGTTGTAAAATCTCCAAAACTCAACCAAATCGCTCAATTTTTTCTTTAGAATGAAGCTTAAACCGTCAGCTGTTAAACGATATATGACAAACATATGTGTGAATGACTCTAGTACTGCCAAAACTGAACTAATGCCATCTGTTGTAAAAATACGCAATGATTTTTTACTCAACCCAATACATTATAATCAATGATCGTATCAGCCGTGAATCTGTTAAAAATCCGACTCGAGTCTGCGAAAAGGGATAATTCTAGCATTCTCGCGATAAAATTTTTTCGTAGAATGTTAAAATACCGCCATGCCACCAAAGATTCACACTGCAACGGAGATTGCCATAAAAGTATCCGAGAAAATATCAGAGAGTCGATGAAATGAATTGGTGCAACGTATGCACGGGTAAACCGTGTCTTAGAAGATCTAGATAGTAATACGTTTATCTCTCTTACGTTTTTATTCTGCTCGACGACAACGTACGTTTGCACATCTCCGCAACAGAAGTAGCGGGGATCTGACACCGCTCATCCGCGCGAGCATCTAATGGATTCAATGAAATGAAATTATCCTCGCGGAATACCAAATGAGCGGTAAGAGCTGTCGTATAATTCAGACTCGCAGGTATTAGGTGTACCCATTTAACGTCGCGTCTCTTTAAACGTGGTGCTGTAGCTTTCGGTCCTTTGGGGAATTGTACAAAGAGGAGAGAGAAATGCGAAGGAGGAAAGGAAAGCGAGAGAGAGAGAGAGAGAGAGAGAAAATCGGGACGAACGAGGGGTGTCCGAGGGATGAAGACGCAAGCAATCGGGCCAAACTGTGGCTCGGGAGTGTGCTTTATGCTCTTAGCTCCGACTTTGGCCGAGCTAATCGACCTTTACCCCCTAGACTAACGGGTAACAATTGCGAAACGACCTGTTTCAACGTCGGCATTTGGAATTGACTAACGAGAAATTGCGACAACATCTGTCGAACTTTAATTTATGCGATAATTAACGTGACTTCAAAGTTTTGTGCAAAATATAAAAAAAGTTGGATTTTTTTTTTTTTAATTTAGAAAATTGCTTATACATATAAGTGTAATAATGAGTCCGTTAATGAAATAACAAAGTCAATTGCCGGATTTAGCTAAGGAACTAAGAAATAAGAATAACAGTGTGAAGAACGCATCGGATGAAAGAGATGCTGTAAAATATATTTCGTTACTGCAATATAGTAAATATGCAAGAAACAGTCGAGAAGAGAGAGAGAGAGAGCGAGAGAGAGAGAAAAGGCGAAATAAATAGCACAGGATGATGAAACGCTGAAAATATGAGTAAGAGAAGGAAAAATAGTCGTGAGGGAGAAAAAAACTGAATAATAAGAAGTGGTAGACAAGAGGTGGTGGACAAGAGAGGGGGGGAGGGGGGGAGGGGAGACATGGTAGAAACTTTAAATTGACAAAACCTTGGAAAAACGCTCGTACAGACAAAGATAGACTGAACAATGCCGAAAATCCGTTAATCGAAAAGATTCACATTTTCGGTGAAAAGGGTTTCGTCGACCAACAAAACGATTCTCAATTACAGTTTCTCCTTTATCACGCTATACATTTCCGCCTGCGCTCTGTAACCGTCATACTTTTTTCTCCCTGTACATTCGTTAATCTTTTCTTTAATTTTAATCTTAATTAAGCGCAGTCTCATTACCCCTAATTTTTTTAATATATAACGTAACATAATTCACTAATTTAAATGAGATAATTCGTTTATAACGTACTGACATTATAATGACATTAAGCGTGAATAAATAAATAGCATAATAACAGTAATGTTTCCTTAATAATAATTTCGTTAATCGGAATAACACAAATAATCCAATAGCATGTATATTAGATTAGAATTTAAAATCAATTTTGGATAGAATTCGTTCTACATATCTTCTCACAATACACGTATATAATATAATTTCAAGCACATGTAGCACAAATTATTTACTTGGCAGAAAATTTCCTTCTTATTCTTAATTTAGATAATTCGTTAGTACAATCACGATTAGTGGCAAATCTAGATTTGTTATTACAACTGGACATTAGATTTGGAACTTAGAAACTGTCACGATCGATTAAATAATTTATATTCCAACAGTATCACGATGTGTCATGTGTCAGCGATGAGGATGTTAAATGTAATTAACGATTGCTTCGCTAACAGGAATAAAGCTTGGATCATCGTATCGCTCAAACTACAAACTCAAAATTTGACATACTTTCCTAGATTTCTGCAAATGAATGTAATAAAATTGCGTTTTCGATACAATGCCAATTAATAATGATGCAATATATAATAGTTACGCAAAAAAAATTGCACGAATTTAGACATTAAAGAGGAATTGGACGGATCAGCTACGTCAAAAGTTAATAAATTTAAGGAAGTGTATATGTACGACCCAACTGGCAATTTATTGTTCGATTGTTATCACAACGTTTCGACCATATGGTTTTGGTCCTTTTCAAGTGTACTAAAATTAAATAATGATAATCACGTTACAAAAATGAAATAAGTATATAAATAATATAATAATTTAATATTGTAATTTTAGTTCACTTGATAAGGACCAAAACCATATGGTCGAAAAACGTTGTGATAACAATCGAACAATAAATTGCCAGTTGGATCGTACATATGTAAACACTCCTTTAATTTATCTACTGGCGACATCTCAAAATTAAACATCAATTAATAAATTTAATATATTTCATTTTATAGTGATTGCATCACGAAAATTTTATAGTAACTGTACACACGAAATTCGTGAATATAAAAATTTTAATTCTATTTTAAGAATGCTTTGCGTGTAATGTCAAATTCATGAATCTCGAAATATATTAGATTCATTAACTTTTGATGTTGCCGATCTGTCCAGTTCCTCTTTAAAGTGTCTGTGCTATTCGTCATTTCATACTGGGTCTTTTAGCGACGCAGTTCAATGCACTGAAACTGTTTGCTAATGATTTATTCCAATCCTCTTTAAATTTTACTTGAATCCCTGCAACAGCTATCACAGACGCGAGAAAATATTTTATTTTTATAAATTAAATTTGCACCTTTTATAATGTCAGAGATATCATATAAATAAAACATTATAACTCTCATTTATTAATTATATTATGCAATCTTGTAATTATCTTACATCCGTTACTCATGTAGCCATTAATTAACAATTATCGATCGTATAAAAATATACTTGTAGGCTTGATCGATTTTTCTTCAGAAATTGCGTCAATTCTCTTCGCGCGTCTCGCTAGAAAATCAATTTAATATACTAGATATAATTTTCTTTCGATATATCGCGATGATAAATATTCAGAATATTTTTCATCGCGAGTAAATGATGTTTATTTCGCACATACGACGCAGGCAAGATACAAAAGAGTGTAAGATGGAATACAATACGCACACAAATGCATCCATTCCCGTACGTTTGCGAATAGATTGAATATTCTAATTACCGGCTCTCTATTTCATTTCCCATCGGATTACCGACGACATCTACACGTCATTGTAGGTCCGCTTTTACGTCTATATTCCCTCACGGTAGTTTTTCCTTGCACTATCGTATTTTTTTAATCGCGTATATTTCCGCGATCTCGCAAAAAGGTTTCGATTACGTTATAGTTTACAATCCCGTTATTCGGCGAATTATTATTGTTCGAGTTAACAACGGTTATTCGCGCGAACAGATATCGTGAATAAGCACGGTATGTATGTGCGTCAAAATGTCGAGATTGAATATCATATCGTTAGTAAAACGACAATTATTTTCAGATGATCGATTCTATATACAACAATCGTCGAATGAAGCCATACTGCGCAATGGATCCTACTGTATAGTCTTGAAAATAGAATATTCTGTAACGTAATATCGATTTTCCGATAAAGATGCAACTACGCCCATCTAATTTGCTCCTTTCAAATCATACCTCTATACTCTATTCTCTCTATTTTATTCAAAAGCAATAGGCACGGTGTTAAGCATGAAATGCTGTCTGATTCATCTATTTTACGAGAGACGAAACGTCATATCCCCGTATTAATAATAACATATCCATGTCTATGGAAATCTAATTATAGCCATGCGCACATAATAAAGCAAATTGATATTTCATTCAATTACAGAAATGCCTCGATGGTGGTCCATTGAGTCTATAGTCAAATACATTATTTGCAAGTAACACAGATGTGTTATATATTGCATAATTGCGTAATAATATTAGACTGATTTCGTGACCTGCGTGATGGAATAGTACTCGAAATCATATATGTGTATTAAATTTCCGATTTTCCTCTCTAACTGGATGTTATTATATGTTACAGCAAATGATATTAATTCATGTATAAATATATTTTTTGGCTATTAAATTTCATTCAGTTCCACTCGCTTTATATACAGGGTGTCCCATTTTAAAGGATCCACTCAAATATCTCAGAAACACTGCGTTAAATCGAAAAATGTTTTAAACAAAAGTTGTGTGGCTTCAAGGGGGCCATAAGACGATGACAATGATTTGACCTTGGAAAATCATTTGAAGGTCATGTGAAGGTCAACTTTAAAATCTTAAGTGGAAACCCCCATTTTTTATTTAGTATTCTCGTAGCTGACATCGAGAGCTTTCCAAAACACTATAATAAAGTATTTTTTCATTAAGTACTTTTTGAGTTATTTTATATTTTAATCTGACATATTTTGATATAAAAAATAAAATATTTCGTAAAATATTCAGTTTTCGATCATTTTACCATAATACTTCTATGTACAGAATAATAAGACAAATTAATTAGTGCTAAAAAAAAAAACATAATTGTTTAAAAAAATACATTGTAAATAATTTTCTTAAAAACAATTTTTTTTATACTAATTGATTTGTCTCATTATTCTGTACATAGAAGTATTACGGTAAGATTATCAAAAAGTAAATATTTTACGAGATATTTAATTTTTTATATCAAAATATGTCAGATTAAAATATAAAATAACTCAAAAAGTACTTAATAAAAAAAAATACTTAATCATAGTGTTTTGGAAAGCTCTCGATGTCAGCTACAAGAATACTAAATAAAAAATGGGGGTTTCCATTGAAGATTTTAAAGTTGACCTTCACACGACCTTCAAATGATTTTCCAAGGTCAAATCATTGTCACCATCTTATGGCCCCCTTGAAGCACACAACTTTTGTTTGAAATCTTTTTCGATTTAACGCAGTGTTTCTGAGATATTTGAGTAGGTCCTTTAAAATGGGACACCCTGTATACAAACACACACACACGTGTAGTCGTATTCGCTGTCATATAAATACCTTTACTTTTCCAGGTAGGTGTATTTTGCAGGAAACGAACGTGCATCTAGATATTGATGCATTATAATTATTTGCGATTCAAGAACACCGAAGAGTATATCTCCAAAGATGTATGCTTAATTAATATACCGCAAGCGTAAAGATACACGATGATCAGGCAGCGTTCTATGCTTAAATACATTTAATGCAACTGAGAGTAGCAAACCAAATGGCGGCCAAAAGCTCCGACAGTTATTACTTTGAAGTTTGTAATTTCCATTAATTATGCCTATTCAGTATCACATATCCGGAGCTCCTTTCATTTATATGAATACTCAAGCAAATATTCCCCGCTTACCGCAAAAGGAAATATGGAGCATCATTATGGTTTAAATTCCATGACGGTAGAAAGTAAAATTTCTCCCCTTTTTATTTATGGCTATGCAGAAAATATACCATCATAATTACCAATTAATTCGCATCATTAATTGTTAAGCGAAATGTCCAGCCGTTTAACGTAGTTGGGATTTCTAAGTTCTGGCAAATAAAAAATACACTTCACTATCTAAAGGTATATTTATTTAAATCATGTTGGAAATAGATTAACAAAATGTAAGTAATGTCAAAATATTATTTACAAAAACATGCGAGAAGACGCGTAGTCTACGCGTCATCTCTTTTTATATATTTAAAAGCAATTCGAAAAGTTAATTAAAATATCGTAGGTAAAATTAATTAAAATATAATAAATGAAAGAACACGTGCAGCAAAGAGACACCTCGCATATCTATTACTCGATTGTGCATTCATGAAAAGAGGGGTTGAACGCGAAGCTTGACGGGGAGTATTTTCTGTCATCCATCTTGCAAACGTTAATATGGGTATCAACAGAACGGTGTGTTGTGTTTCCAGGCGGGGGTGTTTTAAATAATTAATTGGCCGGCAAAATGGAACGCGCGGATATGAGTTCGGGCCCATTCGTTAATTTCGTGGTTCATTTTGCGCGCACTTTTCCGCTCGTACGAGCGCAACTCCATCCTCCTTTTTCATTATACGACACTCGACGTTTATAAATGTGACTAGCCTATCGGCCGTACGTAATTCTTGTTGCGTATGCCACAATGACGACAATTCTCGACAATTATCGGGGCTCATATATTTCCTTTTTTCTCTTTTTTTTTTGCTTTCTACCCATCACTTCGACAAATGTCACTATTTTATACTAGTAAAAAGCGATTTCTATAAAAAGAAGGGGACGTTCATATACGCTGTAAGCGAGTACGTGTCTATTTTATTGATTGACTTTTGATATTAATTATTTTGGGATATTAATTATGAGATTTATGACAACTCGTTTACTATAAACAATATTTCCAATTACTACTAGTGTGTTATTATTTTTTACATAAATAAGAAAGTTAACAAAATTTACGTGTATGCTTCGCCGGTTAACGTAAAGACATATTGCATTTTACGTGCGAATTTCATCGTACAAGCGTAAACTGCGTTGTGACCCAGTTTCTCTGCGCGCATGTGATGTTTGGTATTTTGTTTTTATTTTGAAGATACACATTCTCGATTTTTTGCACTCGTCGAGATGTGCGTTACAAGTTTGTTCTCGATTTCACAGATCGATTTTTCGTTTCTATAACATCGTAACACATAAACCTTTATAAAAAATTACCCTTCAGACAGAATCAATGATGTTCGAGTTTAATGTAAAATTGCACGGGCAAATATAAGATGACAAAAATATTTTTTGCAAATATTGAGAGATACGAATCGAAAGAAATAGATAAATTATCGATTGATAATCGATTGATCGTATCGAACGAAGCTTACAATTAAATCGATTCGATTGTTGCACCAAAGCACGATTGGCTTTGGAAATTGTAATTCAATTTACAAGTACATGAAAATTATAATTCATTTCATAAATGAGAAGAGACATTTTTCACAAAATATTCCGGAAGATACGAAAAGGAATTAACACTCGCATATGCGCGATTGAAGAAAGATGCGCGTGACAGTTGAAAAATTTAGCAGCCGACGACGGAGCGGAAATAAAAGTAATCGTCCGCAATAGTTCAAACAAGCAAGTAACAGATGGAACAAACTTTAATTAAAATCAAAGTTTTAAGAGACACGGAAAGCCGGAAGGTTGCGACAAGATTAAAGGTTAGGGAGAATTGCGTAACGTTTCTTACAAGATATTAAAGAATCTCAGGAGACATTATTACGACGAAATGCAAAGTCGACAATAATTTGTGTAACGGAAGAAAGAGATCCCCGGTTACAGATGTTCCAAACTATAATTTTTGAGTTATCTCTATAAAAATAAAAAAATTTTGTGTTTACATTGTTTCCAGGGTTGGGAAGTAACGCGTTACTTGTAACGCCGTTACCGTTACAGTTACTTTTTTTCGGTAACTGTAACGGTAATGGCGTTACAAATTTTATTTGTAACGGAAAAAGTAACTTTGTTACATTTTTCGGTAACGAGTAACGAATTTAACAGTTACTTTTATCGTTACTTTTTTCCAATTTTTTGATTTATTTAAGATATTATTCTTGCTATTGTGCGTGATAAAATTTTTATCTTAACCGTAAAGCCGTAAGCAAATCGACCAATTAGCATTCTTATCATGTTGTAAAAATGCTTGAATGTGATTGATCAACTTATGGCTCTTGCAGACCAATGCGATGACGCGACGCGCGATATCCAATGAGAGCTTTATCTTTTCGGAAAAGCAGAGCTCTCATTTACTACCAGTTCTAAGTACCTTGCAACGAAAATTAGAAAATCTCAATAAATCTGACCTTATAGATTGCCATTCATTAGTTGAAGCTATTCAGCAAGGTTTAAATAAAAGGTAACTTCAGTATTAATTTCAATAAAACAAACAATGTCGCTTAATTTACTATATTTGATTTTAGATTTCTTACAATATTTGAAACAAAAGAATTAATAATAGCAGCATGTTTACATCCAAAATTTAAGTTAAACTGGTTAACCGGAGAAAAAAGAAAACGTGCTGAAAATTACTTGGAGGATTTATTGGGAATCCGATCAACTGAAAATTCTTCAAAAGCTGGAAAATCTGACGATCACGATGATTTTTTAATTTTTGTGCAAAAAACGGTGCAAAATGAATCTGAACAAGAAGAATTGCAACGGTTTTTAAAATCAAATAATTGTAATATAGAAATGTTAAACGACTATCCAAAACTTTAAAAACTTTTTATTAAATATAATACAGCTCTACCAAGCGGTGCATCTGTAGAAAGAATGTTTAGCATCGGTGGCTCTGTATTAACACCACAAAGAGGGCATTTAAATGATGATACTATGGAGCAACAAATTTTATTAAAAATTAATAAAGAATTTCGATAAAATTTAATCATTTATTTTGTAATAAACCTTGAATGAAATCTTGCTTACAATTTTTTAAAAGTTTTTCTTATGCAAAATAATTTATTAGTTTGTATTGTAAAAAAGTAACGGAAATTGTAACGACTCGTTACTTTTTAGTAACTGTAACGGTAACGAGTTACTTTTTAAAATTGGTAACGAGTAACGGTAACGAGTTACTTTTTAGAAAAAATAACGGTAACGGTAACGAGTTACTTTTATAAAGTAACTTTCCCAACCCTGATTGTTTCTTATTTTCCAAATATCATATACAACAGATTTAATAATTGCCATGTTTTTTATCAATAATTCTCTCGATTCAATCAATTGATTAATGCATCCGAGAGTCGAAAAACACGCAACTAAATTCGCATCAGTAATTATCGATATAAGTTACAGTACACATTGTATTGCAAACGTGCACAAAATTGATTTTTCGCCCATCTGCAATACAGTAATTGCTAACCTAACCCGCCGATTTCACTCAATGCGATAAAAGCGACTAGTTTATATTTCTTTTTGTAGGAAAATTTCCAATTCGTCCGGTAATCGGTGACATCATAAAAATCATTTATTATTCAAATGATCATTAAAATCGATTTATTTATCGCAAATCATATTAATTCGAATATTTGCCACCGATAATATTAATATAATTCAAAGATAGAATTTGGGTAATAATTATGTCATCGACGATTTATTATATTACAAAGAAGATATTGTACATATAAAAAATACGTACTCTGTTAAAAAATATTTATAAAACGCTATTATAATTTTAAAAAATAAACAAATAAAATGATCTATTTTTTTCCCGCAAATAAAGAATTTTTTTCTTTTATAATAATATTCTTTTTTTCCGGACATTACCCGTGTATGTCGTCTCCAAGAATGTCGTGTGTTAGACAGATAGAAGAGGTTAAAGGAGTCAACGCGACAACGTATGGCGGTATTTCGTTCTGGAAATTCTCACACTTCCGAGTTCATTCTTGGAAACTTTGTTATATTACTTGTTCACTGCGCAGAGACTATCCCAAGAGCGCCGGATTTTCTACTAATTACAAATTCTTTGACAAATATAAACTCGGGTTATTTCGAATAAAAATTTGTACGGCGCGTTATCCGTATTGAAAAATCTTTCCTTCTCCACATAGATAAATTAATAATTAAATTCTTGTAAGTTTAAATAATAAATTTCTATTAAACTAAAATTTGCGCTTGACATTAATTACACGAAAATTCATTATCTAACAACCCTCTCAACTCTTAATTGCATAAAATTCTTTAATTTTCTATCATTCTCGCAAATTAAAAATTCGCTCGAGTTCTAAAACCGTCATTAACGTTTCGCTCAGACAGTTGCAAAAGAGAATGTGATGATTTTGGCATACCTTGCGCGACTAAATACGTAATTAGTTGACGCGCAGAGAGAATGTGTTATGCGAAATCTAGAGTTTCGAAATATAACGTGTAATCCCTTTTCATAGTCAGCGCGAACAATCCCGCTCCCTGGGGGAAGCTATTGTGCTTCATACCATATACTGTAACGTTCAGCATTATCGTTACAATGCCTTAACATTAAATAACTCGTTGCGGACGTCGGTTAATGCGACTCGCGATATATAATGCAAACTGACGAGTAAAATTCGTTGAAATGGACAATGGATAAAAATCGAGGTTGAAACAATTGTTTCGATTGTCCGAAGCGATTCGGCATGAAATATCTCGCATAAACTGGGCGATTTCAAGGCTATCGGAACGAGCGTGTTGTCGCTATGACAATATGATTATCGGATCTCGCCATTCGCAATAAATAACGCGACGATTAAACAAGGGATTTCGGTGAATACATATTGCGTAACGAACTCGTATCGATATTTGCTTTTCATGAATTGCTAGTCATTTGACAGCCGTACATCTTTGTCGATTGGACATGTGCGCGGCGACGGATTTTTTCTCAATCTCTCTTTCAGCGCGATCTAATCAATTTATTCATTATTTCTAATCATGTTATTTTAAACGCTTTATTCTGTTCTCGGTACGTAAAACAATCTGAAGATTTTGAATTGCTCGCTGGATTTATTTATAGCGCTTTAATGGGCTTAGAGATGTGGCTTGCCCCGCTCGTACTGTTTCTTTTTTTCGACCGTGCAGTGTACTTTTTTCTTCTTCTCCCCCCCCCCTCCTGCACCCCCCCTCCCCCCGATGTGACGGGGTACCATGCAGTCAATAGCGTATAAAGCGCGAGCTACGTGACATGAATAATTCCGTCCCCGTTAAAGCGTGACGGAGCCGCCAGCCAGCCAGACGGACGGACGGACGGACGGACAAGCGGCGGGTATGCAGGCAATCGAAATACGAAGAATCGACAGTCTCGTTCTTGGCGAATGATTAATTAAGTTCCCGAAATATGTATCTCGTATATAGGATCGTTTTAAAATTTATAAAATTTTCCTTTTCTCAATTTTTCTCGTGTAGGATACATTAGGTTAGGTTAGGTACAATTTGCTTCCGCCGTTTTTTTTTCCGACATTCAAGGCTTTATTGTAAAAAACTGATTATACATTTATGATTCAAAGTATTGTCCATCGCTGGCCATTACTTTCTCCCTCTTTTTGACTTTGACTCGAGTCTTCATTAAGTAACGCCTCCAATTCTGCATCTTCGAAAACCTTCTCTCTTCCACCGATATGCCGATCTTCGACGTGAAAATCACCGTTCTTGAAGCGTTGAAACCACTCACGACACGTTCTTTCGCTAATAGCGGCTTCGCCATAAATATTTGAGAGCATTCGATGAGCCTCAGCCGCAGATTTCTTCATATTGAAGCAGAAAATTAAAACCTCCCGCAAATGACGAGAATTTGGCTCGTAAACTGACATTTTCAATCGAGAATAACTTTATGATGCAGACACAAATCGACTAATGTTTCTATAGGGTTATGTTGACAGATGCCCAAGTTTATCGCATGACATCTATGATCTATTTATTTCGACCACTACTTACCGCTAAAGCCATCTATAGGAAAACGGCGGAAGCAAAGTTTTACACCTAATATATCGCACAGAGATTAAATTTACGATGTCTCTTCGAGCAGTCTCCGTCACTTTCTGCAGTAGCATTATTATTCATGAAAAACATGACAGAGGGTGAAAAATGTATCGCGTTATGAAATATGGTAAACATCGTTTGTTAGTCATACACGACTGATAGTTATTTAAAAGCTACGAACTTTCTGTTAGGATCCCCGAAAAATGTAAATCGCAGAAGCGTGTATGAATAAACGAGAAATGATTGGTGAGTATCGATTAAGTGGTAGAACTATTATTCATCCGCGATGCGTTCGCTGCAGGCGCGAGGCGTCGCGACGCCTCGAGGCATCCATTAAATGCGCTGGCTCGCTTGCCGCGCGTCTTTTCCGCGGCGTTTCCTCTCGCTCTTTTTTTTTTTTCTTGTCCGCTTTCTTGCGGAAAAAACCATCGATCGCGCAGTGAACAGCCACATGCTCTGGTATCGATATTTCAGAGCTAACGAGGCTGTCCGGCCTTAGTGCGGAAAATAACCATGCCGATAAGTCGAAGGGGATTAATATTCGACGAGGAAATTCGTCAGTGTCGGCCGCAGATCTTCCCCTCCCCATTTAACGATAAGTAGATATTCCTTTCGAACGCGTTTCGTTTTAATGCGAGCCTCGGTCGACCGTGATGTTTCCATCGAACTGGAAACTGTCGGAGCCGAAGACCTACTGCAATCATCGCTCAATCATTGAACACCGTTTCGTCGTTCGTATTTTAAACTTTCGGTTCTCTCGGATATCAGATGTAAAAAATTAATATAAATTACTTGCTTTTTTTTTTTTTTGGACTAACATTTCCTTTGGTTCCATTATCTACATCGAATAGCGTGCTTTATTAATTTAATTAGAGCTCACCACGAACGAACGCCTCGCGTTTCCAGAGAAGTCAAAGAAACATGTATATAAATCCGCTGAAATACGATTTGCGTGTCGGTAGATATATATTCTAGACTTTCCGCTGTTTCAGACCCGCAACGAATATTATTCATGATATTGCATTCATAACTTATCGCGCGAAAACGAGTGGCGCGATCGAGCGCGAGAAAGAGAATTCGTTCCGTGCAAAAATTTCGCTCTGAAATATCGCTGGTCAGGCGGGGGAGAAAAGATTGCCCGAAATAGGATAAGTTGTACGAAGATTGCGAAAGCCATATGTCGCCACACGCGGGAGCGAAGTCTCGCCAAGTCCCAGATCTAGCCTAGACGCGCGGCAAGGAGAGAGAGAGAGAGAGTGCACCGTTTGCTTTATATGGTAAATCCGCGGATAAGCACGAATAAGGACGAAAAATTTCGCGGCGGAATACGCAGAGGGAACGCGGTGTTTGCCGAATTTACAGCTCCCGTGAACTCAGGCAACTGTCCTATATTCGTCTTGTTAACGCGATTTGATAAGTCGGTGGTCTCAAAGTGGGTCGCGCGCTCTCGATAATCGTCGGGCCGAAATTATTTGTCTCGTCGAAAGAAACAAACGATATTCGCGTTTTGTATTCCGCGGATCGCCTCGCGCCACGTCGCCACCGAACTATTTAATTTTTATCGCTGTGCGAGATGACCGATCGAAATTCCAATTTTTACCGAAGGGAGCGTTCGTGCGATCGCGCCGAGCGAATAATTTCAATTGCAAATGCGTTCCGTGATTGATACCGCACGTGAATCGGCCGCATTTTCCAGGGAAGCGGCGCGTATCTCTACCAGGTATATAAATATGAAACCGGAATTTGCCCATAGATGGCCCTAGCTGTCAATGTAGTTACCGTCAAACCGCGTCATTGGCGCTATTTTCTCGTTTTGACATCTGATAAAGATTTTCAACTCACAACAATACAAGTTTCATACAACAGCATAGTTTTTAATAGCGTTGAACATGTCGAATTTTGTGCCTGGAAACTACGATTTGCGGACAGCATTGATTTTCCGTTACCATTTGAAGAAAACTGCTGCAGAATCGCATCGAATGCTTGTCGAAGCTTACGGTGAGCATGCTCTTGGTAAATCACAGTGCTTTGAGTGGTTTAAAAAATTCAAGAGTGGCGATTTTGACGTGAGAAACGAAGAACGTGGAAGATCACCGAAAAAGTTTGAAGACAGCGAATTGCAAACATTGTTGGATGAGGATGGCGCTCAAACGCAACAACAACTCGATTTGAATCAAGCTTTGCGTGAAAAACGACCAGAATATCAAAAAAGGCAACACAAAGTGATTTTGCTTCATGATAATGTACCATCACACACAGCAAAACCGATCAAGGAAACGATTGAGGCGTTTAGTTGGGAAATACTTTCGCATGCGGCTTACTCACCAGACTTGGCTCCATCCGATTACTACTTATTTGCATCGATGGGACACGCACTTGCTGAGCAGCACTTCACTTCTTACGAAAATGTACGAAAATGGCTCGATGACTGGTTTGCCTCAAAGGAGCAACAGTTTTTTCGGCGTGGCATCCACAAATTGTCAGAGAGATGGGAAAAATGTATAGCTAGCAATGGGCAATACTTGGAATAAAATATTTTTTATCATTTTCATACAATAAACGTGTATTTTCTATAGAAAAATTCCGGTTTCATATTTATATACCTGGTATGTACGTGTGCGCACTCGCTAGTATAAATAAATCCATATTGAGAATAATGCGTGGCGCGGGGAATCTAGCATCTATTTGATCCGCGACCGCAACGTACGCTCGCTTATACGGATAAAATTCGAGGGTGATACTCGGCGTGGCACGTATACGGGGAGAACTCGCGCGTATCCTCGCGGGATCTTTCCCTCGTCATTTCTTTTCTCTATTCAAGGGGGCTCTCCGGAGGGCCTCATAACTCTTCTTACCGCTCAATTGCGTATGCAGGACGCAAAGCTGGGGAAGCTGCAGTACATCGCGCCTATTCTACGCCGGTGCTGTCTAATTCTGGGAATTCCTGTAATCTTCCGCACTTTCAAATATGTATGCACGAACGCACGCGCAGCCAAATATACACGTAGATACGCATTTATATATCGGCAGACGCCGGAGATGCGAATAATTTAAGATCAAACGTAGACAAGAGAGAGGTGAGGAGACTTGCGGAACGTTAAGACCCTCTGCGATATGATATTAATGTCTATGTTAATATTTTATGGCAAATAATGATTCCGCAATTATTTTAACGAGTGATTCTCCTTTTCACGCAATCAACGATACTAACGATTAGCACGGATTATTCTCGTGCTCATGTGATGATTATCAAAGCAAACAAAGGTGCAATCAAGATATGTAAACTACAGGTCTGTGTAACTTGGAGTGACATATCCATGATCTGCGTTCTCTCAACTACGTAAAATTTGTTGAGTATCGAAACTCCAACACACGGATACGCTGATACTGAAAGAAGTTAACAAATCCATTCAACTGTCTTGAAATAAAAAGCATCTCTCTTCATCTCTCCATTTTCCATTGATCTCGATGTAATACTTATATACAGAATCAAGTTAAAATCTTACGACAGCGAGGCACTCTATGCGTTTATAGTCTGTGTGAACGTACATTTCTACTCCGCAAAAAAATGCGGTGCTCAGACATTCAGCACTCCGGTCGCTTAAATATTTAATTCGACAAGGAATACCAGCGGGTACGTGCTCTCGCAAGATACTTACAACTTAGAACCATCACCATATCCTATAGACAAACGATGGAGAAATCTCAAATAACGCGACGGCGAATACATTTAGAATGATGCACGATATGCGAGTATAATTATCGTAAAATGCACAAAAATTCCGTAAAAAAAAAGTTAAAATATATTTAATTGTTAAAATTGTTAAATATATTGATAATTATATGATCCGAGTCTTCTTTTCGCAAAGTTGTACGAAATAAATCTGCGGATCGGAAACTTGCCTCTTAAATTGCCACCTTGCGTCCTCCGATCTAATGCAACGTACTTTAATAAGTACATCGATACGCTATCAACGAACCGAAACAACTTTTTTTTACATTATAACTTGCAACGTGGAAAATAGATATCTCGTTACTTCGGTCCTCTTACTTAGCGCCGCAGCATTTCTTGCTACGTCCGTGACGTTACATCCCCGCAGCTATGTCGAGAAACTCTATTCAACGTCGATACCATCGTCGACTTTTCCATCAACCGTTGCGCGATTGTAAATTCGGATTAAAGATTCGTATCTCGCTCGTCACAAATCGATCGAAGCGAATCTTCGCAGAGTATAAATCCACCTTTCGGATTATGAATCCCTGAAGATCGGTTCACGTTTTTCTTCCCAACGCGCTGTCAAGGAAGCGCGTTTAATCGAGAGAGACGAGAGGTGAGATCCTGACGAGGTCGAGCCACGAAATCACGTACCTGGGGAACAATTTCAACGTTTCTCACGCGAGGTGACACGTGTACATTCACCCATCGCGTGCATCTACGGAATGCTACTGTTCTGACATGCATCCTGAAGCGAACGCGAGGCACGCGGGCAAACGTAAGCGAGAGTGCGATGTGAGAAAAACGCATTGTCGTTGAGTCGGTCTCGATTCCTCGAGAAATGACATAACAATGATCGAATATGTCGCAGCAACGTCAACATTGCGTAATCGCACGCACACTACCATTGCATAATTTGACGGTGAAAACGCTACCGTCAAATAAACACCATCGCGTCGCGGAAAATGCATAGGCGGATTGTTGAAATTCCCAAGTGTAAGAAAGCTCTCTCGGATACTAGAGGCGGAAAAAGAGATGAAAAATCCGACAAAATAAAATCCGCCGCTCGTTCTTTATTCTCGGATTTTCTAGGCGGATCGACGCGACGCGATGTGTGTCAAGAGTTCGTTAAGGAAGAAAGGATAAAGTTTGAAAGATTAAAATGAATAAAAATAAGGAACGAGAAGAAAACGGATATTTTCATTAATATTAAGAAAGGTTAAAAGAAAAATCTCTCTTCGTATAATATTAACTTATTTTCTGCATTCTATCTTTTAACTTTCAACTTTTGATGGAATGTCCTTTTATCATTTCTTATAAAATAGATCGAATTTTTGTGGAAAAAATTTATGTCAATTATTCGCCTTATGCAGTTTATTTCGTGAAGTCCATTAAATAATCATATTGTTCCGTAACTTGAAAATATTCCACAGAAGTTTGGCTTAATCGCGCTAAACATCGTAGGCGTAAAACAACAATTATCAAGATCAGGGAGAAGTTATATTATTTCCGGATTCTTCGCCAGCAATGGCTCATCATAACTGATTATTACGAGAAGATATTTTCATCGAGGATTCAATATCGCTCATCTCAACTCGCGGTGATTCTTCCTGAGCTCTTATATTCGAGGGTCGATTGAAATCGACTTTTACCGGCGCAACGATGAAATCTACATTTCATGCAGAAAGTTCGACGGCCATTGTTATTACAAAACTGCCGAGCAATTATCCCCGCGCCATCGCGTCGATTAGCGGAAACGAGAAAAGCAAAGCGTGTAAATTAGCTGTGAGGATTTGCGAAAACACGAAGCAGCTGTACCACGCGGGTTCGGGAAGGCCGTGTAGTTTCGAAAATAGTTTGCCTCGCGTCTGTACTCGAGGCAAGTTCGTGTCTCAGGCTCGTAACCGTGAAAGTGAGTTTATGTTTTTACGAGATTCTATTATTGTAGAGCGACGTGACTACGGGCTGCGATCTTTGAGAAAGATTTTGCAAGCGTCGAGAAAGATTTTGCGTTCAATGGAATGCGCAAGAGTCAACTTTTCTTCACTATTCACAATTTCACTTCCGATAGTACATTCAGGTAAATGCTATTAGCGGAGTCAACTTAATCTCGACGAATAAATAGTGTTATGTTTTGAGTTAACCAATTGGAAAGTAACGTCAGTCAATATCAGGACAATATAAAGAAGATGTCAAAGTGCGTTTGAAATATTTCTTGCATTTTTAGGATACAGTAGTAACAATAATAATAACAGTAAATGCATGTTTATCTCCAATATTGTTATTCTAAAAGTCGCAAACTTTTTTTGAGAAATTCGAAATCGCTTCATGAAGGACGCCACTGATTATGAACAATTTAAAATTGATTATATCTTGAAGAACCGCATCCGGAAGGAAGGTCTTTGAATGACAATAGTGATTTCCGGCCCTCGGGAAATCGAATGTCACAAGCGAGTACGCTCGGACAAAGACCCTGTTATAGGAGACTCTCAAAACGGGCTGGCCGTTGTTAGCAAGATCGTTAACTTTATAATGATACAATTGATAAGGAGACCGAACCGCGTCCCGTCCATAAAGGTCAATGTCCGCTAGAAGAGTCGAGTTCTTTTATGCGGGAGATCAGGGACACTCTCAAATAAAATCATGTATGTGTCTCACAACTACTTTCATCTCGCTCGGATTATCTGGCTTTCTCGTTACGCTATTATATTAGATGAAGTTTTCTCCCGAAATTTTTGTTCACGATATATTTTCAGAAATTTTATTTTTTGTAATGCGTATTTTTAATTCAGTCATTGACAAAGAGAATGCTATATTTAATATTAAATATTCCTCTTATGTAGAGTTATAATAGAAAATAAAATCATCGCATATATTTAATATTTGTTTTTTACCGATCCTGAAATAAATGCTTTCTTACAATCCGTTTCTATATTCGCTCGTGCGTAAACGGCGAAAGCGTGATTATCTAATTACTTTATATACATTTCTATTGGGTTGAGTGAAAAGTCGTTGCGTATTTTTTGTATGTTTTTCAAAGTCATTTATTTATATAAAGAACAAAGATCAATCAATGATATATTTTCCGTTTTGTTCGATGACCTTTTGCCATCTTTCGGTGAGTTTCATAATTCCCCGTTCGTAGAAAGACCCGTCTTTATTGGCGAAAAACTGAACAAGGTGCTGATTTACCGCCACATCTGAATTTAACGTTATTCCACGGAGAGACCTAAACAAGTGGAAATCTGACGGCGCAAAGTCAGGCGAGTATGCTGGGTGGGGCAACATATCCCATCCAAGCTCCAATAATTTTTGACGGGTCGCCAAAGATGTGTGTGGTCTCGCGTTGTCGTGATGGAACACAACTCCTTTACGATTGACGAGCTCCGGACGTTTCTGGATGACAGATTAGTTCAAACTGTCCAATTGCCGACAGTACACATGCGAATTGATTGTTCGGTTCCTTGGTAGGAGTTCAAAAAACACCACACCCTTCCAATCCCATCACACTGAGAGCATAACCTTCCTCTGATGAAGTTCTGCTTTTGAAATCGTTTGAGGCGAATCATCACGTCGGGACCAAGACCGTTTGCGTACCACATTGTTGTAAACAATCCACTTTTCATCACCAATTATCATCCGTTTCAAAAAAGGATCGTTTTCTTCACGTTTCATGAGCATATCGCAGATGTTTATATCAAATGAACTTCTTTGAGTTCATGAGGAATCCAAATATCGAGCTTGCTTACGTATCCCAGCTTCTTTAGGTGGACGTGAACACTTTTTTGACTGATCTTCAATGTTTCTGCAATCTCTCGTGTCGTGTAACGTGGGTTTGACTTGATCAATGCCTTTATTTTGTCGTCATCAACCTTGGTGGGCCTTCCTGACCGAGGAGCATCTTTGAGATCAAAATCACCAGCGCGGAATTTCTTGAACCAGTTTTGGCACTGACGTTCTCGTAGAGCATCGTCACCGTAAACTTTACGCAATTTTTCACAAGCTTGACGCGCCTTCTTCCCTTTATGGAAGTAAAACAGTAAAATATGGCAAAAATGCACAGTTTCGTCTTCCATCTTCAATTTGTTGTAAAATCTCCAAAACTCAACCAAATCGCTCAATTTTTTCTTTAGAATGAAGCTTAAACCGTCAGCTGTTAAACGATATATGACAAACATATGTGTGAATGACTCTAGTACTACCAAATCTGAACTAATGCCATCTGTTGCAAAAATACGCAATGACTTTTTACTCAACCCAATTATCGTATAAAGATATTCGTGTAGGTATTCGTAATGATAAAAAAAAAACTACGTTAGCAATAAGAGAAACGATAAATTCGCATGCTTGATGAATTGATTGAAAAGTGAGATTTTTACACAATCGCGGTAATTCTGTCAAAAAAAATGTTGGATAGAGCGATACCCGTATCTAGTAGAAAAAGCGATGAATTATTAATTGCCTGTTGCGTCAATCGTACGCGGCATAGTGATCGATCAAAACCAGTGTCACTCGTCAGCAGCGTAGGATCCGCCCGTCGTTCAATTTCGCGATTTCCATCGCACCAGGGCGGTGAAACATTTCACCAGGTGCGCGCATATGGTGCACTGGGCCATGGTTTTTTTCTTCTTTTTTTTTTATCCCACTCTCACACATGGCGCGAACAAGTATAGAAGGTCCCGGCCCGGCGAGTCTGGATTCCGTTATCGACGAGATAAGCTCGCACGAAATCGATGCGAGCCAGTATCGACTCGTCCGGATGTGCTTCGATGCATTTCGCGATGCATGACCTGGAATCGCGTCCTTTCTTCTTTCTCTCTCTCTCTCTCTCTCTTGACTGATCCTTCCACTTTCCTTCCTCTTTCCATCACTTCTTTACCCATCCCCCTACTTCCTCAATTCTCTCTCGGGCTTACGGCATCGAGCGCCCTGCGTTGATTCTTTTACAGTACATCGAGTCGTTTATCTTCTCCGTTTGCTCGGGTTCTCACCATGACTAAAGTCACACTATTTGCGAGGACAATGCATCACATATAATTAGAAGAATCAGACTTAACGCCATTGAAAATAGTAAAGTAGAAATAATAGCAGATAAGAAAACTAATGCGTTTTAATGTCTTCTGTGTTTGTAAGTTTTTAGAGACATTAGATGTTATCATTGGAGAATTAATCTTCTCTCTCTCTCTCTCTCTTTTTTAATTCCATTAAAAAATTTTTGACGCGTTTTTAACGCAAAAGAATTCATTGATTGAAAAAAGGTATTTGATAAAATTTGACTTTTATAACACCAATATAACGGTATTTTTATATTTCACGTGAATGCAGGATAACATTTTTAAAATATAAGCTAATAAAAGCACACAAAGTATATAAAAAAAAAATATATAAATCTTACACATAAAATCTAATCATCGTTTGAAAGTGTTCGCATGTAAATAATTTTAGCAGAAAGTTATAAAAGTTTGCAATAATGATAAATTCCCGTTAT
Source organism: Polyergus mexicanus (assembly GCF_030449975.1). Classification (NCBI taxonomy): domain Eukaryota; kingdom Metazoa; phylum Arthropoda; class Insecta; order Hymenoptera; family Formicidae; genus Polyergus; species Polyergus mexicanus. The sequence continues at coordinate 5,024,528 of NW_027223341.1, forward strand.
TAAAGATTTATTTTTCAAAATCTAGTCATTTATATATAGCTGAGATAATATAGTGATTAGAAACGAATAAGGAGAAATTCTCGCTGTTGAGAACCACAGTAAACGTTCTTCTACTTAGTTCCATCGAAGATCTCGAGATCAATGAATTGGTCACTGCGCGCTTTCTCCGATAATGACCGCTTTTTTCTATCCAGGAAGATGCATCGTACGGATGCTGAACAGGGACGTGACATAAAGTCCCGCAATAGCTCGTAACGTAACGAACGAGATACGAAAGAGGTAAAAAGAAAATACAATATATTGTCTCACTTCCACAGAGCCGGAAGTTTTGTATCTTTCACCGTAACGATATTAACTAAAGTCTAATTAGATTGTGTGTCAACGACCGTAAAAGGACCGTTTTTCTCGCAGAATCTGATTTTACGATTCTTCGATTCTATTTTCGTTGACGGCGTCTTTTCTTACATTAGTCTTCGCAGAATCAACTTCTTGTATATCTCTTGAGACAAAGATCTGAAATTTTTATTTAAAAAAAATTGAAATTCTGTCTGTCTCTCTTTCCTTTTCTACATTACGGTATATACGGTGCATTCGTATTTTCGCTTTGCAAACGAGACTAAATAATTTATGTCATCAAACTGAGTGATTCTAAAATGTTTACTTTGTACATTTTGTATTACAAGTGAAGAGGAAGAGCATTTCTGCATCGTGTGATGGTACGAAAGAGTTAATGTACTAAAAAAAGGATAAAAGCTGAACGTAAGAAGGGGACGAAGAGATGAAAGGAGCGTCGTGTTTTGCGACTCCCGGTGATTGCTCAATATTTATTCTTGGGCTAGACGTCGTGTACGCACGAGGTATACAAACGATAACGACATCCTGTCGTTTAATCGATAATCCGAGTGGCCTCTCGTCCGGTCTTAAGGGCAATGCATTTCCGATCGCAGGAAGAAGGGAGAGAAGGAAGAGAGCTCCTACTCTTTTTTTTTTCCTGCCCTTTGCACTGCCCGACCGACGTTAGTCCTGAGTCTTGACTTTCGTGAACGCTTAATCGCATTTATTTCGCCGACGTAGTATTCTTATAATGCCTACGTAATGCACCGCCAAACGTCGCATGGAGATTCGTCGACTACGATGTAATTGATTCTCGACCCTCTTCCTTTCAGAACCCATTCCTTTTCTCTTCCATATCGACATTCCTTTATCGAAGCATGATCAATCGATTTACGACCCAGTTCCACGCGTATAACTTCTGAGAGTGTATGTTCCTTTATTACATTATAAAAATAAATATCCGATTCGTTCGAAAGGACGAATAGCGGTAAAATAAAATAGGAAGGAACCTGTGATGTGTCATTCTCCCTCTCGTCGAATAAAAATAAAATATCCAATGGAGAACATTTCGCGCGCGCGTTACTGAATCCGTTATTCACCGGTGCACGCGACAAAATGACGATGGGAATAGCGTTGACGAGTTCCGGTTTGCTGCTATAATGCCAGTAGCAGATGGTCCCCGGGTTTTTTTTTTTTTTTTTTTTTTAATCCGAGAACGGTCTCGTGATCTGGAATCTATCGATTAGCGGTTTCACAGCCACTCTCGTGCAATATTAAACATTACAGCTGTCACTCGCGAGTTTTAAGGCGATCTCATCGGATCTAATCGTGCCATTTAATCTTTTTTAATCTCCTTTAAGGCTCATCGCGTAAATCATCTGAATTCGTTAACGATCTTTGCCTCTATCATCACTTCTTTTACCACATTTTCGACGTTCGATGTTTAATGCAATATTTTTTAGAGAGAAAAATACAACGAATAAATAATTATAAATCCATGATTATTATATATAATTTAATCGTACATAGCAAAAGTGTAATTACACTTTTTAGAAAATAAGAATATAGGGCGCTATAATAATTATTTTATGCTACAAACGTATTGGCAGTAAAAAAGAGAACTATGTGAATACTCAGACTATTCAATTATTATAAAATGTTCTATGTATGCGATATTTTCATGTAATTATAATCAAAATTAAATTCTCCCATATATATTATTAATAGTAAAATAAAATCAACATTTATGAAATTAACATAACAAACATAGTGTAATAACGACGATATTATTCTTGTCGGTAACATAAACGATCAACGTATACGAAGTTATTCGTGCGACAGAGATCTATGCATCAAATTTGCCGACATATATACATATGAGAGAGCTTTTCAAAACGCTATAATAAAGTATTTTTTTATTAAATATTTTTCGAGTTATTTTATATCTAAATCTGACATATTTTCATATAAAAAATTAAATATCTCGTAAAATATTTAGTTTGTGATAATCTTACCGTAATACTTCTATGTACAGAATAATGAGACAAATCAATTAGTATAAAAAAAAAATTGTTTTTAAGAAAATTATTTACAATGTATTTTTTTAAACAATTATTTGTTTTTTTGGCACTAATTAATTTGTCTTATTATTCTGTACATAGAAGTCTTACGGTAAAATTATCGGAAACTGAATATTTTACGAAATATTTTATTTTTTATATCAAAATATGTCAGATTAAAATATTAAATAACTCAAAAAGTACTTAATGAAAAAATACACTTTATTATAATATTTTGGAAAGCTCTCGATGTCAGCTACGGGAATATTAAATAAAAAATGGGGGTTTCTATTTAAGATTTTTAAGTTGACCTTCACATAACCTTCAAATGATTTTCCAAGGTCAAATCATTGTCACCATCTTATGGCCATTTTGAAGCCACACAACTGTTGTTTGAAACATTTTTCGATTTAACACAGTGTTTCTGAGATATTTGAGTGGGTCCTTTAAAATGGGACATCCTGTATAACTTGTAAATTATGCTCGAAATTTACGTTTGGATTCGCTAATCAATAATCAAATATCTCGTTGTTGCGGGAAATAGGGAATTAAATTACCTATATATGTAATTTAATAATCATTTATTTATTAACAAATCAAGAATGAGTTATAAGTCCGCGTATTTGGATATATATATATAAACCCCCATTTTTTATTTAGTATTCTTGTAGCTGACATCGAGAGCTTTCCAAAACACTATAATAAAAATAATAAATAAAAGTATTTTTTTATTAAGTACTTTTTGAGTTATTTTATATTTTAATCTGACATATTTTGATATAAGAAATTAAATATCTCGTAAAAAATTTAGTTTTCGATAATCTTAACGTACTTTTATGTACAGAATAATGAGACAAATCAATTGATATATATATAAAAAAAAAAAAATGGTAATATATACCATATACGCTTTACATTCAATTTATCTTAAACGTTAAATCTCCGCCACAGAATAAAACTGACAGCTGCGATGATATCAATTAATACGCGATATTGACGCGGTTAGACTTGTGTGTAGAAATCCCAAGGTACGAGACATCTCAGTCCTGCATGACGTAGTGAGCTGCCAAGTATGATATACCGGTGTTTGCATACCGGTGAAGACCCGGTAAGACCCTCGGATGCTGTTATCCTTGCTGGATTTCGCATTCCCGATAGGTCAGACGTGGATTAATGTCGGTACCGCCGTTGGTCTTGCGCACGTTATTCCGTTATAACGAAACGCGAGAGATGGACGTTCGCGCGGAAAGTTTCCGACTGCGCAAACCGCACCGCATTTAGCAGAGGATCAATCGTGCCCGGAGGTTACGTTACCGTGAACGGACTATCGTGATTGCAAATATCCCCTGTGCCCTGAGCGCGTGCCGCTCCGAAATGGTATTTTCAGAATCGCGAGCTTCGACAAAATATTCTTTCGCAGCTTTCAATCGAATAGGTCGAGGGGAACCGACCCCAAATATATTTCGTCGATGCTATCGATGCGATCAAGGATCGAAAACGCATTACGAGAAAGATACGTACGATGATGATGCGACATGGGAGCTGAGACATGTCCAATTCGAACATGTGTAATATATCATAAAAGGGTATTATATGCGCGTCTGCATCGGTACACCACGGTGATATATCGAGACATTTGCAAAATATCTGTTAGAAAAAGCTTCGCGCTTGGACAATAAAAAAATGTATTAGTTTTTAAATTGAAAAAAAAAAAAAAAAGTATCTACCATGTCTTTTTGCGGTGAAAACATTGTATACTGTAAAATTTAATGTGCAAAAAACATTGCAGATCGGAGATTAACAATAAAGAATAAATAGAGCCATTTTGTGCGATTTCAACAACAATATTCGGTTGTACCGTCCGTTATATGGGATTCCATATAAAATCCGCGAAACCTTCCTTTGATGAACATGATATTGGCGGGAAAAAAAAAAAAAACAGACACCACAAATATCGGTTGGAACGAATATAGCAGGGCAAAAAATACGAAGGGCCGTGAATACGAGCGCGCGCACTTATTGTGCGCTCTGGATACGATTATTGCTGTTCGCACGCTCGGCAACTCGACAGAAAAGTGTTGCGTTTCGCGCAGATACACAGATATTTCAATGAAATATCCGTGCGCGCAAATATACCAAGTATTTACTGCGAAACGTGCATCGTGTACGTAGGGTTGCACGAGATACCAAGACTAGTTTTGGTCTTGTCTTGATCTTGTCTTGAATTTCAAGACAAGATCAAGACAAGATTTTAAATTAATTATCAAGACAATACCAAAACAAATTATCAAGATACTTGATCTTATCAAGAAGTCTTGGTTTTAAAAAAAAAATATTTAATTGTTCCCGATCTCTGAACAGAGATTTTAATTAATATGGAAATAGGCGAGAAAGACGAAAAATTTTATTTATTGTTAGTAAATAAAAACATTTATAAATTTAAATTTAAAGAGTCTGCGCATCATTATCATTACACACTTTAATGTGACATAAAAATAGCGCAAATTAATTACTTTATATTACTTAATTTATAAAGTTTAATTTCAATACTTACGTTTAAAAAAAATATCTATCGCTTTTTGTTTCTCTGACAATATTTTATTCTTCATTGCTTTTAATCCGAATAAATCTTCATATGCTTTTTTATGATCTTTCTCCAAATGTTTTTTTAATCCAGTAGCGTTACTATTTTTCATTTTTATTTCTTTAGTCACATTTTCTTTTTCACATAATAAACATACGCCGATTTTTTCATTGTTCCTTGTTTCATACTTAAAATAAGTTTTCTATGTGCATTGTTTAACTGCACTTACCTCCGAACTTTCATTATCACTTTCGGAAATGTTTGCATGTTCAGCAGAAGAACTTGGTTTAGTTTTTAGACTGCGTCTGCGCAATCGAGACGTGAGCATACGCAGTGAAGAACAAACGAGAATCGTGCTCGGCGCTTCGGATAACAGAAGAAATCGGATATACTTACTATTTTCTGTTTTTTATCAAGCTGACAAATAATTTAGTGTTAAATAAAAACTGTTAATGAAAATCAAGGCAAGACAAGATCTTTGATACAAAAATCCTCTCAAGACCAAGACAAGATTAAAATCTTCAAGACCGATATTTTTGCGAATATTGTCCTGTCTTGGGTCTCGTGCAACCCTAGTTTTACGAGTCTGTGCGAACGCGTTTAAGACGATGTCGACGCCAGTGTTTTCAAGTTATTGTAAGTGATCGAGTTAGCTACTACTTATTCGCTGTACTCCTCGTCGCTGCGTTATAAAAAAAAAATATATGTATGTAGATATAAATTTCCGTCTTTACTTTATGCGCGAAGAGAACGCGGTATCTTTCGCGACGTAGTCCGTTGGAGTGGAACGCCACAACTCTTGTAGATGTACCCGGCGTCTCACCTCGCCAGTTCCCGTGCAAGTACTCTCTTTATCTACCGAGACGCTACAATTTTTGTTTAGCACCCACCGCGTACTATTTCGTGTCGCAGTAAACCAGAAAGATTTAACGATGCGTGTCTCTCGAAATAAATACAATGCAATAAAAAAGTCGTAAATACGTGAAATAAACGCGTTCATAAAAAGCTCAAATGGAACGTTTGAGAATTCGTTAGAGAGGGTTCGTAATGTCTCCCTTTCAATTCGACTGTGCGACATTCATTTTTGTTTTCCTCTGGAATTTCCTTTCCAAAAGGGAGATACTCAATGTTAAAAGGCGTGGAAATAACTCCTTCAGTGTTAAATCCAGAGAGCTTTAAGGAAAATCGCGCGAATAGATTGAGAAATATCCGCAGACTCTTAAAACAGATCGCTTAAGGTGCATTGCCGTTAGCGACCTTAGAATTACAGAGACTGTTCTTGAAATATTGGCTCCTAAAGGCACGCGATGTTTCTTTTCCACCTTGCGGAAGGCGGTGAGGACGCAATCGATCGATCATATTAGGTGTACAACTTTGCTTCCGCCGTTTTTTCCCCGAAATTCGAGGCTTTATTGTAAAAAACTGGTTAGGCGTTTTGAAATTGCTTGTCGAGTCACTCCCAATAATCGTGCCAATTCTTTTTGACTTTGACTCGAATCACCGTTCTTGAAGCGTTGAAACCACTCACGACACGTTTTTTCGCTAATAGCGGCTTCGCCATAAGTATTTGAGAGCATTCGATGAGCCTCAGCCGCAGATTTCTTCATATTGAAGCAGAAAATTAAAACCTCCCGCAAATGACGAAAATTTGGCTCGTAAACTGACATTTTCAATCGAGAATATTTGCTTTATGATGCGGACACAAATCGACTAATGTTTCTATGGGGTTATGTTGACAGATGCCCAAGTTTATCGCATGACGTCTATGATGTATTTATTTCGACCACTACTTACCGCTAAAGCCATCTATAGGAAAACGGCGGAAGCAAAGTTGTACACCTAATAGTTACGTAATCTTTGGTCAGAAGATATTATATACGCCCGGAATATATTCGATCTCGAAAATGTTTACCGTACTAAAAAGAAAATGAATAATTTCGATATATGATTTATTAATTTTTTTTTTCTTTCTCTTTATCCGAGGTCACGAATAACGAGTCATACATTGATATATTACTTTGTATTACTTGTATTGCATACAAATTTAATAATGCTCGAGCATCCACCTACGTGTTAGGGTGAATGTTGATGAATTTTATGACTTTTTTTATCGAATTGCACCCTCCGTTCGTCTTTTTCCCTCTCGTTTTCTCCCTCGTTCTTTCCGATCTCGTAACACGCCACGATTTACGGATTTATATGCCACGTAGAAATATGAATAATGACTAATTTACATTTTGCGCGTGATTTTGTCAGTTGATGTTACATTGAGCGTATTAATAATGCAAGGCACGCAAAGCCAGGTTTATTCTACGCCATCGAAATCGCTTTTTATAAGAGAATTATTACAAGCGTCGTTTTGTATGCTGTCGCATACGCGCGATCATGTCGCGGTAATAAAATCTATGAATGTGAAATATAGCATCGAGTTTCCAATTTTGTTGGAGATAACGTTCGTTAGGAATTCGTTAATATCGTCGATAGCGTTGTCGCCAACTTTGTTACCATATATCCGTCCGCTTATATCGCCGGTAACATTCAATTCGATCGAATCAATCGATGCGTCCATCGCCCCCTATAAACGCGCCTTAACATTTACGCGAAATGATAATCGCGTCGCGATCGTGAAAGAGACCGCGCGCATCTTCTCTTTAATCGTAACATCTCGAATGACGCGCGAGCGCGATGGAACATCCCGATGCAACCGTCGACGAGTCAGCGCGATTTGCATTACGGGGGAGGGGGGGGGGGGAGAGAAGAAATTTCGATGGGAGAGAGTTGAGAAGACGTCGGTAGCAGACAATAACTCGCGATCAGGAAGTCGACTGCTCTTGCTGTCTGCTACTCGATATTCACGCGAAATGGAACGCATCGCGGCGGGTGCAATCGTTTCAGCGGCATTTTGCGTCTGTAGAATTCAATACCAGAGACTGGCTGCCTCTATCTATGCCGGCGGGCCGACAAAGTGGATGGTAAAAAAAAAAAAAAAAGAGGGGGGGGGGAACGCGAGTATCGGGACGTTCGAAGCCCCATCGCAATGGCCGTTGCGCAAAGTGTCAGTTTCAAAAACGCGACAGCAATTTGGCTATAATTGGGACGAACGTCATATAACGTTTCACGCTGAAGCTGGCTTGAGGCTTCCCCCTTTCTCTCAGTAGCTTCATCTCGCGGTTTCTTTCATCTGTTGATAATATTGTCGCTTATGCACCGCGTACATGAAAATCGATCGTTATGATTAATATCAGCGCTTCGCGGAGAATCTCGTAGTCACGCAAACGCGCGACAGTAATTTGATGAATAGGCCAGGCCGGTCTTGTCAAAGTGACGCATACTCTAAAATATTCGCCATTTGTTCCTGATTGTTCGTGTCCTGTCGATCCTTCAATTGCCTACCTACTATTCTTGAATGTTTCGTGTTAATCCCCATCAATTATTTCTACCCCATTTACAAGAATTACATAGGCGTTTTAGAACATGGTGTAAATGATAGCAAACGTTGCGAGTATTCAATATTCATATTCGCATGATATAAAAAAATACTGCGAACGAGGGAAAGTCCGAAGCATTATATTTCAGATATTTTCGACCAATTTCGATGCTATTGTAATAGCAGTGAGAACTAGACATAAGATACAGTTACTACGGTTCTCTTTATTTATTGAATCACTAAGGCGCGTTCGTGTTTTGTCATAAATAAGTTGTTGTTACTCTTCCTTCGACGGACGTGTATTATAATTCTTCTTAATGAACCGTATTTTAGCCTAATCCAGCCTTTAAACTACGTGTCCTGACAACATTTTCAAGAAACTATTACACTATCGATCTATATTGGAAAATTTTATTAAATTTATTTGTTATATGTTGTATTTTACACAAGCAATAAATGAAAATAAATAAAACTGACAGATTAATTTGAATAATAATTGAAATAAATTTTAAACATCTTTTATATTGAGAAACGATTCACCTTAGTAATCTGGTGAATTTCTCCGTAACAACTCTAAAAGTTTAATTTGACTAAGAACAGGCAGATAGGCCGTGTGACGTTTATTACCGGGATCTCTTCCTGCCTTTTCTTCATCTGATTTTCATTTTCCGCTTACAAAATGTTATAATATTACAAAATATATACACTCTCTCTGATTCCATCGCTGAATAAATATAAGAGAAGTTTAAGTGAGGAATTTCGTCCGCTATAATTAACAATTTCATTTTATGAAAGTGTGCGAATATTAAGGGCATATTTGGAGTCCAAGATTGGATGTGTATTTACTTCATCTCAATGATAAATCGTCTATGATTATATTGTGATTACGAATATCTTATCTAATAATGGAAGATAAAGAGAAAATAAACATATACATTTTTTTTTTTTTTTTTTTTTTAGAGCTTATAAAGTAATCGCATTTTCAATTTTTTGATTTTTGGAATCACCTTTCTCGTATTATTAACTTCTATCTTCGTATTATTTGTATATATAAATTCAAGATTAAATAAAATATTGTAAATAATCAGACCAAATATAATCTCAAAAATGTTTTCTCCAAAAAAGATACGAATAATACAAGAGTAAAATGTACATGCGATTACAAGATTATAATAAATGGATAAGCGCAGCGCGCGCGCGCGTGAAATGTATAATTTTATTTTCATATTAATTATTAAATGCGTTTTTATTAGAGACTACAAAGCGCGATATGCAAATCTCCAACCTTGTACGATAATAATACACGAAAATATTTTATTTTTAAATATTTACGTTATTGTATTTATTAATCAAATCGTTTCAAGCAAATATAATGCAGCGTACGTATTCTAGAGTAGATCTATTCCAATAAACTGCGTATTCCAATTTAAGCGTACTCGAAAGAGAGGAGGTCAAATTAAAACATGCGTATCTTATATTTCTTATATTCTATTGACTTATTAGCGTTTGCAAAAATTCGAGTTTATCTTTATTGCACAATATAAAAGAAATTGGGGGGGGGGGGGTTTGACTGATTCTATGCTTCGGCAAATTTACTTTGAACAAGGAGAGCGTAATTTTATGACTCCTATCGAGAACAAAAGCCGTCGCCGACGCCCTCGGTATACTCTCTCCCTCTAATCTCACGAATATATAAAAAAAAAGTACCCGTGAGATGAATTTTTTTTCGTCATAATAGAGACGTCGAAAGGGTTCAGGGGGTGCTGTGACAACAAGTGGCGCCCTAACGAGCTTTTTATAGCGGTTGTATGTGCCGATCCTCCCGTTTGCAAAAACGTGACTTTCTCGAACGCGTGCCTAGCGAGCTGACTCGCACCTTCTTGACCTGCGAAAACAGCTTTTGGCATTGTTTACCGTCAAGCTTCTACGACGAGGTCAACTTGTCTCGCGCCGGATTGTAAATTGGGTTATCATCGCGGGATCGCAGGCGAAGTATTAACAACTCTTTCGAACAAGAAATATAGCAGCTAAGCCGATGTTTTCACGATAATCGCCGCCATTAGCGTGCAAAATGGTCCCTCCGGATTACCAACGGGACAGTAAAAAATTAAATATCTCGTAAAATATTTAGTTTTTGATAATCTTACCGTAATACTTCTATGTACAGAATAATGAAACAAATCAATTAGTATAAAAAAAAATTGTTTTTAAGAAAATTATTTACAATGTATTTTTTTAAACAATTATTTGTTTTTTTTTGGCACTAATTAATTTGTCTTATTATTCTGTACATAGAAGTATTACGGTAAAATGATCGAAAACTGAATATTTTACAAAATATTTTATTTTTTATATCAAAATATGTCAGATTAAAATATAAAATAACTCAAAAAGTACTTAATGAAAAAATACTTTTATTATAGTGTTTTGGAAAGCTCTCGATGTCAGCTACAAGAATACTAAATAAAAAATGGGGGTTTCCATTTAAGATTTTAAAGTTGACCTTCACATGACCTTCAAATGATTTTCCAAGGTCAAACCATTATCACCATCTTATGGCCCCCTTGAAGCCACACAACTTTTGTTTGAAACATTTTTCGATTTAACGCAGTGTTTCTGAGATATTTGGGTGGGTCCTTTAAAATGGGACACCTTGTATAACTTGTAAATTGTGCTCGAAATTTACGTTTGGATTCGTTAATCAATAATCAAATATCTCGTTGTTGCGGGAAATAGGGAATTAAATTACCTATATATGTAATTTAATAATCATTTATTTATTAACAAATCAAAAATGAGTTATAAGTCCGTATTTGGATATATATATATATATATATATATATATATATATATATATATATATATATATATCATTAAATTACATGTATAGGTAATTTAATTCCCTATTCAGCAACAACGAGATATTTGATTATTAATTAACGAATCCAAACATAAATTTCGAGCTCAATTTACAAGTTTGTTTTATCCATTACGAATATTGTCATGTACAGAAACTTGATGAAAAATATGTAAATATGGGATTTAGATTTCTTTATCGCTCTTAATACATCGAAGCTATAAGAAATCGAGTTAAATCGCGTAGGATGCAATCAGTTTGTTCATTATTTAATGGCAATTCGCGTAGATATGTGCACGCGTTTTACAGAGAATTGCAAATTTAAAAATCATAAAACGTGGAAAGCCAAAGCTGGAGCTAATAGTTATTCTGTTCAAACAAAGCCGTGCGTTTCAATGAATATTTTCTCTCGGGCAGCTGTGAAGAATATATTTATACAAATACAAATGCATGGATATATACACTGATGTTCTAAAAGTTGCATTTCAATTACGCGTAACTGGAAAACAAACAATTTAATTAAATCACTAGCACTGTGCGGTCGTTTTGTTGATGTGCGATGCTATCATGTGATATATCGCAAGAAATAATTTTCGTAAAAAAGAAACCTGAAAAAGAAATACTAGTTAACAATCTGAGCGATATCATCGTCCTATCGTGTCTGTCACGATAGGAAAAACTATGACAGCATAAGGGTACTAGGGTGACAATCAACGTTAGGCCGGATATCGACGGATACTCCATAAATAAGTTTTTTTTACACCGAATGGGTGACGCCGATTGCTTTCGGCACTTTATCGGATATATCGTTTGGCGGTATGCGGGCATCGAACCGACAAATCCGACTGAGAAATGACATTTGAATTATTCACATTCGATACTTTTTTTTTTTTTTTCCCATCGCTAAAACGCATGGTCCTTGCCGCAAGGAAATTACATTTTGCCAAAGAACGGAAATATTCCCGGGGCAAATGGGGCCCGTCATGTTGAACGGTTTACATTGATGGCAATGCGAGCATATAACATCATAAAGGAAAATAGCATTTCAATTTTTTCAACGGAAATCGAAAAGTAAGCGACGTGTTGTATACGGCGTTCCGCAATGCAATATCATTATTATATATAATAGCACACTATAGTGACGCATAACATATGTATACAATGCTTTATATTTGTTCTCATAAATTTTCTACGTTGTGCTGTATTCTCAAGCCATTTTAAAAAGTTCAAACAAAATTTTAATATACCTGTTTGCAGCACCGTTCAAACATGGTCCGAAAATATATTCACCTGCAACATAGAAAAAAAATATTTTCGTAAAAGAGAGATAAAGAAACAATATTATTCTAATTATATATATATATATATTATTTAAATATTATTATCTATGCAATATATCAGAAGATGGTACAGTTTTGTCTTATATTGCCCTTTTCTCATATCATATCAATGCACAAAGTGCTCAATATCATGGATTAAATCTTACCAAATCCCTGTACAAAAATCTCTCGTAATCATCGAATAAAAAGCGCAAATATTGGTAAAATATTGAATGTTTCTTGACAAGAAGTATTGAAGTATCATTCTCACGTAAATATAAAGAGAGCGCATTTCGTTTTAGATGCAAATCACAATCCCGATTCCTCTGAAATGCAAGCTACTGTGACGTTGTGTTCTATATATATAACCGTATTCATAGTCCTTCCTTATTTTAAGGACGGAGGAAGCCTCCATGAAGGATTCCTTGAATCTGCAAGGCCACCTTGTTTCATAAATGGACCTCGAGTCTCCCTTTCAGAAGGAAGGAATATTTTAGGGATTTTTAGTGACCGACTGGAGGCAGCACCGTTTTATGCTGCCTGCAACTAATTTCATATAATACATATGAAAACTTTTTCGTATCTTCAAAAAATTCCACGGGATTTTCCCAATCGCGAATGTATCTTTACGGAATCCGCCACCGAATCCGATTCTCTGGATTTTCGTCTTCAAATCCATCGTCAGAATCATTTAAACATTCATTGTCCATTATCCCTTTTTCCTTTATACACTTTCAGTTTGAGAGCGCGACAACAAATAACCACAAAACCACAAATGTTACGAAACTAACTTTTGGAGGTTATATTTGGTTATATTCTGCGTATCGTCTGCTAAAAAGGTCGCATCACTCCTCAAGGAAGCTCGTGATCTTCCTTGAGATAAGGGAGCCAATAAGATTCCTTGTTCGGTCAAGGAAAGTTTATGAAACGTGGAACGAGGAACAAGGAATCCTTATTCCTCAAGGACGGACTATGAATACGGGTAATAGTGTGCTCTATATATATATAAAAAAAAAAAACTATTTTTTTTCTTCTACCCATTTAGTTTTGCTATTATCGTCGGAAACGAATTCGGATAGTTCGGTAACTTTAAATAGTTAAGAATTTATTATAATTGCATTCCGAACGTCCTAGAACAACGGCTGCTGGGTAGCGGTTTCAAGCAGAGTTGATTGAAACATTTGCCTCATCGCGAAACTTCGAAGCAGATAAATCGGATTTTGCAGTCAATGGTTTCCTTAATTACGCTATCCGTCGCCTCTTATGCCGTCAATATAATTAACGTTTCTACAATAAAGAGCAACGCGCGCGCGCAAAAGTTCCTTGTAATGCAAATATGTATCCACTTTATATTATAATGGAATTAATATAAATTAACTAAATTAATAGAATATTGTAATGGAATAGCATCGACGAATTCTTCACTGTTTTTATTTTCGCCTCAAGCAATTGCGATGATATAATATCGCCCAAACCTTTTGTAATTCACGAGATCAAATTCTCTGGAGGCATTTGGCAAGTTAATCGAAAACGCATCTACTCGCGTAATTATACGATCTCTTTCTCAATATTTTGCTAAAATTTGGTTACAACTATTCTCTTCTCTTGTATACATATGTTTATCGCTGTAGCGTCAATGCGCGATATATTATAAATGAGAAAAGCAATTCTGCATCTTTTACAATTGTGTTCTAAGGGGAATACTTGTCAACTCTTCATGTATTATTCGTTCATCATATGCGTGCTGGAAAATAGGTTGAACTTAAATAGCCAGTTTTCCTCGCTTGCCACTCAAATAGCTTCGCATATATACCCATGCAAATTTTAGAATCTGTATTTCAGAATGATCGCGCAAATATTTAAAATAGCATTTTATAAAAACAAAGAATATTCACAGTTATGTGTGATACGCGATGTACTTCGCGTAATTTCGAACACCGTGTACTAATGCGGAAATTCACCGTTTTAGATAATGAAGCGTTAATTCGATGAGCCAACTGACACTGAATGCTTTACCAATTTCATGAACTTTATAGAAAAAAAAAGAGAAAAGAAAAAAGAACAAAAAAAAATGAGACAGGAGGATAATTGCGCTGTGATGGGAATTTTCGTATTCCGGTTGATAATTCGCTCAAATGGAACGAATGAATGCGAGAAACGTAAATTAATCCGCTTTCGTGACAATAGCCGTGAGAAATTACGATGCCGTCCATCGTGATGGAAATTTGCCACAGAATTGGCAAATTTTGTAGGATTTTCAGACAGTTTTGGAAGAAATGTTGCTTAAAGCAATATACGCCGCGATATACGAAAAATATGTTCTATCGCGTGTTCCCCTCACGTTTTCAAATACCGTCCGCTTGCGTGTGCGTTTTCCGCAAGTGACAGACAACGGTGACACTTGTATTCTGGGATTAGTGTTCTCGCGTGCCGTACTCCGTATCCGTCAGCCAAGAAGAACGTAAGTCCCGTGACACGTGTTCTAGCACGTACTTTTCTTTCGATGACCGCAATAAGGACATGCCGCGTCATAACTCTTGGACGCATAGAAAAGTTACGATTAGATAAGCACGTTACACAGAGAACCGAGTGTTAATTGTCTGCGAAATTACATTGCGGAAGCATGTCCTGAGCGACCACGCCGATCATAGTTTACAGGTAGATGGCGAAAGTTATATAATTATATTCAGAATTCAAATGTCATTATTAGAAAGTTGTAGACAGGAAGGAATCGAAATACTCCGACGTCGCAAGTAGAATAGTTAGCGCGACCCTATGTTGAGGATGGAGATGCATATTCAGAGGCTTAATCACGATTTTTTTTTACACAAAGTTACGGTACAGATATAAATTTATATAAATTATCAATAATTACTTTAAATACAGAAAAAAATACCTATATATAAAATCATATGTGTCATATAAGATCAGGTCGAAAATAGATATGTACGTAATTTAAACTAATGTAAGTTACACATTGTGTAGTACGTCAGAATCATCCGGAATAAATCAAAGTAACCTAGATTACGCCAACAAAGTGCGCCAGATATAATCACAGTAAGACAAATTATGTCAGAGTAAGCCAGAACGTGGAAGAATAGAACACAAATTGAGGGATGATTGCATAAGTTCGTGCCCGATTTTCATAGATGGCATTAAGTTACTGGCATACAAGGCGGAGTTCTATTGTTTTCGTGTGGTAATTGTTGCTTACACCGAATAGATGACGTTGTCTTATGTCAATTTAGCGTCAGACATTGTTCAGATAAGTCCATTTGTGCATAAGAGAAATCATTAAAAATGGAGAACAAAAGATGCATTTGCGACATGTAATGCTATATGAATTTCGGAAAGGCGTGAGTGTTGGGACTGCACAAAAAAATATTCAAAGCGTTTATTTGGACCGCGCTCCTGCTCTCCGAACAGTCAAAAAGTGGTTTGGCAGATTTCGAAATGGTGATTTCAACATGGAGGATCAACCCCGCTCTGAACGGCCTCCTGGCATTGATGATGACATTTGTGCATGCCTTAGTGGAAAGAAACCCAAGGATTACAACTGAGGATATTTCTGAGAGGTTGAACATCGATAATTCAACCGCTTTTCGTCATTTAAAAAAGCTTGGATACATTTCCAAACTTGATACGTGGGTGCCGCATCTCCTGACTGAAAGGAATAAGCTGCAGGAAAACTGCAGGAGTCGCAATGGGAAATTCTGTAGCACCCGCCATATTCTCCAGATATTGCGCCTTCAGATTTGTATCTGTTCCGGTCTTTGCAGAATAGTTTAAATGGCAAGTATCTGAATTCCGAGGAAGCTGTCGAAAACCACCTTACAAACTTTTTTCAAGAAAAACCGAGTTTTTTCTTCAAAAATGGAATCGACAAGCTTATAGATCGTTGGAAAATCATTGTAGAAAAGAATGGAGACTATATAGTTGATTAATAAAAGTGTTATCTCTAAAATATAATCTATTGAAGTTTATATTTAAATCGGGCACGAACTTATGCAATCACCCAATACATATTTTAAAAAGAATCTATGTATGCATCAAAATACATGTCATGAGATCGAATAGAAGAAGACTATACAAGACTATATAAATGATTTTTCTTAAAATACTAAAAATTGGAAAGTTTATTCCGCATATAAATTTCTATCCTCGTATATTATCGCATTTTTTCCCCTTTTGTTGTAGCGCAACTTGTAACGTATTCTGGATAAATGTACGCGAAGCTATATAGTATTTTCAGCTTCTACTTTCTGCGACATGATAAGTTTCTTGTACAAAGTTTCGGACTTTACGAGAAATATATTTCGAGAAAAGTGCCTATTTTTATGTGGAAATGCGAACTCACTTGTATGAGAATGTCGAGACGTTAGGAGCAAGGATGTCGAAATAGTAATAAGGTCCTACGCAGATGAGATCGAAGATCGCAAATGCATTCGAAAAAATCAGAAGTCTATCTTTTAATGGTGCAAATCCGCAGGCTCAGTTTCGTCCCAGCATGCCGATCATTCGAGGCGATCGTTCGCTTGATATTCGAATAGTTTGCACAGCACAATCGGTATCTCGACGACGAAATTACGGGATTGCAAAGCGATATTTATTACCCGTACTTCTATCGCGCCGCTCAACCGGAATTGCCGCGGTGCATGTAACGCGCCCCCCACGGCAAATCGATGTCTTTCATTACTCCGTTACGGCGCGACGTCTTTGAAAAGATTTGGCCGAGTTTCCAGATCGTATCTATCGGACGCCCTACTATTGCCGCTCTATATTTTGCAACGCGCAGATAGACATCTTAATTAACGGTTACACGAGAACCTCGTGCCCCTCTCTATTAAGGCTGAATTAAGAGCCAAGAGCAACAAATTTACGGTGTAAAATCAGAAGATATCTTAACTTCTATATAAACTAAAGAATTTCTTCAGTTTATAAAATAGTTCATAAAATGGCAAATAAATTTTGAAACTAATAATTATTAATAACAGTAAATACATATTAAAAGTGTGAACAAAAGTTGTAAGTTTGAAATGTAAATATGATTGACAGTGCTAGCACATGCTGCTAAAGTCTCTTTCAGATTATTTATGCATTTAGATTTTTACTCTCTTATTTAAATGATTATTATGTACATAATAATAATATTTAATAACAATATGTAAAGCAAAGGCTTCATGTGAAGAAATTAAGAATTTTCATCATCTATCGTCGAGTGACCTCATCTAATTTAACCCCTCGCGGTATGTTGAGTAATCGATTATCCGGAATGTCATTAACTTGCAGAATTTCTATCCACGATCCCGGGATTATCTAGAATCCTACCGTGTGACATCGAGGTCATTCTTCACATATGTAATCATGAATAAATAATCACACATTTTCCTGCATCGAAAAAGCTCGGTTAAAATGATCTAATCCAAACAATGGTCCGTCGTATCGCGTGGCACGACATTCATGACCGCAATGCCACTTAATGACAGTGTCGTTATACGGCTTAGCTTTATTACGGTTACCAACCCACGCGTTGTTCCAGCCCCCATTGAATTTTCATGAACATGTTGGGAATATAATATAACGCGCTGTTAAGGTTCCTGCGGTTTTATTGCACACACACACACACACACACACACACACACACACACACACAGAAACAGGATCACTGTATTATTAAAAATTTCGCCACGATAGAATGCATTTAAAATTCTGTCGTCACGTATTATTAGCCCAGCTAACGTATAGGAAGCTATATTCGAAACGTCCGACAACCTGAATCGTAATAGATAATCGATTAGTCTGAGTATATAGTATTCAGACAGTCACTTTGCAAAGTCATATAACGTTCTCGAGATCACACGGCGCTACCTCATCATTACGTTTCTGTTTCTCTGTACGCGTGAATTTGCTTAACGCTTCAATAGTCAGAGGTTAGGTTAGATAATTGAGCTGTAGCTATGTTACCAGCGTAAACACACGCGCTTCGCAAAGAGATGAAAAGCTAAGCCGGTATGTGGCTATAACGAAAATCACTGAAATGCAATTATATCACGGTTTAATGCATACAAATGATTTGATTTCAGTCCTGCTCGCTGAATGTTGGAATATAATGAGAATAGCGAATACAATGTGCTAATGAAAGAAGAAACTCCGGATATATGCGGCTATCGTTATCGTTTCTCTCTGTAAAATATACCGTAAGATTGACATAAAGATTTATATGTGCTTCGCATTAAACGAAAATAGAAGAAAACGAGAGAAATAAAGAGAAACCGACGATGTAATATTACATTTGTAACACTTATCGTCGGCACCGATATTATTATTGCACGAAAGCCGACCTTCCAATGAGAGCCTTAGGCCATCAATTTATCTCGGATACACGCGCCGATAGTAAAATATATAGCCGTTTTTAAGAGCAAACGCATGTCGCATTGAGTAATGCAAGGCCTTCGACTCGTAACTTGCAACATGATCGAGGATCCAGAAAAGAAAATAACGCGATATCCAATCCTTTCTCATATACGACGCTTCACCGCCTGCGCAGCAAGAATTTCACTGAAGCGAACAAGGCGGAGCTCGTGCAGTTACTTGGTTCGTTTCCTACATACTTTACCTACTTTCTGAGAAACCCGAACTTGCTTCCGCATCAGGCTTTAGCAGACAATTCTTGACTCTATTATCTCCCAAAATACTTAATCAAAGGAGAGCAGGCGTCGAACTTTGAGGCAAGACGCAGAACGTGAGTTCGTCATTGAAGGCAGCAATTGACGGCGGATAATGAAGCAAAACGCGCCGTTGCTGTCGCTATTAATGGGAACGGAACTGACATGACTGTTCGGTTCTTCTCGAGTGCGGCATATATAACAAATATTAGCGCATCCCTGTAATGTGATTGCGAATACTTATAAGGTTCTATCTCTCGGTAAGACCGCATCGGAGACAACTGTTTCGAGCACTCGACGATACTCTTCCGAGATAAATACGGAACTACTACTTTGTATGTTCCTCCGCCACGAGGTCAGAACGTCAGAACTTATCTCGTCGTTAAGGGAGAACGTGAGTCTTTTGTGACAGAAGAAGAGCGATCGTTACGCCGATGGGTGAACGCCAATTAATGGTACGTCACGGAACTTTCAAGAATTCGTCGTTTCTGCCGATAGAAGGATGCTTAAAGAGTTACGACTGCGAGGCATGTTCGCGATGTGTAAAAGCGAGCGTTAGAAACGTGAATAGTTTCACAAACGACAGGAAGTGCTCTTCTGTCAACTTTAGCCTTATATTTTAACGTTTAATTCGCCGAATGTACGAATCAACTAATTATATTACTAATTATTTGCAGAAACGGCTCTATGTCTTCTTTGATATTTACTAAGTATTCTAAATTTTTATTTCTTTATCTCGGTTTCTTAATATTAATATTAATATTATCAGCAAATAGATGTATTGGACGTCGTAAATAATACAATGCGATATCACTGCGTTGCTAAGAAAAAACATAACTATCAATCCTAAATAATGAAAAGATAGTTACACGTGGAACGTGCTAGATTCTCTTCTAAAGTCCAGCTGCATTCCCCAGATACCACTTTACATCTTGCTCCACAGGCTTGTATTAAACATTTACTCTGTAGAGTACGTGTTGGACCTTCGCACGGACCGTCTTGTGTGCATAGGTTCTCACCCGTATATCTCTCTCCCGCGTTCTGTCACTCTTCCCCTCTGCCACTTTCTCTTCCTTACTCACTATTTAAATAACAAAATAAATTCAAACGTCATATGTCTTCAAATACACAAATTATCTGCACAACATTGAGCTTTATAAATTCGAAATTTTCACTGTAAAATAGAGTTAAAGAGTGCACCACTAAGAGTTTATTTAAACATCGATATAACAGATTAAATAATGCAAACTCTGGGAAGAAGATGTAAAAATTAATTAATTATATAAATCTATCAATGTGTGTGTGTGTGTGTTTTTTTTTCATTGCGATCAAAAAATATAAATTCAATTGAATATTCGATCGAATCGTATTCGCGAATGAATGTAGAATTAGATACAATTTTCAAGAATATTCATTCATTTGCGATCACTATCTCAAAAAGCGCAAAAGTATGAAACGAATATGTTTCTCGATCAACAGAATCGCCGACTATTCTATTTTAAACTACGCGACTGTGGACACACAAAGCAGCTACGTATTGTACGGCTACATAGTAACTTCCTAAACTCGTAAATTAGAAATACCAGTAGAGCTCGGTACAAGCGTACGACAAACCTGCGAAGATATTTCGTGCAGTTTTCTTACGCTCTTTAATGCTATATTCTGCGAGGCCAATTGCGAGCAAGATTGCCATTGCAAAAAGTTCGTTGCATCCCTATCCTTATACACGTTGTGGAAAATTAAATGAGACGAGTGAGAGAGTACTTTTCTTATTTGCTCGAAATGAAGTGATTTTATAAAGCGGAACATAAATAAATTGCAAAAGTACCAATAATGAGAAACATAATTAATTGAGAGATAAATTAATAAGTTTAGTAACTTTGTATTGTAATTGATTCAAATAATTAGAATTCAAATAATTAGAATTAAATAATATTTTGTTACTGAAGTAATTATGATTCATACTACGAATAAAGTTCTTTAAGAATGTGAATTGTTAATGTAAGAAGAATGAAAATAGTTGAAATAGTGAGAAGAGATATGTATTGAATATCGTAGTGTTCCTTGAAAGTATAAGTAATAAACGTGTGGTGATATCGTACAGTACAAAATGCAATGTGCCCCATTTTTGGAAACAATTTCCGTGCGATTGCGTTTGTTTCAGTAATATTGCACAAGGGGGTTGTTTCGCGGGAAGACTATGTCCGTTATTCAACGCAAAACATATTTTTCTGCTATTGGAACTTGCGCAATGTAATGTTCCTTTTCATATAAATAGCAAGGAATCACAGATCTAAAACAACTATCAACGTGTATTGTCAAGAGATTAATTCTTTAAATTAACAACTCAAACAGCTTATTCTCAAATGTATAATTTGATTGTATTGCATATTTTGTTTGAATATAATTACAAAGAAAAATATAATCTCTCGTTTTTTTTTTTTTTTTTTTTTTTTTTTTATGCAATAAGTCGAGTATAATGCGAATCTCGCTACAAATATTGTATTAAATTAAACAGTAAGATTTGATAAATATATGTATCAAATTACATTTTTCTTATGGAAATTAACAACAAAATTTTCTACAGAATAATTATCTTCACTTGATATTAATTCAACTTTTTAAGAAATCTTTACAGAACACAATCTCTCCTAATGCAATCGCTTTGATGGCGCAATATCATTACTATCGGAATTGACTTCGTATCTTTGGCGATGCGGGTCGATGTAATTTATATTTCTGCACTTTCCACGGACGGATATTTTACTCAAAGTTTTTCCGCGACGGGACTTTCCCTGTCCACTTCTTTGGTACATACATAAAACTTTCGTTCAACTTCGCGGCCTGGGTGCACACAGTATCAATATTTTTACATCTATCAGAGATAACCAACCTTAGTTCGCAAACTACAGTCTCGCCGACAACTTCTCTTAGCCTTTGCCAACCGCACTTATTTAGTCATACAAACGTGCTGTTGTAAATGTTTAAGCAAAACTTTATGACATGTTTATTATTACCTTTTTTTTTTGCTTTTTGTTACAAGAGGCACATTGTGATGATTTTCTTGAGATTAATATTAAGATAATTTTTCATTTATTAGATCAGCGTGAAGAATACGTCAAGCGAAGTTACATATTTCAGACACGGTATACATATAGCGCCTCGTGCGAAATTTAACTTAAGTTAACAGTATGAATATATCTAAAGTTCGTGTACTTGTAGAACAATATTTGAATTCGCATTATATATACGAAACGAATAAGCAGAAGATCAAAGATACGTTCGAAAGTCTAATAATTAATTTCGGTTATTTGTAATTTTGCATTCCAGCAATACGAGAAAAAAAAAACTATTTTCTTTTGTCAGAAATTCCTTGCATTAACAAAACGCATTTAAACGATTATTATTGTATTATTATTATTATTATTATTATTATCTGTGATTTCGGTATTATATTATTATATTTCATATCTTTTTTACGTATCACCATTTTTCGCGCTAGATATATATTTTTAAAACCAGAGGTGATGCAATGGAAGAAAAATATCTGATTTGCTCAGAATCGCGGAGATGCATCTGGCGTTAAGCCAAGCCGTTTGTCTCTCGTGATATGTGGTAGATGCGTAATTCTTGTTATTCGCGAGAAGGGAAGGAACAAAATGAATCGGAAAAGAAAAATAACAGCAATGAGAAAAGACAGAAATATTGATGTTATAGTCTTTGGTGAGATTAGAATTGTTATAAGAGAGAGATACTAATACATCGTATCTCATAATTTTCTTCGTTACACGATATATGCATATGCATTGAGAAATAACCAAATAGATTAAACGGATTTCTAAATCATCATGTGATAAATCACGCAATTCGCGCAATTTACGAGGGAAATGTACAAACTCGTGTAAATTAAAGCAATTCTAAAAAAGAAGAAATTACTCTCGGAGAAAATTCTGTCTCGGCATGCTTTGCATTTTCTTGCACGAAACGCTGATATTGTTAGTGGATATTCAAATTTTACGCTCTCCGCTTCAACGATTTCAACCTTTAGTAAGACGCCTTTACTAGTGGAGAAAGCTAAATTGGAATGAGATGAGGAGCGGATAGAAGGATGTACAAACGAAAATGAAGGAAATACGTCCGAAATGTCCTTTTGTGCCATAGACGGCAAATTATACAGAGTAGTTTAAATAAAAGAAGCTGATTATCCAGCGCTGCAAAATATTTCGAAGGTCGATGAACTTTTGACGAATATTTGAAATCGCAGCGGCCTCGCACTGCCTTCGAGCGACAGAGAAATTGCGGTGTAAGTATTTCTCTCAAAGGGGTAGTATCTAAAGTACTTAAAGTTTGAAGCTCCCTTACGATCGAGGACTCGGATCCATATTCGACGCGAGCTCGGTACTCGACCAAGGAATTAAACTTGACTGCAACTTGGCGCCGAAACGTGCACGATAAATGTTCATGTTCAGGACTAGCTTTTGCATCAACGGCCGTCAATGATCGTTTATCGTACGCGCGGATGCTAAATCGAGGAATGTCAAGCCTTTTATATATAAGAAATTCACTTGAATCATTTATGTATTATTAATGTGCAATTATTAACATTACAAAATTGCGTAAAAATTGCATCAAAATTTATCAATCTATTACAAAAATTTCGCTTATTAAGATACTTTATTTATATTAGGTGTACAACTTTGCTTCCGCCGTTTTCCTATAGATGGCTTTAGCGGTAAGTAGTGGTCGAAATAAATAGATGATAGACGTCATGCGATAAACTTGGGCATCTGTCAACATAACCCCATAGAAACATTAGTCGATTTGTGTCCGCATCATAAAGTTATTCTCGATTGAAAATGTCAGTTTACGAGCCAAATTCTCGTCATTTGCGGGAGGTTTTAATTTTCTGCTTCAATATGAAGAAATCTGCGGCTGAGGCTCATCGAATGCTCTCAAATACTTGTGGTGAAGCCGCTATTAGCGAAAGAACGTGTCGTAAGTGGTTTCAACGCTTCAAGAACGGTGATCTTCACGTCGAAGACCGACATAGCGGTGGAAGAGAGAAGAAGGTTTTCGAAGATGCAGAATTGGAGGCATTACTTAATGAAGACTCGAGTCAAAGTCAAAAAGAATTGGCACGATCATTGGGAGTGACTCAACAAGCAATTTCAAAACGCCTCAAAGACATATAACCAGTTTTTTTACAATAAAGTCTCGAATTTCGGAAAAAAACGGCGGAAGCAAAGTTGTACACCTAATACTTATATAATTCGTTATCAATTTTCCATGAAACATAAACGATATTTTCTAATTTTATTTCATCTATTTTTACTAATTTTTCTATTTAAAAAAAAAAAAAAAAAAAAAAAAAGTTTCTTAAGATCATACTTAGTAAGTATATTCAGTAAATCTATAAATCTCTATGAAACCATGAGTATACGATACATAGTACTTTAGTAGCAATGACGAATTATTACGATATTGATTATATCGTTTTTTGTCGATATTTTATTTCGTCCAGTATTTTCTGCTAGAATAAAAAGTTGGGCTATAAATTATCGTAATTAGTGTCGGCCATTATCAATCGCAATTCGATGTACCATTACACGCGAAAAGTTTTGCGGCAATTTCAAAGAGAAAGAGAGAGAGAGAGAGAGATGTATTAGTGTTACTTTGAACGTTACATGTTGATGCGATAACTGGTTTTACATCTACGTAAATGTTATATATGATGCCGATGACACAATATGTATGGATGGGAAGAATATATACTGTATATATATACACAGAAAGGTTTGAAAGAAGCAGTGCTCCGAAATTACTAATATTAAGTTACTAATGACGTCGTGCATGGGCGTTAGTAACGAGAGCGATACGGCTTTCTTTAATATGTAGGTCGCGCAGTGGAATACATCGGCAGTGAGTTGTGAGACGCAAGCTTCGCGAGATGTGAATTATTAACTAAAGCATTCAGTAGTGTATCGTGTCAAAAGAGAACGCTTTATCATGGATAACGTTGAAACTAGGTTCTCATTATCTCGCGATAAACATTTGGTAATTGAGGTGTAACGGTAATATGGTCTCTTTCTCTTTGGACCTATGAGACATTATTATAGATATAAAATAAATTAAAGTTATAATATTAGAATTAATATTTATAAGATTGAAAAAAATATTTTTATTTATCAATACGCGTGTAAAAGATTTAAGAAATTATTTGAATATATGAGTATATCGAAAAACCGAAACACATATATTAAATACTTCGTATGTACAATATGAAGTGTCAGAATCACGTTGCCTGTGATTTAAATAGCCATTCAGTGCCACATTTATATATATTATGTATGTTTTCGTGAAATAATACGATCGTAGAACGTTACAAAGCGATTTTATTCCGCAAAATTTTCCTCGGCACAAACTGCAAATATACGTTCTCAGTCTCCGAAATTCACCATCGTGAAGTAGCATACACGTTCCGTAAATTTGAACTGACGCATGCAATGCGCTACATGTCCGCATACATATATATATACACACACACACACACGTGCTTTATACCTGAGCCACAAGAGACGCAAGATGCCGTCTGTCTGTGCATTTTCACGAAAACGCTAACCATTTTGCATAAATCTTTCGATGTAAATTGCACGTTATCCGCTAAACATTATTTGGCTATTCATACCAGCTCGAATGCTAATATTAGACGAAGACAGATGTAGAAAGTTCCGCAACACTATTCGCGTAAGTTTAAATTATTTTTCGTTTCCCATTTCTCTTTATCTTTCTCAGTCTTCTTTTTAAAAAAAGTTTTCTAAAATAAATAAAATACATAGAAGAAATATTTTAGAAGAGGCATTTAATTTTCTTCATTTCTTCCCAGTATTTTATGACGGTATTTAATTTTCATGCTTTCCCCCTCTCCCCCCCCCCCCCCCGATACTCGAAGAATGCTCTTAATTTTCTCTACTTAATTAAAGACATTAGAAATAACAGATCCTTACAAATGTAATAATTTATCAACTCTTCGCGGGGTAATATTTCTCGACACACTCTCAATCAAGTGATTCGCATAATAATAGAAGCAAATAACTGAACCTTGCACGATACGCATTTATGTTACGCGTATGGATTTTCACTCGAAACGGAGAAGATGCGGTTCGCGGGTCGCACTAATGTGGACGACTCGAGATCCGCGTGAGCGATCTACGAGGCAGAGCTTCGTGAGCACAAAAGAAAGCCAGAAGGGAACGCGGGAGAGGAAACAGGTGAACGAACGGCCGTCGTGCTTTATCGCGCGCCACGAGAGCTGTTCTATCCCGTTCCCGATAACGATAAAATGCCTGTTTCAAGATATATATTCAACCGGTTCGATGATCCATCATTCGGCCGTTCGAGTATGCGTCGCAACATGCGATTTCCGCGCGTTATGCAATGGTGTGCACGCAGCCGAATACCGTTCAGGGATGCTGAATCGAATGGAGGCCTGGAAGCATCTCCGGAGCTCGTTGCCGGTCGTTTTGCTGATGTTGCTTGGTCCTAGCTCTACCGCTGTCGTACTGACCATCGTCATTCGTCGGCCTGATACAACAGCCACGTCTCTCGGCCCGAATACAACGCATAGAAACGCGGTCGGGTTACGTATGGCTGGCCGAGCCGGCTCGTTTATCACCACTTCCCGTGATGAAGCTGTTGGGTTAGCCAGGCCCCTCTGCATAAGCGAACCGCCCCCGCCTTATCTCGAATCGTATAACGTCTCGTTAAACTTCTTCCATTCTCCTCAACTGTTGAGATATTTCGCACGAAAGTCATTCGGTCAACGAAAAGAAAATAGATTATGGCTGGTAAGCCAAATGACTAAACTAGTGCTCAAATTCGTAATTAAAAAATAATTTCGAGAAACAAGCAGTAAGAATGTCGGGACTGAAATTTTCATTGCTAAGAAATACGTATCCAATAATTTAATTATTTATCCAATTTCAAGAGATTTATCTTTTCCGTTTCTAAATAAGAATTCCACTAAATGGATTATTGCAAATATTACTCAGTTATTTGATTATCTATGATATATTTATGTCGTAGAGTCACATTTAGATATATTGATGATTGCATAAGTTCGTGCCCGATTTTCATAGATGGCATTAAGTTACTGCATGGCGGAGTTCTATTGTTTTCGTGTGGTAATTGTCGCTTACACCGAATAGATGACGTTGTCTTATGTCAATTTAGCGTCAGATATTGTTCAGATAAGTCCATTTGTGCATAAGAGAAATCATTAAAAATGGAGAACGAAAGATGCATTTGCGGCATGTAATGCTATATGAATTTCGGAAAGGCGTGAGTGTTGGGATTGCACAAAAAAATATTCAAAGCGTTTATTTGGACCGCGCTCCTGCTCTCCGAACAGTCAAAAAGTGGTTTGGCAGATTTCGAAATGATGATTTCAACATGGAGGATCAACCCCGCTCTGGACGGCCTTCTGGCACTGATGATGACATTGTGCATGCCTTAGTGGAAAGAAACCCAAGGATTACAACTGAGGATATTGCTGAGAGGCTGAACATCGATAATTCAACCGCTTTTCGTCATTTAAAAAAGCTTGGATACATTTCCAAGCTTGATACGTGGGTGCCGCATCTCCTGACTGAAAGGAATAAGCTGCAGGAAAACTGCAGGAGTCGCAATGGGAAATTCTGCAGCACCCGCCATATTCTCCAGATATTGCGCCTTCAGATTTTTATCTGTTCCGATCTTTGCAGAATAGTTTAAATGGCAAGAATCTCAATTCCGAGGAAGCTGTCGAAAACCACCTTACAAACTTTTTTCAAGAAAAACCAAATTCTTTCTTCAAAAATGGAATCGACAAGCTTATAAATCGTTGGAAAACCATTGTATAAAAGAATGGAGACTATATAATTGATTAATAAAAGTGTTATCTCTAAAATATAATCTATTGAAGTTTATATTTAAATCGGGCACGAACTTTTGCAATCACCCAATATATTTATAGATAGATATACATATATCTCATCGCGAATTGTTATGCAAATAATAAATAGTAAGTATAAAAACAATAAAAATAAAAAGTTTCTCGAAACTTTATCAAAACGGCGGATTTAAATTTTAATATAAGAAATATATTATATCATATCACTGTTCTCTCTCAATTCTTTCTTCAAATTAACTTGCTGTCTATGCAGCCATAAATGTTACAAAATGTAAAATCCAGCCGTCAAGACGATAATATGTAAGATTTATTTTATCTCGATATTCTTGCTTAATATTTTTACATGGAAAAAAAAAATGCTGTTGCTTCAATTAAAGTCTACGTCACGGGCTGCCACAAACATACATGGTTCGTTCAATGATATTTTTATTGGACCAAATATCTGGATTATTAAAGCAACTATCCAGATATTTGGTGAAATAAAAATATCATTGAACGAACCATGTATGTTTGTGGCAGCCCGTAACGTAGACTTTAATTGAAGCAACAGCATTTTTTTCCCCGAAATGCAAAGTATACAGATGCAATATTAAATTTGTAATTATTAAAATATATTAATATGTTATCTCGATTATAATTCTAATAAATTCTGCTATTTAGTAATTTATACGGAAAAAATGCTTATAAAACAGCTGGATATGATGGATATGATTTAGTGTCATATCTTTACAGATAACAATAATTTTGAATTTCTCTTATTTTTTTCTGTCGTATATATAATATACGGCTAAAATTCTATACTTTATATCGATAGTGACAGTTTGCCAAATCGCAGGATTTAGTGCAAGAATAGAGCCATGCCGCGTATTATTGATATTTTTTTAAGCCGAGATCATTGTTCAACTGTTGTCGGTTATATTTTTGTTAAACTTTCTCATGACTATCCACAGTCACGCGTATACTTTGATAGTTGCACAAGAGGCACGCTTGACACGCCGTTGCAAAATTATTCGCCTAAACTTTGCGACAATTATTTCCAAATCAAGGCAACAGCGGCTAGAAGCAACGGCGGCACAAGCAAGTAATTCCAGAGAAAGTTCGTGGAAATAGCGGTTGCGCTGGGCATGCAACTACTATGGACTTTCCAAAAGAGAGAAATTAGGGTGAAAAGCTTCTCGAGAGTACACCTCATATAGCCATGGTTATCGCGCCTTTCTTTTTCTCAGCCCTTCGCACGTGGTGCCTTTGCATTACGGAACTCCGACCGTACATGCACTAGCGACCACTAAGGCTATCGCAAAATAAATTAAAGCTTGCGGAAAGAATCGCGGTTGCTTCCGACATTTTGCGGAAAAAAAACATACACGAGAAAATAAATACGCAACTGTATCTGTTTGTATATGTGCTTTCGCCGCCATTGCTTCATCAGAATTTATCGTCAATGAAAAATAACGCAACGTATCTCTTAGAAACGTCGCAACCTGTTTTTATCAAAATTCATTTAATATGTCAATTTTCATATAAGCTTTATAAAGAGCATAATTAATATAGATTCAGTTTTCGTAATTATGAAAGCAAGCGCAGTGATGGCAAATTTAGTTACTTTCATTTAACGCAAACTTTACGATACCGTCGGCTAATGCAACTAATTTTTAAATTCATCAAGCTCGTTAAATCTATATGTATAAAGTTCTAATTTAATACCGCTTTGATATGGCTGCAACACTTCCGGTCCTTCTGCAATGGAAAAATTAAATGCGAAACACAGCGCATGTTATAACATATTTTTGTCTGTTACGCGAATTGCATGCGCACACATACATACGAAAACTAAGGTGTGTTCGTCGTAACGAATCGTGTCTCGTGTTCAGCTTGACTTTCCCATTTCGCTCTCAACGAGAAATACACGGAGCGGATCGTATACGATGTCATTTCGCTGCACACTTGATGGAAGTTTTTGTCAACGTGTATAGCCATTTCTAATCTTATACCACCTGCAGCCTCCATAACTTTCCTAACCCGTCCGATCAATTCTTGATAACACGGTGAAACGAAAACAGGACTCTTGGCCGATGAACGCGCCAGAAAAAAAATTCACTTCGCCCACTACTTTCGCGATGCTCCGTCTACAAAGATTCATGATTACGCATATTCGGAATTTAAGGAACGCCAGCTAAAGGGCGGTCGGGAGCCTATAAAAATTAATCCCACGCCAGATGCCGTTAAAGGTCGCGAGATTTATCTACCGCGTGCCCTTTGCCGTGAACTTTATACTGAAAAACTTTTTCAGTAAGCGCCCTCGTCGCTATTTTAAAAACTCGTTACTTTTATTGAAATAATCAATCAGGCTATTACAAGAATATGCATTATGCGAAATAATGAAGGGGAAAAAAAAAATTAATATTAATCAATTCTTAAGTTGACGATATGATAGAAATAAGTTTTGCTGAAAATAGAACTCTTACAATAAATTAGTAGACAAACACAGAAAATATAAAGATAGTGAAAATAAAGCTGTCATTTTATTGTCAAGAATAAAACGCAGGTAAACTTGTTGACTCGATTGACTTGTTTTCTTTCAATTTAATTAATCATTTAATTTACAGAGATGCGTGTACGCATCGATTATGATATATATATATATATGGTATATACGCGAGAATAACTCAAATTCAAGAACTGACAGACTCTATCGACAAAAATTCCAAATCTTCGAAATTACCAGGCTCAAATGCATCATGGAACAGAAGACAGACGTTAAGAGAAGGAAGAGAAAAAGATGGAAGGGTGAGCTTGAGAAAAGTCTCGGAAACTTTGGTACAGAACTGGCAGGTAAAACGTAAGACAGAGAATAGCCGGAGGAACGGAAAAGCGAAGGAAAAAGAGTGCATTTAATGCTCATGGGAGGGAGAGAGCTTAGCCGATAATCCTCTCGTTTATATTATTTTACAGCCACGCGGATCCTCTCGACTTCCCGGCATTCTCTTTCCTCCGCCGTCGCCCTTCCTGCCACCTACCTCTTTCACCGACATGGACTGACAATAGTAGTCTACGGTGTTTTCATATTTCTCCATCTACAACGAAAAATCACCCGAGAATACTACAACACGGTGCTAATGAAATTTCTGCGGAACAACGCGCGCGTTTGTGGCCGGAAAAATGTGCCATTCCCGTAAAAATAGTTGCCTTTAGTTTATGCGCGCCGTATGTTGTCCGAGTTACGTGAAAAACACGTTTCTGCTTGATTCACGAGCATTAAGATAGCGTAACGCTTTCTCAGAAGCTAAAGGATACCCAGCAAAGTGTTATCAAGCCAACTGTAATTTAACTGTTTCGCGCATTTTGAATCCTTTGTTCTTTAAATGCATACAAAACCTTCAAAAGGATTACAAGCGCGAAATGAATGGCTAAAAAAATCATTCCCGATAAAAGCATATAAATGCCAACATGTACATAAGAGAGCTTAATTTTAATATTATTATTTATGGTGAATTTAATTGTCACGAATGCTCGAAAATTTTGTTTAATGGCTGCGGAACGCGTACGTTTTAATCACAATTTTGCCGATTACCCATGCTAGAATATGCAAAGGTATGCTAGTAAAATGCATAAACCCATCACTCATAAATCGTTCCAGCACTTTGGTATTCTCGGTAATGAATTGCCATCAAACGGAATAGATAATTTTAATGACTATGTAAAATACGTTAATAGATATGGAGGATTACTTTTAGACAAAAATATTACCATTTAGAGAAAAGAGAAAAATAGATGAAATGTGTCTTTGCGAATAAAGAGAATAATCATAGAACACAGCATTCGATTATATTCTTCAATTATATTCTTTCAGTAAGAATATCGTTCTCGGTTCGTTTTATACAACGGAAAAACTCGAAGAAGACCTATCTCTCAAGAAGAGCCTGAAAGTGACACGCAATTCGAATGCAAAACAGTCTTCTATGACAATGAGGCCCTTCGGTCGAAAAAGCATCTCTTCAAATGCAAATCGAGATAGATTCCGTACATGTAATTGTCACAAAGTCACTATTTGCAAGTGAAAGCCAAGTCAAACTCGTTGGAAAGAATACTATTCGATAACAAAAGAGCAAAATCAGATCCTACTTATTGTTGTATTTCTTAATAATATGCGAGGGGTACACTTGTTGACAAGAGATAAATCTCTTTACATTTCTTTCCGATCGACGTCGAAGAAAGGTGGCGGCGAGGAGATGAAAAGCATACATTGTAAATAAAATATCGATCGCCTCGTATGATTTATATGTTATAACCGTAACGTTATTTATGCATATCTTATGATGGCAGTAATTAATTTCACGCGATATAATTATCACGCGTGGCATCAGCAGCTACGGCAAAGAACTTTGTCGCATCAGTCATCGATTGAACGAGGCAAATGTCCGAAGTAATTTTCGTGCGAAGTTTCTATGCGCGCATCTGTCTCTCCTTTTAGAATATATACAGCGCAAAACGGTGAAAATCTTTCAAAACACCTGGAGCACAGTTTAATCATGCGGCAAGCAAGTATAAGTTTCGCGGCAAACGCATATATACGACGCAACAGCTCTGCTGTTTATTTCTTACATAATTTAAGATGATCTAGTCAGGGGATACAAAAGTTAGATAGAAAGAGAATGGCGACGCGGAGGAGGTCGCGGCAAAATGGTTTGCAAAGTCAAATAGAAGCAGCAAATTTTGAAATATTGCGGTACATAGAATACGCGACTGCCTCAATTATGATAAAAGGATAAAAAAGATTTCGCGTACGTGAAAGACAATCTAAGATTCTTCCATATCTATTTTCATCGATTGGTCGACTCGAAGCTCGATCCGATTTAATTTTCGTGTAATTACGTCACAAATAGAGATTCACTAATTACAAAATTGCAACAGTACAAAAATAAAGAAAGGACAAAGACGACAGGGTTCGCAATCTTCTTTTCTTTTAAGTCAGAAATATCTCTTGTCACAAGTGTTATACGGTGTTATGGGGGGTGTCTCATTATTCTGTACATAGAAGTATTACGGTAAGATTATCAAAAACTAAATATTTTACGAGATATTTAATTTTTTATATCAAAATATGTCAGATTAAAATATAAAATAACTCAAAAAGTACTTAATAAAAAAAAATACTTAATCATAGTGTTTTGGAAAGCTCTCGATGTCAGCTACAAGAATACTAAATAAAAAATGGGGGTTTTCATTGAAGATTTTAAAGTTGACCTTCACATGACCTTCAAATGATTTTCCAAGGTCAAATCATTGTCACCATCTTATGGCCCATCTTGAAGCCACACAACTTTTGTTTGAAATATTTTTCGATTTAACGCAGTGTTTCTGAGATATTTGAGTGGGTCCTTTAAAATGGGACACCCTGTATATATAAGAAAAGGGATTTTTTTCGATTTTCGAATTATGCGTCGATTGTACCGTACATTGTTAAATGCACAATGGCAACAAATAATAGTGTCAAAAGGCATAGAAAAAAATAAACCGATTAACATTCTAAAAATATATATATAGATTAGCGTGAGATAGTCTATTTGATACAGAATACTGCATCGTCTCGTTAGTTGTTAGCATTCCAAAGAGTGTATCGGTTGAATTCCCGATTAAGAGCCACTCCCATTGTCCTGATAATAATGCAAGTTAACGGCCTCGTAAGTGCTCCTGAGAAGAGTCCCGTATTCTTTTCGGTCGAGCATTCCCACGAGGGAGAGAGCCTTAATTGTAATTAATGGTACCGAGAATTAGATTCAACTCTAGTCCAAACCCTATGGGAAGAAAGGCAAGGAACGCGCGACGTGTTTAATCAGATCCGAACTGCATATAGCGACGAGATTCACCGTATTATACTCGACGAATTGTAGGACAATTCTTTCTTATTCCTTTATCTGTCGGAGATTTGATAGAGATTAGATTTGTTCGAAAATGTGCCGTGCAGACGAGAGAAATATAGTCTCAATCGGCGGCGAAAATGGAATTTAAACTTTTTTACCATGACAGAATTCGTTTTAAGACCATACAAATCGTAACATCCGTTTTGCGATTATAAGCAAAGATCATCCCCGCCTATTCTGTTCCGGAACAAGTCCGACAACTAGATCATTTCTTTGCTAATAGTATTGCGCTTCGAAGCCAACGTTTTTGCTAGAGGCAAAGTTGTGTTCATGCACGAATCCTCGGTATTATGCTTTGAATACGCGACCTTATCTAGGCGTCACACGTAGACGAAGTTTGTAACCAGTAAATGGATTAGCCCGTTCGCTAATTTAAGTTCATACGTGTTTCAGGAATACGCGAGAAATTTCTCGCCTTCATCTGAGTTTGATAAGAACATTGTTAGATGTTTCGCGGTAAAATTGGCATGTTGTTAAATTTAGCAAAATTTTTTTAACTCTATGACTGAAAAAACAATTGGCACACAAGAAAAAAGAGAAAAAAAAAAGCAAAAAAAATGCATATACAGGAAATGTAGAGATATTTACAAGAAATTTATAAATTGAAATTTAGATGTGTAACGAGAAGTTGCATTATTTTGCAGAATATATGTCAATAGCTCACAATGAAAGCATATAATCGACATTATTTTGAGAACTTAAAAAAAAAAAAAATATTTTTTTTCTGAATCGTTTTATGATTTATAAACCGGAAAAAGAAAATGTTATAAGTCTTCTCATTTATAGTATAAATTGAAAATTATTCTAAACTATCAGTTTAATAATTTGCACATTTGTTACTATTAAAAAGATATATCAGGTACAAAAAAATATGCATCTTTTTTATTTTCTTCTCATGATTACATTATTAGCCGTAAAATTCAATATGAAACGTGAAGGCTCTATAAGCGTCCTTCGTAAGAATTTCATGATCTATCTCGATAAAACGGCCAAGAACATTAATGCGATGCTGTCATTCGTTCTCGTGCGCTAAAAACTTAAGGGATCTTCGAGATCGTAAATAAACCAACTATACTGAAGGTCTAGTATCGATCTGTCGCAGTTTTCTTCAAAAATAGAGACAGTTTATGGGAATTTAATTAATATGAAACTGAATAAATACACGTCGGAAAACTTTGCAGAGTTGTATTTCAATAATTCGCGCAGTATTATATTGAAATACAATAAT
This sequence comes from Polyergus mexicanus, assembly GCF_030449975.1. Taxonomy (NCBI): domain Eukaryota; kingdom Metazoa; phylum Arthropoda; class Insecta; order Hymenoptera; family Formicidae; genus Polyergus; species Polyergus mexicanus. The sequence continues at coordinate 5,059,869 of NW_027223341.1, forward strand.
ATACACGAAATTTCCCGAATAGTTATTATAATATATCCAACGATGATGACCTAATTTTATGTCGAGCGAAAGAGTTCCATTAATAATTATGTCGCGAAAATTGCTCACCATTTCGTACCTGTCACGATAAAACAATTTCGGATAATAACTGACGAGAACAAGGGGACAAAGTTCGGTTTCGTCATTGTTTCGTTACCGTCCGCGAAAGTTGATGTTCTTTAATAAGTTGCAATATGAAAACTATGCGACACACTAGGCGACACGGTGATAAATTACCATGTTCGCAGCTAGGTCGTTCATTATCGAAATTTTGCACGCATGCTTACTCACTAGATTCTACAGAATCTACAATACGCATATTAATTGTATCAACACGTTTTAGAGGCGACAGGAGGCGACGAAATGCAACCATCGAAGTGATGCGTAAATACAGAATATTTCATAATGAATCGCCGTGATACGGCATTATATAGCGCTATATTAGTATTATTAGAACACGTGTCTACAGCGAGCGAGATGTATAGATGAGAGGAACATCCAAGAGCGCGAAGCGCGTATAGTGTATATCGTGTCTTCTTTACATTATTAGCCACGTATACATTTCGATTGAATTCATTTGCACAGTTTCTGTATTTTGTATTCATATTAGTGATAGTGTATGCAACTGAAGTTGGCTTAAATTAATTGGGATGCTCCCCACCCAATATGAAGGTTCGCGTTTGAATTTCGCAAATATTATTCCTAATGTATCTCGTATGCAGTGCGTCGCGGTTCATACATATCTTAAGAAGTTTAAGATATATTTAATCAGTAATATTACACGCTCGTCAAAGGAGTTATTTTCCGAAACGGCTCATTTATTATACGATGCTTGAAATATCCAGGAGGAATTCGTACTATGCAAGTTATCCGAGCCAAAAGGAGGAGCAGGTGGTTACTCTCGATATTTAGATAGGAGAAGAATCTGTAGCGAATAATTCTCTCTATTTGGGATTAAATTTAGATTTGGTTATAATGATGTAAAAAAAAGTTATATAAAAAGCATAGACATTTCTTATATTAGGTGTACAACTTTGCTTCCGCCGTTTTTTTCCGAAATTCGAGGCTTTATTGTAAAAAACTGGTTAGGCGTTTTGAAATTGCTTGTTGAGTCACTCCCAATGATCGTGCCAATTCTTTTTGACTTTGACTCGAGTCTTCATTAAGTAATGCCTCCAATTCTGCATCTTCGAAAATCTTCTCTCTTCCACCGCTATGCCGGTCTTCGACGTGAAAATCACCGTTCTTGAAGCGTTGAAACCACTCACGACACGTTCTTTCGCTAATAGCGGCTTCACCATAAGTATTTGAGAGCATTCGATGAGCCTCAGCCGCAGATTTCTTCATATTGAAGCAGAAAATTAAAACCTCCCGCAAATGACGAGAATTTGGCTCGCAAACTGACATTTTCAATCGAGAATAACTTTATGATGCGGACACAAATCGACTAATGTTTCTATGGGGTTATGTTGACAGATGCCCAAGTTTATCGCATGACATCTATGATCTATTTATTTCGACCACTACTTACCGCTAAAGCCATCTATAGGAAAATGGCGGAAGCAAAGTTGTACACCTAATAATAAATTAAATCAGGAATCTCTATTCTCTCTCTCTCTCTCTCTCTCTCTCTCTCTCTCTCTCTCTCTCTCTCTCCCTCTCTCGCATTCTTTTTCTAAAATAGTTAAAAATTATAAGAATGACATTTATTATGAAAGTAATTAAGTATTAATAAAATATAAATAAAATCTAAATCTATTATAAAATCAAAAGTCATATATATGAGAGAATTGATTTTGATAACTTAACTTAGTAGGAATGTTAATACGATGATAGTTAACGATCAATTGGCTCCACCACCAAATTAGCGGCTCGATTATCCGCAATGAGTGCCGCTCAATCGAGCGTCAAAGGATCGTAAACGTATTCAATCTCGAATCAATCGGACGTTATAAAATCGACCTAAATTCTGTTGCTTAATTGCTGATGTTCTAGATTCCAATATAATCCATCGAGAATCTATAGGCCCTTTATCTCAAGAATCTATACGCTCTTTATCAGATGGATGATCGATAGGAAATCACATGAAAGTTAAAATCGCTCGGTGAAATATAATATTGCTATAATATTCATGATTCTTATCTTTCTTCTTTGTATAATAATAATAATAAACAGTTTTTTTTTTCTCCTAACGGGAGAAAGAAGTATAACAAGAAATAATAATCTCTTAAAACAAAATATACGTTTTAAGCAATTTTTAATTTAAATGCATATTTAAACTTGCTACATAAGATCAATTTGACCTATATTAGTGCAGTAGCATCAAATTACTTAGTAACAAAAAAAAAAACATACAATACTATGCAAAGTATCAATTTTTTCAAAAAATTTTGTTTTCTGTTCCCGAGTTAAATGTCTTATTTTAGCAATAAATTTTCTTAGAAATTACTTTATTTTATGTAAATAATTACTTAAAATTAATATGTATATGTATGTTAAATGTGTGTGTGTTGCGTTGTAGGTGTATGTATAAACACAATGTTACCCAAAAAATACATGGCACATTTGTATATCCGGATTCTGTTTGCGACGATCTCATATCGTGCAGAAGCGCTGTGCAAACTCGTGTCCTCGAGATAATCGATTTCAGCCTCGCGAAATCGGATACTCAAACAAGGAGAAGTCGCGTATCGCGATGATACGATACGAAATCGATATTGATGAGTGGTCGATGATGATGCTTCATCGTGCATAGCCACGAAATCGAAATTACATTGCATAATTCGACGCATGCGTTCCAATATAGCATTAATATTCGGTTGCAGACTATTAAAGTTCGTCTCTTTCTAGAATATTCAGAATCTAATGAGGAAATTCTTAGCGCGATATATGCGATTGCAGGTGTAAAAAGCAATTAGTCTTTGTTCGTCTCGCAATTAGAGAGAGAAAGATTTCGTGCTCAACGTTCACTTTTTCTGACCATTAATTTTGTAATTAAATGAAATTATGTAAGAGAAGGCACACTTTAAATAGATTGCTGCTTGTTGAATAATAAACTTATCATGTGTCAAATTTTTTCAATTAATTTGGAAATTTTTCATATCTTGATAAGAAAAAGAATATGAGTTTACGAGTCTTTTATATTAAAGTAAAATGATATACACTTGTCCCATATACTGTATAATATCATAATGCTTCGATAATAATTAAGATGTCGCTTCTCTTAAATAAAACAAGTATTATGCTCTGAGCGATATATTTTATATATGTAAAACAATATTTTATAATCTACGAAAAACGTTGTAGAGCTGATTTATGCAAGCAGTCGAATACAACTTTTAAATCTAAAATATGTATCAGCAGAACTCGAGTGCTAATGAGTTATTCGAAGTAAATAGTCTCTCTCTCTCTCTCTCTCTCTCTCTCTTAGCTATAATATATACTCACTCACTCTATACTCACAAGTTACGCAGATGGGAGAAGAGCATTTCTCGGTATCGGAAAAATTTAAGAGAATCAAATCTATGTAAAATGAGAAGGAAAATTGCGCGTAGAAATTCGATGCGATCAAACTCGACACATTACTGTTCGCATAATATAGTAAATGTACATTCATTTTAAAATTATATCTCTAGAATTTAATAAAATTTCCGAAATATATCTTAACCACATTTTTCCCGAAATTCTATTATATATAAAAAATTATATTTATATGTAATTTAAATCATAAAAATTTTCTTTATAAATAAATAAATAAGTACACACAAAAATTATATATACCTCTTATACTTTTTTCTCTCTAGATCTATTGCTTATTTAAATCTTAATATTGATTTAAGATTATTTCCTTTTTATCTCTTTAATCGATCATGCCGAGTTTTAGCTTCCTGATCTGTAAATATTTAATCGTGGTAGAGAAAGCAAGAGAATGCTCTTCTGCCCATATATATCGATCGCTCCTTGTTGTCTCTGTTATATCTACCATTCGATGGAATCAAATTCAATGTCATTTGTTTCCGATGAAACAGTTCTCGAGTCGCTTAGCAGATAAATCTTGATAGGATTTAATCTACACGCCAACTAATTGACAGCTTAATCCGCGAGAATCCACGTATAAATCCTCGAGTCTTTTAAGTCAACCATAAAGGATCCTCATTAGAGTTACAAACAGCGTCATGCAATTATAGGGAATACATAAGCACTTAATTAACGAAGAAATCCGCAAAACCAAACTACGAAGCCTATTTAATCCTGGTAATATCGGAGATGTGCATAAAACATCATTCTTTTATTTCCAAGTTTAAAATTTTTATTTGGCATTTCAATATGACACGATTATATACTTTTTTAGAATCAATTCTCGATTTCTAATGGGTAAAAGCGCGCTGAGATATACATTTCGATTCGACAATTTTGTTGTAATAATCGAATCGATGGCAATATCGTCATGGAAAGATAGTAGCGGTAATAATAGTGAAAGAATTTGAAAAGCCAGGTGTCATCAAGTGAATTGATCTAGAAATTTCTCGCGGGAGATGTTATACCAACAATCCCGTGATATCGCCGAGATGGAAACGAAAAAACAATTGCGAAGAAATGTGGATTAAAAAACTGGAGAAACTTTGGTGTTGCGATGAACAACATTATCCGAGTATCGAAATCCACCCAGTTATCGCTTTCCACGACCATCATCTCATTCCTCCTTCTATCCGTATAAAACATCTTTTCGCGAGCTGGAAAAACGATCGCGTCGATAAACTTGAGTCGCCAGCTCTGCGATCTCATCTCCACGAATCACTGGGAATAACGTGATTGCACAGAGACGAGCGCGCATCGTGAATAACGAAAGGCGTCGTGAAACTTTAACGAGGATAGCCGGGTGTTCGCCGACGAACTGAATATTGTACGCAATAATGCAGCTGCAATGCTTGTGTCAGAATTAGATGACCAGCAGAGCCGAAAACCACTCAAGAGCGGGTTCGACAAATGGCTTTACACGAGATCGAAGTCGGTCCCAAATCGTCCTTTAGCACAGACAGAACTCGCTGCGTGAATTCGACCATGCGAGATATCCTGACTGAATTGCTCGCGGAGCGATCTTCTTGCAACTCAACTTCCCGGATAATTTCATACCAGACATCGGATATCGCGAATATTATGCAGTATTAACGAAATACTTGCTGGCAACGCGCGTTATATTTCTGAACGCAACGCTCGTATATCTTCCTAAATGTAAACGCTACGTGAAGCTGATCCGTTTCATCTCCGACTACGTGACGTGTCATAAAATAATCGTCAAGTCTCATGTGTTCTTCGTATCAACGCCGAAAATTAATGAGAGGAAATTCGTCGTATTTTCCAAAGCGAATATTTCAACTACTCTAATACGTGACAAAATCAACATCGATGTCACTTACAAGGGGAGGGCCAAGTCGTGCACACACGGATTTCGCTCAACTTTAAATATGTTTTAGTACTAACCCCCCACTAATTCATGGACAAGTGGCACGACGCAATATTCAAGCATTCGCGAGAAATTTGCATTAAAAATTTGTCGTGCGCTTTCTATACCGAATTAGCGAAAGAGGTTAGCAGATAACAGCATGGCGCAGAGGATAAGGCGGCGGCTTAGAACGCTGCCCTTTTTTTTTTAATTTTTACAAAATATTGCAACAAGTGAACGCATATGGAGTAAAAAAATTATTAAATTTAATGCTAATACTTTAAATATAATATTTTATACCCGCATACTTTAACGCCTGTAACCATACGAATAATATCGGTTCGCAATACAATTAAAGACTCCATAATCATTTTTACATAGTTTTATTTTTATATATCGGAATTCTCTTCGGAATCTTCTTTGGGTGTACAAATTTTTGGATGATAATCATCAAAGAAACATTTGAAACACAAACGGCCAAATTTAAAGCAAGAGCTACCCGTGTCTCTACTCCCCTCTACCTGATAGAAAATAACGGTTTCCGCAGGTAGCAGATACAACTGTCTCATAATCGAGTTTTCGGCAACAGAAAAACTTCCACAGTAGTACAAAAGCACTGACCGGTCATTTTTAGAAAGAATTTAGGCAGAATTTAAAAAAAAAATGATTATGGAGTCTTTAATCGTATTGCGAACCGATATTATTCGTATGGTTACAGGCGTTAAAGTATGCGAGTATAAAATATTATATTTATAGTATTAGCATTAAATTTAATAATTATTAAATAATAATTTTTTTACTCCATATGCGTTCACTTGTTGCAATATTTTGTAAAAATTAAAAAAAAAAAATTGGTATAGTCAGGACTCGAACGTGCAACAGGCAGCGTTCTAAGCCGCCGCCTTATTCTTTGCGCCACGCTGTTATCTGCTAACCTCTTTCGCTAATTCGGTATAGAAAGCGCACGACAAATTTTTACTGCAAAATTTCTCGCGAATGCTTGAGTATTGCGTCGTTGCACTTGTCCATGAATTAGTGGGGGGTTAGTACTAAAACATATTTAAAATTGAGCGAAATCCGTGCACGACTTGGCCCTCCCCTTGTTAGAGGACTGCGTGAAATCGATCAACCGCTAGTTTTAAACATTTTGATATCGTATATCTCGATTAGAGAGAAACATGCGGGATATTTTTATAAACATCCATGTCGATTGTGAAATATATACGCAGTTATATAACTTTACATTAGAAATTGCGCTAATTATACATGTTGCTAAAAACAAGCTGCAACAAAATTTATACCTTTATATAATAATCGCTTGTTATAAAAAGGCAAAGATTGTATCTTCGTTCACATGATTATTTGGATAACAATTTGGCATCGCGATTAAAATAAAACGCGCACAATTATACTCCCGATTCGATTTATTATCAACACGAAACGTTATCCGAGGGTTATTGCATTCAGTCCTCGTTCCAATTTACTTAAGATAGAACACTTAATTACGTATATACGCAACATCGATACAACTACTCAAAAATATGATTGCAATAAATTCATGGCAATAAGTATCAAACTTTAACTCTATACGTAAAACCAATTAAATAATAAACCGATAGAGAGAGAGAGAGCAATGTTAAAACACACAGCAAACGCGGCGCGGAATTTCCACGCAATTTAAAGCTCCAGCATGCACGCGAGAGCTTTGTATTATATTGTCCGTTCTCCTCGAATTCTAGAAATCGTTTGCCTCTTCGTGGACGCGAATATACGCCTTATTTGTCACGAGATATTCGACGCGTCCGGAAAACGCCGTCGTAAAAGACTGAAATCCGAATCGACCCGATACGCGAATATATTCGTGTCAATGTTAGCGAGCGAGCGAGCGAGAATCTCGAAAGAATCGCAGAGGAAGATGGAGAGAAGTGGTTATGCATAGCGAAAGAAGAATCGACTGCATTTTCACGATATACATATATAGCGCACGCTTGGCGGCACCCTTGAACGTGTAATATTTTCTCGCTCCTTTTGACTTTACTCCTTTTGAATACGCGTTACGCTGGAGAAAAATCGAGAAACCAGAACCATTGAGGAAATTGCATGCGTTTGGAAATAAAAGAGAAAATATTCTCTTTGGAATACAATGGAGATATCGATAGAAAATTGACGGATACAAACATGGACTGCGCGCGAGCATTCTGCTCTTCTTTTGATATTATATATCGAAGCTAATTGTGGTCAACCGATTAGACAACTATCCCGATGCGGTCGCTGTGCCGCGGCTCTAATGATAATTGCGTTTCGCTCGTGGTGGTTGCAAAGTGCTCCGTGCCGTTAGCGCGTAATGTGTGTGTTTGTCATGCGTGGCACGCGCGCTCGCTTAACAGTTTCCACTGTTTTGCGCCAATCAATGGTAAAGTGTCGCTCTCGTGTATGAAACTCAGGGCCGGAAAAAGCTTTTTCTCACCTGACGCGACACACTACTCGTCGTCGCACGAGGGAAGCGATTGAGAAATCGTCGCCAATCGAAATCGAGTGCGGTGATTCTAGATAAGTGATCGTTCTTTTCTCGAGACGATATCGTAAATCTTTCGCGAATCAGGCGGCAAAAAGCGGCCAAATTGCCGCGCCGTAATCGAAAGTTCGTCAAACTGGATTTCGCAGGTTCGAGAGGCAGAGTTTCGCAGCTTTATCGCGCTGACAAACGTTCATTTCTTCCGGCGAGCAACGTAGAAACGGGCGCGTCGCCCAATGAAAGCGATTCACTCTCGACTCTCGAGAGCATAGACGGGAGTAAACTGCCGCTGAATTAGGTTGACGAACTTCACGAAGCGCTTCGAGAGCGCGACGTCGACGTTCGAGTACACCCGGCACACTGTGTCTGTTAACGAGCTTAAATTATATCATTATAGCTTCGGAGAGTCGTCGCTCGGTGTCACGTTGAACGTCGAATGATGGATTGTATCGTCGGCTAGCCTGTGTTTCTCGCGAGAGCAAGCAACATTTTTCACAACACGTTTCACGTTTCGGATACAATTAGCGTCGTTTTTTGTCAATACATAAATCTTAGACCATATCTGACAATGGATCGTTCTCGGATAAATTGTATTGACATTTACAAAAGGGAAAATCTCGAAATTTACGATTCTCTCTTAAATCTTCTTTTTTTTAACCCGATCCTGAGAGAAACAAGCATATATATAGCGTCAATACTATTTTTTCTCGCGAATGAATTTTATTTATGTAAAACGTATTTCCTATTTAAACACTTTTGTATTTAATTTCCTTCTTCACACGTGATACATAGCTTATGTAATAATCCATTTTTCGCTGATATGATATCCATGTTTCGCTATATATTCATAAAACATTCTATTCTACATTGTATGCGTCCATCAAATCACATCATATATATTTTTGTCGTCGAAGAAAAACTAGGTTCCTCGCTTTAAATTTCTTATATTTATCTGTCAAAAAGAATAGATTGCACGTTGCCAAGCTTCGCCATGAGATTTAGCCCTTATCGCCAAAAAGAATAGATTGAACGTTTCCCTCATGCTCGTTCATTCGCTCGTGTCTCGAATATCATCGACGATTTCACGTATCGTCTAAAAAATCGTGCCTCGGTCGCTCATTTGTCCCGGTTTGACGTTTTCGTTGATGGGGTTTCTTTGTACTTTCGGTTAGAACCAACTCTCGCGTGCGAACGAATCGTAAGGTATCCGAAATAAACAGGGGCCAGAGATTGTACTAACGGTATCCCGAAGGGTTAGCTCGCGTATATAGATCCGGGGATTGCGATGCATCCGTGCGCAAGCGAAAATGAAGAAGCCGCACGGGAGCCGGACTTTGACGTTTGATCCTGGCAGCCGGTCGGTATCATCGTAAATTTTCTCGACGGTTCACACGTAGTGGCGCAATTACAGAGCACGCACGAATATTGCGCACGACTGACGATACTGGCAATATATGAGGTATTTTACAGCGACGTAAATTGCAATAAGATGTTGGCAAGTCATGATTATGATGGATACGCGAAGGTTAGTACTTTACGATATGTCACTGATGCCGATAGCAACGATTAAATAGAACGCTGTGTGTGTGTATATCTGTGTACTATGATAAAATGCTAAAAAAAAATATACGCGCATTAAGATATAAAGAGTCAATCTTTGAGAGTGCTGTTATAATTTTTTTTTCTTCTTTTCTTTTTCGACGAGCGTATATGTTGAAGAGCTCGAGCGTTTTCGACCCAAATTTTGATTTATGGCCGCGAGCATTATTATATGATGCATACAAGATATATTTTACGTGCATGCGAAATTTTTCACCGTAAAAATTCTCGTCGACGCTTTATTCCTCGACTTACGTAGCTACGCGTATACACATTTACATTGTTCACCGACATCGAGGATAAGTAGAAAAATGCCACAACCGAGATCAAAGTCAATAAATTTGCGCAACAAACAGAATGTAATCTTCTAAAAGCTACGTTCCCGAAATAAATATCTAGCCCGTCGGTCCGCCTCCGAGATCCGGCAGTCAGGTTCAAGTCCCGTTCTGCCTTCCGCGTTTCCGGTGGACCGTATCCTTTGCATCTTTCGACGTTCATTTAAACTTCCACTTTGCTCATCGTTACCGCGTCTAGATATCTTCTCGTGCAATCGATATTCTTCACGCTCGACAAAGCGATGGGAGGCAAAAAATAAGAAGAGAATGGATCGCCTGAGAGGAGAGAAGGTGAACGCGAGAGAGGGAATGGAAGTGTTCAGAATGCACTATTTTATCGTAGCGGTTAGACGCGCCCCGCAGGCATCCATCGTTAAGAAGACGAAAACGACGACGTCGGCGATGAAACGTGCCGTCGACTCCCGGCGTGTCCTGCGCGTATGCTCGAAGCTACACGAAAATCCTATAGTCGTACCACTCGCTGAGAGCACTCGTAGCCGCGACAGAGATGGATAAAGGCGGAGAGATTCGGCGAGAAGACCGGAGAATTGTTACAACGGCAAAACGGCACGGTAGGTCATGCTGTTGCCGCAGCAATACGCGACGACGCAATTTGCACTTGTTGCCCCGTCAACACAGACTGTGCATTAAGCTTTATTAAACCGGCAAGTGTTTAATTTAAAATTACTCCCAGAGGGTGGAAGAAAGAAAAGGGGTGCCGGTAAGAATGTCGGCGTCATTATTCGCGAGAATTCATCGAAATTAATTAGATCACGTGCTCGAGAAATAAAGTCTATCTCGCGCGCGTAAAGTAGCTCTATCCTCGGGACGATTCGCACGAGGCATATCGATCATCGTTCTCGTGCCTCCGGCGGTTTGATTCGGAATAAAAAAAAGCATCAAATAATACTTGGACGAATGTAAAATCGAGGTAAAAATATCCGTAGTGCTAAATATCTAGCTATATAAAATAAATTTGCGCAAAAGTCACGACGTATGAAGGATGTGCTGCAAATTAAACTAAATTGTTTTCGCTGTATATATATATATAAATATTGTTAATTAAAAGCGTCGGAAGGAACGGCGTGAAATATAGCTTGTTCGGTACTTTTTATATCGACGCTTGTTGATGTCACGGGACAGTAGGAAACACAATAGACTTGACTGGAAAGCACGTACGGAACATCAAGCTAGGAATGTTGCGCTAGACACGTTCGAATGATGCACGTACAATGGGGTACAGTTGTGATACATGTTGAGCTGCCAGTAAGAAAGTAGACCGACTGAGAGTAAATAGACGCGAGTAGTAGATTGCAAAACTATGCGCACACTTTGAAATACCATCCTACGATTAGAAGAGCGCTGATTTAAGAGAACTTTTGAAACTTGAGAGTTTGATTTTATAAATTGGCTAAAGAGTAACAAGAAACAACTTGAATGACTGACTATCGTTTTCACATTTGCCATGAATGGTGCATCATCTGTAATACCCAATGCAATCGATTTATAAATATTCGCTCGCTATCGTTTTCATGAATCTTTTCCTGCCGTTATATAATATCGACTGCACTTCGCACAGCTTTCGAGGTGAGGGTAAGTTCGCGAATCGCAGCGAGAAAATCGAGAAGAGGAAGCGAGTCTGTAAAATCCGATCGCTGCCGTGGAGGAAGCCAATATTCTACAACGAGATCGATATCAACTAAATAAATATTGTTCGACAGTCGATACTCGAATTGACGAGGTATCTCCTCTTTGTCGCTGAAAGCCAATATTTATTTCACTGGACCGAGAAACGAAAGCTTGCGCAAAAGACGCGTATATTACATTCCTATGCAAAAAAGAAAAAAAAAAGTTTCGGAGATAAATATGTAACCATCGGGCCGCACAAGTATCGGGTTCGCTCAGAAACATTTTCGATTAAGGTATCTTTAGCACCAAATGGCTCGATATGAAAGCTTCGCAATTTCCATTGCATAAATACATCGAAGCCTGCTGCAACGTCAATAGTATTCGCAGAGGTTTTCAACTCGTTACTTTCAGCTATAAAAGAACGCGACTTTACAACGATTTAAAATATGATATGTATCTTACTTTTTGCGTCCGTGCTTGGAGGTGGACAGAAAAACGGAGAAGCTCGCACAGCAATATCTCTAGAAAAAAAAAAAAAAAGAAAAAAAAACCATACATACATATACTTATGTAGAGATACATGTAATAATATGTATGTAAACATGTGTGGCTGATTATTAAAGATTATGACATAAATGTATTTGTGTATTATAAATTTATACAGAAATACGATGGACGCGTATCGATTCCTGCTACTATAATGTACATCAGATACTCTTTACATGGATTAATGTACAGGATGCGTAGCGTGTTCATTACAAGCGAATCTATGAACATTACCTCCGCGCTGGTAGCGCATTAATGCGAGATAATACTGATTTATGTGGAGCCTTACGGTGGAGTTTAGGTCCGTTGTGTCACACGTACTTCCATACAATGCGAATTTCGGTCAGAATATCGATCAAACGTATGCACTACTGGCTCTATCATGATTTTATGACATGTTCCATTATCTTATGATGCTTGAAATACAGACACTATACAAATGTCATCTCGTTTTATATTTCAAAATTTTTTTGAAAACTATAAAACTTTTTAATGGAGCATTAAAAAGATATATAATGCATTTTTTTATATCCCAATTTTATCTCCTTCATAAGATAAAGTTGAAGAGGAAAGCATTCTTATAATCGTTGCAATTAGTTATAACGGTATTAGATGTACAACTTTGCTTCCGCCGTTTTTTTCCCGAAATTCGAGGCTTTATTGTAAAAAACTGGTTATTGCTTGTTGAGTCACTCCCAATGATCGTGCCAATTCTTTTTGACTTTGACTCGAGTCTTCATTAAGTAATGCCTCCAATTCTGCATCTTCGAAAACCTTCTCTCTTCCATCGCTATGCCGGTCTTCGACGTGAAAATCACCGTTCTTGAAGCGTTGAAACCATTCACGACACGTTCTTTCACTAATAACGGCTTCACCATAAGTATTTGAGAGCATTCGATGAGCCTGAGCCGCAGATTTCTTCATATTGAAGCAGAAAATTAAAACCTCTCGCAAATAACGAGAATTTGGCTCGTAAACTAACATTTTCAATCGAGAATAACTTTATGATGCAGACACAAATCGACTAATGTTTCTATGGGGTTATGTTGATAGATGCCCAAGTTTATCGCATGACGTCTATAATCTATTTATTTCGACCACTACTTACCGCTAAAGCCATCTATAGGAGAACGGCGGAAGCAAAGTTGTACACCTAATACATTTTATATTAATGTTACACAATCATCGAGGATTTGATCTTACGATTGAACAGTCTGCTGTGCTATGGAATTTGCCGCGTCCATGATGCAATCACGATCGCAAGGATGGAAAATTGATACAAAGGTTCGGAGAAAAGGAACGCGCCGTAGCAACGGAGATTGGCAGTTCGCCAAGGCGCAGCGATGGTGGAGAGGAGGAAAATAGCCGTACATCACTGATGACTTTGATGGTTCTGATGCGCCCTGATACCGCTTCCATTCTTCACAATACAAAATGCATCGTTGGCTTGGGCGAGTTGGTGAAGTACAATATATCGCGATGCGTTGCAAAGCGCAAAGGAACGGAAATCGCTATCCCGTAATTCGATTACTGTATAAAGTATGTGCCGCGGCATAAAGCGCCATTTCGAATCACGCCGTCGAAATAAATCGCGGTGAATTCATAACGGAAACAAATTCCACCGCCCGACGTTACGCGCGTGTTATTGCCATGCTTGCGCGTCCGGACGAAATCGAGCGAGCAGCGGACAATATTCGAAAAGCGCACTCCATCCGTGCCAATTTTCGTGCTCGTTAATCGCGAGTTACGTCTCTCATCCGATTATGATTCGATACACGTTGCAATTCCCGTTGCTGCGCCACGGCTGTAATACCATGGGGCATGTATCAAAAATCCGCTCTAGCAGCACTCCGTTTCATCGTTATGACGTGAACCAGCTTTCTCTAGTTCATTTAACTTTGCGAAATCTTGGTTGATCCGCACGTATCAAGTTGTCCGAAAAAAAAAAGAAATAAAAAAAGAGAATAAAGAAATAAAAGAGTTAGGGATAATTAAAAGCGTGAAAGCAATCGGTCGGATATGAGTGTGCCAGATAATATGCATTTCGTATTGATGTATGAAAAAAAGAAGAAGTGGGAAATAATGCAAAGTGTGCAACTGGCAAACGAGAGATATGGTGCGAGTTAGCTGTCAGCGCAGCTGTGACTAGTTCTATCGTCGAGCACAAATCGGTCCCGCTCCGCTTCTATAATAGCAGGAGACGAAGGAACAGTGGAGCCAGGATCGCATGATGCGACGTTCTCGGAAATTAAACGTAACGATTCGTGCAGTAAAAGCGCAAGAGAGAGAGAGAGAGAGAGAGAGAGAGAGAGAGAGAGAGACAGAGAGAGAGAGAGCACACCGTTATACACTGAAATTAATTCACGTCGAAGGCCAGTATATAACATTGAGAGAAAATTGGAAAAGGAACTAAAACTATAAATCATAATATAGTGAATTCTTTTGCGATAACATACACCGATGTAATTATGCAAATCTCGTTTGGCTTAGAATATAATCAGTTTTATTTAAGAATTGAAATATTTTTAATTGATTTTATTACATGAAAATAGCATTTTATACGATAATCTAAAAATTCTAAAACGATCATCGGTTTTAACTTTTAAAGACGTATAAATAAATTTTACATGCATGCACATATACACATTAAAAACTTTAATGTGGCATGTCTGATATTGTGCGATGAATTTTGCTCTTTGTATATGTATGGATTTGATTTAAGCACGCAAGACACATACATATACGTAATAAAAATTTAATTTCTTGTAATTAATAATATCAAAGAAAGAATTTTAAATTTAATCAAAGCTATGTTTACAATAGAATATAATTAAAAAATAATTATAAAAATCCATATGTTATATAGTTAATTGATATCTGCAATGAGATGTATAAAATATTATTATAGATTTGAAGAAGATAAAACTGTCGTTTAAATTTTATTTTATCGAAAAAATACGGAAAATTAATTCGTAATATTATCGGAAGCACAATGTGCATTATGGTCATAGAAAATAATTCATGACGTACTTTATCCCCAAGTCGGCATTGAAAGCATTCGTCGCCATTGCGGTAATCGTTAAAGGAACCTCGCCAGTCGCGGGAATCGACGATTAAGAAAACTCGATATTCAAATCGATCGTCACGCCGTAGCCGTAAACTACCGTCAGTCTCTCATAAATTCGGTGAGATGTAAATTACGTGGAAACATTAAGGCATACTATCCACGTGACAAGTATAGCGTAGCATTCGTTATCGTCGCAAAGTATTCTTCGCGAATAAGTTTTTGCATTATCGTTGCAAAATGAGCGCGTGTTCCAAAAGTCACGTTCACCACATGTATTTGCTTTCGTGAACTCTATCATGGCTCCGTATGTGTAGACATATTGCCGGACTATCCTTTAAATCATTGCTGCCATGCAAAGAACCTTTCTCGCGCGACTCCGACAAGAGAAGTTTAATTTCCGTTTTTAACATTTTTATCTCAAATAGGAAATATAAATGTACGGCTAACGAAGTGCGAGCAACGAGGTATTATATTGTAGTTGCGCGGATGTAATCAAGAAGAATCTCTTCGTCATTTCGAAGAATTTTCAATTCCAAAGGAATCCCATTTTATCATAGCGTAGTAATTAGGACAGGGATTATTACAACTGCGGCGTGCACAATAATGCGACGTCTTGGCCCTCCGACAGCAAATTACGAAACTTCGAACTCTGGAAGTAAACTCTGGTCGGTCCGATACGGAAGATCCTGGCATCAGGGCCGAGTTTACTTTGGCGCTCCAAAGCACCACAACTCTCGCAACCCGCCTACGAAATAGCATATTATAATAACTTATCGTTAATTTCGGCTCGTTCCTCCCCGCCAAACTTTCATAACAGAAAAGCGCACGTTCTTAGCGAAATAACGTTAAGTAGCTGGATCGATTTTCCATGTCGATACAAGACTAAACGTGTACGTTAAGTACATTACGTTATATGATATTAAGAAAATTAACGTAATTTAAATTAACGTCTTTATAGCATCTTGTGCATTACATGTAATATATAGTATATTTTAATAACGATAAAATATTTTCCTCTCATTAAAAATTACGATGTTCTACCGAAATGTGCTCTAAATAAATCCAAGATTCGAAAAATGATTCTAATTGCTTTCATCTAATGTTCTGCTAGTATCGCTGAATTAATTAATTTAACAAAATTATTAGACGCGAGCGCAAATTTATTATAATACGCGTGAACGCGATCTCTCGATGCAATAATTTGTCAATGTGTTGTGATGCGGCAACGAGTACCTATAATGATATATATATACGTATTTATCGTAAGTCGTATTATTTCGAAGTCCTAAGATAAAATGCCAGGGATAAAAGAGCCAGTATAATCCGACCTTTCCTTTTTCTCCTTATATGTATATTCCATCGGAGACGCGTTACTTACGGCACATTAATCCCGAGGAACCGAAGCCGAACCTCCTTTTGCGCCAAAGTTTTATGATGGATAAATCGCGCTGTACCAGAAATGGCAACCCATTTTCATCACGTCTAAATGTAAACCGTTGTCGCATTTTAACGAGACATATTGTCTAGCTCGCTGATCTATCAATAACTGTAACTCTCGCATGTAACAGAATTACATACGTCCCGAAGCGTTGTCTAATGCAGATCGCTGATGTTTACGATACCATAAATCGACGTTTACATGCATGGTGCTTACACTAATCGCTTCAAGCGATGCTTTCTAGTCAATGACTCTTCAAGTCTGATAGAAATTCTAATTTAAATAATTTACAATTTATGCTTTTTGTTTTTTTCCTAATAAATTAAATTGCATATAACTATATTTGTATTAAGAATTATTAATTAGTGCAATAATAAATCAATATGAGTTAAAACAATTTTTATAGTAAATCGAAATTCGATATTATCGCCAAATTTAATAATAATTAATAGTTTAGTAGCAATCCAATATATTGGATTGAATAATTATCAGTAATCGAATATATTACATGGCCAAACTTCGTGAGAACAAATAATAAAATACAAAAATAGAGCTAAAAATAACAAAATATAAATTTAAAAGTCAATGTGTACGATTCGATAAAAAATCATTACTGCTTTGACTGCCTTTCAGAACTTTATTTCAAGATTTTTGTTTAAAAAAGAGATGTTTTTCAAGCAATTCTATGATTATTAAAAATATGTTGAAATATATTTATTTCAAATAATAAAATATATGGAATATTCGAAAAATCTCAATGCAAAAATGGAGTACGTATTCTAAAAGTCTGTAAAACGAAATACATGTGCGTGCACAGTGAGAAAATTTTTGAGATTATTGCATTTTACAAGGATTCAAAGAGGGTTCTACTCACAAAGGAATAAAGCGTGTCTGTAATACTATCTGTGATATCAGATGCGACAACGTATTCATTGTTCAATATACTTCATGTGTCGCTTTACATATTTGCAGTTTAATACATAAATACGAATCTATGGTGAAGCGTAGGCAAAAATTTCAAATCATCAAATTAAATCAATGGCAATACCGTTCTTCTGCCAAATCTAGTTCATCTAGAGAGAATAATTTTGTGTCACACCGAGCAAATAGTAACCTATTTCAGATGCAAAGAACCTCGTTTAATGATTTCGCGCCATATTCAGTTTCGCGATCACACTGTCCAATCATCGAATAGCTTATTGTTAGAATTGATCGATGTACAGGTAGGTTTGTGGCGCTGCATATAAAAGCATTCAATATTTCGATATCTAAAAACTTGAATTTTTTGCATTCTTTCAGATTTTGATGAATATTTTCAAGCTTTAATCAAATAAAATGAAAAAGAAATTTAAAAATATATGTTTGGTGATTCGGCATTGCTTTGATAATAAAAATATATATAAGAAAAATATAATAATAATATAATATAAAATTATATATATAATATAATATTAATATGTATATATAATAAAACTTTAAAATAGAAAAATCATATACAGTTAAACACATAAACAAGAGAAATTATAAAAGCATATATTAACATATGTATTTATATAAATCATGATAAAAACGAAAATAAAGACATTAAAAACATTTTAAATTGATATGCTTCTTAAGAAGATTCGTGCAACCATAATTTAGCGAGTCCATGCGCACTCGGATATAAATTCTTAAGAGAATCAGCTCGATTAAGAATAAATTCTGACGCGTTGGATCGTCCTCCCTACGCTCCATAAACACAGGATCGCTCGATTTTAAATGAAGCACTCAGCCGGGATTTCCTCGATCGAGGTAATAGTCCTCCCGCTTTACTCTTCTTCCACCGAATTTAACGCAAACCCCATTGTCCCTTCGGCCGCATCGTAAAATGCTAATTTGTGGCAACCGGCGCTTGAATGGATGGGATAGATAAGGGGGAGGGAGGGAAACGAAAAGTGGACGAACAAGTGACAATCGTTAGAATCGCAATCGAGGAAATTCTCGAAAAGGCTATCGATCCACGTTTTCCATCCCCATGCGTGTATACGTACGTACGCGCACGTGAATATATGCATACGTACAAATCACGTGTATGTGCGGACACATGTGCAGGGTGCCCTCGTACGATCGCCACCATTGCTGGTCGAGACTACACCATGTTCGAAACAACACTGCGAATTGACATTAGATATCAGTGAGGTCGGTCACGCACGAACAAGGTGTCTACCTATAGTATCGTCAGCTACGAGTAAATATTAATTGAAGCACGGACCTCTCATTTTGTCTCGTAGTTTGTTGCGTGCGCACCTGGGGTCTCTGGAAGCGCTTATTTTCGGAGAAGCAGCTAACAATATCGCAACAAAATAAACTTCAAACTTGGCATAAAATTCAGATATCTCTACCTGAGCATGGTCGTAATCTCAAAACGATTTACCCAATATGATAAATGGCAAAAGTTACGTACTTATTGATATCGCATTCATATTGTCTGTTACATTTAAAAAATCGTGCTTCTATGTCAAAGTAAAATCTATTTAAAACTGAATGAAAAATTAACTCTTCCAATTTAATAAAATATTATTAAATAAATAATGATAGTCAAGTTTATTGTCCTATTTGTAGCATAAAATAATTATCGCCAAGCTCGTTAATAAACCTCTTATTGATATAAATACGATATTGATGGAGTTATTCTACTAACTCTCCGATACCACGACTAATTGCATTTGCACGACGTCCAATATAGCACGACTCCTATCATTTTTATCTAATTACCGAGTTATTAACTTACCACGTTCCCTTAAGAGAAAAAAGCCTATATAGAGTGGCGAGAATAGCGGGGGGGAAACGCAACACGATCGACGAGCGGCATTACAATGATTTTCCGTCGAGACCTGGGTGCCCAATAAAAGAGTTTATCGAGGTATCGTTGGGGAAGATAAAATTGAAAAACCCAGATCCTCTTGCCAGCTGTACCACCGAAATAGCCGTTCAATATCGATAGTCTACTCTACTTACTTGGCGCGACGTAGACGGCGGGCGGAAGTTGCGCAGAAAAGAGAGGGAGCGAGCTGCACCATATTTTACAGCAATCAAAAGTTCACCCATGGAATCCTCCCGATCGTAAACAGCGTAACGACGTTCGGGCGAAAATTTATCGCAGATTAGTTTCGTACCTGTTCGTTTTACGTGTACAGCATACAGGGGGTAGATACGCGGCGTA
This sequence comes from Polyergus mexicanus, assembly GCF_030449975.1. Lineage (NCBI taxonomy): Eukaryota > Metazoa > Arthropoda > Insecta > Hymenoptera > Formicidae > Polyergus > Polyergus mexicanus. Next base: position 5,079,682 of record NW_027223341.1, read on the forward strand.
TAAAGATGTAAGACGCGGTTACCGTACAGACAATTATTCTATTACATATCTCATATCGATTCATAATCGCGCGGGTTGTGAAAAATTTCAAAAACGACGGCACTCGCTTCGTATAAAACGCGACTTCCATATACGTTTGACGCACATGTCGAGAATAGACTGACCGTGTGTTACTCTGCGAGAAAAGCCCGATAGAGCGCTACGAACGTAAATTTTTCACGCTAATAACGTAATAACACTCCACCATTTTTATTCACTCGTTTTCTCGAATTCGAACGACATTTCGATTTTCACGAAAGAGGTTGACAGTTCGCGAATGTCGTGGAATGGCCGGAATGTTTTAGAGCGCTGTGAAAATTCTGCCTGGTTCGCGTATACTGTATAATTAGCGACGAAAAGTTGCTGATAACACGGCGTTATATCGCCCGCTAAATTACGGCGTGGAAGACATAGTAATTCATATCGAAAAATATGACGCCGTATTGCGTATGGGATCGGCCACGTGGGTGATATTACGTTCGTGTTGCGCGCGCGTCTCGTAAATATTCATTTAATCTGATCTAATCTATACGAACATATTCCGCGCCTTGCGTAATTGCCAGTGAAATTGCAAATCGATATCTAAATGGCCGGGCCCTTTGTAATGGCAAACATTGCGCGACGTATATCTTCGTATATTGAGATAACGGGAGAAGTCTGGGCCGTCAGGGAAGAGAAAAATGGCAACGAAACAGACGACCGTAAGTGTGACGAGGAAAAGGATATGTTATCCAAACGGATCGTGATATCCGACATCGTTAACATCCATTACGCTCGAAACCAGATTCGGGCTTCCGCGTATTATCGATTCACGTCGCTCCGTCAATTAGCCATCTTATAGAGCGGAACGCGCGGAATCGACAACTGGATTCGGTTAGGTATATTAATCCGTCGACCGGCAAGTGACATTGATATTCCTGGCACGTGAATAATTCGTGCATTCGATAAGTTGAATGATCTGTCCTAGGCATATGCGACAAACGACGTAACGAGCGTAGAATCGAATTAAAATGCGATGACGCTTCACCTCGCCCTCTCATTATCTATTCGCATCGTGTAACTCGGCTACATGTACGAGGCGGCCGTCGTCAAAGCGCAATAATAATGAATCATCCGTGAAATTATTTTACCCTTTAAATACGATTAATAGCTCGTGTATGCAAATTTCTCACTACATTGAAGGCATGCCGTAGGGGTTAAAATTGACTTTACTTAATCACGTAAAATCTATTACACATCGAGTTAGATAAAATCAGTTTACAAATTGAATAGAATCCATTTCACCAACGGTTTTCATCGGCATTAGTTTTTCTGTTGAGAGAGATATCGCGAATATATATATATATATATATATATATATATATATATATATATATATATATATATATATCCATTCGCTGCAAATAGCTCGTAATTTGTTGATGTGATTTGTCCTGTTAACATTGAGCGGGGATATACGCTGACGTCGGATCCTGTGTCCACCAGGAAACGTTTCTTGGTTATATACCAGGTATATAAATATGAAACCAGAATTTTTTTATAGAAAATACACGTTTATTGTATGAAAATGATAAAAAATATTTTATTCAAAGTATTGCCCATTGCTAGCTATACATTTTTCCCATCTCTCTGACAATTTGTGGATGCCACGCCAAAAAAACTGTTGCTCCTTTGAGGCAAACCAGTCATCGAGCCATTTTCGTACATTTTCGTAAGAAGTGAAGTGTTGCTCAGCAAGTGCGTCGATGCAAATAAGTAGTAATCGGATGGAGTCAAGTCTGGTGAGTAAGCCGCATGCGAAAGTATTTCCCAACTAAACGCCTCAATCGTTTCCTTGACCGGTTTTGCTGTGTGTGATGGTGCATTATCATGAAGCAAAATCATTTTGTGTTGCCTTTTTTGATATTCTGGTCGTTTTTCACGCAAAGCTTGATTCAAATCGAGTTGTTGTTGCGTTTGAGCGTCATCCTCATCCAACAATGTTTGCAATTCGCTGTCTTCAAACTTTTTCGGTGGTCTTCCACGTTTTTCGTTTCTCACGTCAAAATCGCCACTTTTGAATTTTTTAAACCACTCAAAGCACTGTGATTTACCAAGAGCATGCTCACCGTAAGCTTCGACAAGCATTCGATGCGATTCTGCAGCAGTGTTCTTCAAATGGTAACAGAAAATCAATGCTGTCCGCAAATCGTAGTTTCCAGGCACAAAATTCGACATGTTCAACGCTATTAAAAACTATGCTGTTGTATGAAACTTGTATTGTTGTGAGTTGAAAATCTTTATCAGATGTCAAAACAAGAAAATGGCGCCAATGACGCGGTTTGACGGTAACTACATTGACAGCTAGGGCCAGCTATGGGCAAATTCCGGTTTCATATTTATATACCTGGTATATATATACAATATACATTTCGCATAAACAACTCATCTCGGAATACGGTTAATTCATCTTCTTCCAAAGGCAACTGATGACAGATCTGCAGAAAATGTAAGCAAATATATGCAATATGGCAATAAGATGGAAGGGGTATACGCGCGTATCGTGGGAAAGCGCGATACGTGATCCAGAATGATGTGGGCTCGGCTTGTTGCACAAACGTGGGAGGGAAAATTGGCCCAAATCCAGGAATTTCAAACGGGTCGTGCCGAGTCACCGTGAACTCAGATCCCTTTCGTGGTCTGTTCTCATGTATGGAATACTCGTCGACCGGACGGGTCTTCTCTCGCGCGCGAAGGAGAGCAAAGGAAATTGCGATAGAGATGGAAAGCAAAGCACTGTTCTCTGAAATTCGCGCAATACCATGCTCCAGCAAAGCATCTAATAACAATACTCGCATCGGGTCGTCCGCTTCCGACGTAGATAGTCGGTGAGAGATGCATGGTTTAATGCGTACGGGCTGTCGTTGTCTCGTCTTGCCCTGCTTGAGCACGCGCGAAGTAAATGGCAAGTAGCACGTTTCGTGAGACGAGACCTCTCGAATTAAATATATGCACGGTGTCACTTTTACGCCATTCAGAAACGAAGCGAAATATTATGCAGCCGCGCGTAAGCCGTTCGGATTGCACGATGTTCTTGTTGCCCTTTGTTCAAGCGTTCAGTCGCACGATATTTTTAACATATGCCTGAGATTTGCATTGAAACTCTCACGAGAATCGAAAGGAGAGTATGATTCTCAATAGTAACCAGAGATTCGTGGAATAGTCCAATACAATTTGGTATAAATGGTCGATAATCCGAATATAACGATGGTAACGCGTTTGCGCTGCGTGATAAATAAACAGAAAATTGCCAATGATACATTTATTTAAACTATCGTACACTCTCAGAAAGGATTTCTGATAACGAGACAAAAAATATTCTTGACATATTTAATCGTATCACAACCTTATGCAGTATAAAAATAAAACAATTTTAAAATTAAATCAATAATTCCTTTTCTTCTCTCTCGAATTAAATAGGATTGTCTTACTATCTTGAGACAAGAGTAACATATACAAATCTAAGCTTATATATTCTTGCATTTAGAATAACTTGATGTTAGCGCCACAATAGTCGGCGCGAAACCGATATGCGGTGGCGTTACTAGGCATTTTATTGTAGATTTAAGAATTTTCCATTTAAGATTAAAATATTCCTTTTTCAATAATAAATATGATTGTCGCTATATCGATCCTATTTTATGATAGACTGAAGAGTAATAGCATTAGATCCGGAAATCTTTTCTGTGGGTGTACGTACAGAGTACATAGCTCCAAAAGGATGCTTCAAAAATAGTACGCCAAAATATCGCCTGAAAGTTTTTTTTTTTTTTTACCGATAACTCGATAACACAAGACTATATGCATACCAACAGGATTTTCGGGCTTGAAAATTTGCTGTGCGATAAATGTAGTAAGCTCCCGGAGAATTCATAATGCTGAATAATCGATTAACGGAGTTACGCGGATAATCCATCTATACGATAAGTACAAATTTGTAAAATAATCAATTTAAATAACTACTTTAATATTTTCGCGTGTATCCTATCATTTGACAAAAATTTCATATCGGAGAACCAACGAATTATCATGGCAGAGACTTGTCATGAAAATAATTATTATTTCGATTTCAATTTTATCAGGGTGAATTATAATTTCAAGATACTCGTATAAATTATTAAATACATGTACGCACGCACACGTGTACACACTCAGTGTAAAGCTTCCGTGCACATCGGATACGGTAAACTCTGTTCGCAATCTCCCGATAAATTGTTTTAAGTAGATTACCAGCGGCTCTCGGAGAACTTTGCGACGATATTAACGATGGCAGAAGCAGCGAGAATCACGATAAATCACACAATTGTACAGTAAAGCTCACGGTGATAAGAAGCAACGCGAGAAATACTATTTCGGCACCGTCGTTGAAGGTTTTGATCGCATGAAACAGTCGATGAGTCGTTGTAGTTCCATGAATAAGCAATATTTGAATATAATGATATGACATGACAATATCTAAAGAGAGAGAAATACGTTGAGTGTATCAATGTTACAGAGACTATATGGTATAGTTTTCCTTATTACACCATCAGTCTTGCATGGTAACTGTGGAATATTATTGTTACGGAGAATTCTCAATGTGAGATCGTAACGTCGTTTCGTTAGTATTACGGATCCGGTTAGACGATACGCGTATTATTGAGCGACGCCATCAGACAGTGAGTAAAAGAGAGAGAGAGAAAATTCGAGAACGTCGATGGTAATGCGGAACTTTTATATGTTCTCATGAATGTAGAACTCGGGTTGGATTCTACGGAATATGCAAGGATGGCACGGTACGCAATAAGTTCTCGCTGCGGAATCGTATCGAACGTAGGTCCATTTATCAGGCACTGACTTGATCGTAGAGCGCAAACAGATGGTGTTCCGTTTTCAATACAGTGTGTACAGGCGAAAGTCGATTGCTTTTAACCGAACGATATGGCGAACATGCGTGATCGCGTGTATCTGCCCGATTACACCACGTGTCACGTTTCCGAGCACATAGTAGACAAATGGATATATCGCCGCGGGCACGAGAACGCGCGGCGCACCGCCCTCTCGATAGAAATCTCGTAGTCTTTATTACGGAGAGAGAAACTACGCTGCGAATGAGAATTTCTTCGCAGAACGAGCTTCTCTTAGAATTTGGAATGACCGCGCACGTCTTCGATAACGTGTATCGTATATCGGAATAGATAGAGTTCTAAATATTCCGTGGCACACTCTTATGTTGGATATCAAGCTGGAAATAGCCCGATTTCACAAAATAATAGTATCACGTCACGTTAAAATTATTGCTGCGTTATAAAAAATTGAGAGCGAAAGAAAATTGATTTTGAAGAATAAAATTAACATGTTGAATAAATATGATTTATTAGAGAAGCAAGAGGTCAGAGAAATTTTTCACCAACTTAGTCTATATTTATTTTAGACTATATCTATTTTAGATTATATCTTCTATTACTTCATCTCTCACAGCACCAGTTCGTGTTTTTGTGTGAAGAGATTATTATTAATAAAGTAAACTTTTCGGGCTTCGGATATACATGACGGAAAGCTCTCACGAGCACGGTATACCACCCATTTCTAATTTCACGTGGACAACGCGGGGGTGTCCGGCATGGAAATGGTAATTTATCCGTCGACCTCGCTCGCGCGCGTTTGTAACATGTAGAAGCGGGCAAACCTTGCCGTGTACCTCGTATGCTCGATTAATCATTTAGCTGCCTAATGGCCTTCTGCGAGATTCGGCGGGTACACGAAACGGAATGACACGGCGTACATTTCGGTCGAGTACGTCATTCCGTGTAGCAAAGTACTTCTCTTTCTCTTTTCTTTTTTTTCTTTTTTTTCTTTTTAGCAACTCTTTGGAACTCACGCGAACTAATATTGCCGAGAGATGTCGAAGCGGTTGTTCGCTTCTGATCGAATTTTTACACAAGAAAAGTGGCCGTGACAACGTGACGATGACGTTATCGTTACGACAGTACCGAATAGGGCGATAAAGTCCGAGGTGGAATAGAGATGACAAGAAAGAGAGAGAGAGAGAGAGAGAGAGGGAGAAGGTGGAAGAAAAAGGGAGACATTGTATCGAGGATGTCGGCTAACAGGAGGAGGGTAAAAGTAGATGGGATGGATGGGTGTTTGGGGGTATTCCTCGTAGCTGAGGAAAACGATGCCGGAGTTGTTTGCGTGTTATCGTTACATTTATTGACAGCAGATACGATGATGCGTCAGATCGTTAGGGAGAAACGTTAAATAGACAGTCTCTCATGCTATCTATCTTTCGTTCTGCCTGAAGAGGGAAGACGAGGCAAAAGAACAGGATAAAGGGAAATGTAAGACGAATAGAAAAGAGAGAGGAGGATGGGGTTTATGCGGCGCTGATAACGGATGAAAAATGGAGAGTCACGGGATCCTGATTAGAATCGAGAATATGAATCGATCCTTTCGATCGTCAATATTCATGGACGCGACAGCGTTCGAGGGAGAATTCTCGGTTAAATGAAGGAAAAATGATCGGGGAAACAATCCAGCTTTCAAACAGATGGACGCGCTTCCATTCTATCACGGAACAATTAAGACACGAAAGTCACAGAAGGGTTTACAGAATGAACAGGAATGATCGATAACTGACAATTAAAAATAATAACATGGAAAATATGTACTTTGGATATAATGTGTTTCGATGAGAAGGAAAATTAATCGTTACTGAGTTAATATTGAACGAATGATCAATGCAAGCAACTGTTATTTACCAAGTGACAGTATTTTTTCGTATGCTGTAATAATCAGCATTATCACAACTAATAATAAATGATTCAATAGCCAGACAAGTTATAGCAAATCGATACCGGTAGAAAACAGTACAAAATTTATACAGACTGTTTTGCACGCTGCGGCGATAGACCAAACGTTGAATAATCGCCGGGAATCAATTAACGCTCCACAATCAACTGCTTGTACTGCAACACGTTCGATCTAACGGGCTGCTTTCAACGTGTTCCTCATGCAGAAAATTTGTTTCAATTTATTTACACTTACAATGTGCGCAAACACGATGATCCTAATTTTACACACGTTTGCGAGCCTTTCGATGTGATGTATTCAAGACAAACGAGCGTAACGATCGCAGTTTGCCTCTTCACCAACAGTTATATCGACGCTTGCTCTACTGTATCTCTGGTGATATTGCCATTGGATACCATTCGATACTGTTATCGAATGTTTACGAGACATTTAACAGTGTTTTTGATGCGAACGGAAAACTAGATAACGCACAAGCGCTTTGTATCCCTCTAAAAGTTATCGAATGTTAAAAGACGCTAGCCTATTAACATGCAAATATAAATTGCATCGTCTGATTTCGATGATTGATATTAATCATAAGCTTGAATTCTTTCCCTTTCTCTTTTCTCTGCATTACATAATTTATTTTTAAAAATGTCTAACGTGGAAATTACAAGTCTGCTGAATTGAAACTGGACATTTCCGAAATATGAGAAGAGATTTCCGTTATCGCGAGAAATTCTGTCTCATTGTTAAAAGCTTTGTGATGATTCCCGACGCGGCGGAATACTACAATGTAGGAACACCCAAGTTACGGTTTTTCTTACTCCGTATTTCACGCTAAAATTCAAGGAAATTACGGTTAGCGTAATGAATTATTGTACGTCGGAAGCGCTATTGTAAGACCAAAACTTGGAAATTGTAAAGTTGAAGATTGCAGGACATAGCCTCTGCTTACTTAGAATAATGTATGACACAGTTATAAATAAATGAAAGGAGTAAACGATGTGTTTGTGTTGCAAGAAACAAAGTATATCTCTTCAAATTAAATTTAAAATCGATTTTTCATTTCGTAAAATACATATAATAAAAATTGTGATTATAATTATCTCATGTTGAAATAATATAACTTCGTTGGATAAATATACTCTTGCTAAAAAAGCAACACCAATTTTTAGATATAAAGTAGAGTACGCATACACCAATCATAATTATCTTGTCTTTTATTATCGCTGTTTTATATCAAAAACGTTATAATGAATAAATCGCAACAATATTTATCAAGTATCTTTTCATTCAACAGCTGTAAAAATAAAAATTGCTGTTAACACATGAATTTTCATCAAACAGAAAATTCTCCTTAATCAGAAGCACAAATGTGCGAAGAAGAAAATTGCCCTCAACTCGTCTGTGATTTCCTAGCGGGATCGTATAAAATATTACTCGGTAGATACGACCTCGAAGATGCAATGTCAGATTGAATGTGTATCTAAAACTTGCCGGCAAATAAAATACAACAGACACCAATCATTAACGATGCGTGTAAAGATTTCTCGCGGGATCCAATATCTCTTTCATATTATTTCATGCTCGCTCTCGTATCGTTGCAAGTGTTAATCGCCGATCTGTGTATAGAATTTTTAACGAACGCGGAAAACGCTCGGGACACTTTGAATTTATTCATTCTTTCGCCCCGAGCTCCTATATAATGGCGAGACAAGAGGAGGGGATGGGAAGGACAAGGGCGATTTACCGATCTACTGCCAAAGGGTCTATTTCACGGCGCGGGATCTACTGTGACCGAGTTTAATTGTATCAGCCATGGTGGTGGAAAGCCGAAGGAACGTTCAAAGCTTACTAAGTGCACCGATATTTTTCAACGTTGAGGTTCATTTTCAGGTGGATCACGTGCTCGCACGGAACCAGTACGTGAGCGTAAGAAAGGAAAATCTGCGAGCAGATAGGGGCGACTAAAGCGGCGTAAAATTCGGCGCGATTGTATATCAGACACGCGAGCCCCCCAATTAAAACGCTCTCGAATATGACGCAGCTGTGAATAAGCGCCGGGCGCTACCCAGTATAAATCATCTCGTACCTATGTGTACCTACACGCAATGTCGCGCGTGTTTTACATCGATAATCTTGGCATCCGTGCATTTCATTAAATGTATGATTTAACGGCTTAAGTAACGAGACCTGCTGTCTTTAATGAAAAAATTTGAGAAAACTCGCAACACGCGGAATCTGGCATCTGAATACGCGAGAAACCTCTGCTACACGGGCATAATTGCAACAACGTGTAGCTGGAGTCGAATACATGAAAAGTAGCTGGTGCGTAAGAATTAAAATGGTATTTTACACCATGACGTGACGGCGGTAATTTGCATCCTAATGTGAGTCAATTATCGCGTGCTTCGTAACTCACGAACGTGTACACGCTACTGATCTCGGGTTTGTACACGGCTCTCTCCTTGCAGGATTACTAGAAATGCACAGAGGCTGTTGTCTCCATCCCCCTCCGTTCGAAATATACTCAAGGGGAATATAGGTGATTGGAGTACAAAGTAACGCAAGATGTCCAGTAAGAGTAAGATTATCAAAATTACAAGATGCGCGAGAATAGCGAAGTATGTCCGTTATACAGTTTTTCTTTCTTTTTTACAGTAAAAACAAGTAATATTAATTCAAATCAAGTCCAAGAATGTAGAAATAATGTAGCGACATTTAATAAAATAATAAAACGTTTATCTCTGCAGCTGTCTATGCGGATTTCGAAATATTTTAATAATCATTTGAAATATTTTAATAATATTTCAGAAATCAAAATATAGTTGACCGATGCATAAAAAAAATTCGATATAAACGACATTCCATATTTTATATAACAAATTTAGTTTATTGAACAGTTATTTTTTAATAAATCTGAAAGTTAAAATGACTACATAATTTGTGTAGGAATAAAATAAAACCGTTCTACTTCATATATTTTGTATATATTAATGCTTCGGATAATAAATAGAACAATCTACTTGGTAAGTGTGATCTTGCTTAAATATTCAGCACATTTAACTGTAATAATTCGAAGAGACTACTGCTTCTCGCATCGCAGAAACGCCAACAAATGATGATAGCCGTTACATCGCTATCCGCTTTAAAATTCAAGACAACGGTATTAATCTCACGGCTTTTGTAAACTCTTTCTTCCAATTCATTAAAACTTCGACGTCCAATATGCTGAACAAGTAAAGGGAGAGGGAAGAAAATTACGGTCCTACTGCCACCACAGAAAGGGATACATAACTCGCAGTTCCGAACTCGCTCGCAGCATCACCCTATAAACGAGCGACTCGCTGAGAGAAACGGTCTGGCGTTTTATAATTAAGAAGGAATTGTAGATATAATCCAGCAGATATCTATAATGCTCCTCTTCTCTCCCTTTCTTCTGTATTTTTTAGGTTTAAAACAATTTATCGAAATGAACAATACCTCGCGCGCGAGGGCACATGGTATTAACGATCGATAAGTACTATTATAGCACAGACCGCGTTTTCATTACGATTCCGCATACTTTGTCTTTCATGAATGTCTGTGTTAAATTCTTTCATTTTCCCTTTGTTAATCGATAAAAACGATTATATTAAATCGTTTAAAATGTATAATATTTCACATTCTGAATGTAACGAATTACAACGAACGTATCGAATTTGCTGTAAATGCTCCTCTTTAATTAGGCACGATAAATAAAAATTTGATACATTACAGAGTACAGTCTAAATTTTTCTTCTAAAGTTTCTATTCTAAATTTATCTCTATTAAGCTAGCAGGACCAAGTCAGCAGAATCAAACTGGATCTATCAGATGATTTAGTACCCATTTTCTACTAATTTGTACCACTAATAATAATTTTGTACTTTGTGCCATTCCCCAAAAAAAAACCGTGGCGCTGCTACCATCAAATTAAGCAAGCAGGATCAAACTAAAACAAAACGAAAAGATAAAAATAAGATCAGAAATGGAAAGAGCTGAATTTGTACTAATTTGTAGTACCCAGAATGCAAATTTATCTATTTTTTCCGTTATCAATTATCTCCAACGTGAATCTAATTTCATTAATATATTCGTTCTTTTATATGAAAAGGATGAGAATCTTGTGGGAGTTTTCATAAATATTTTAGGGCAGAGATTAATTAAGAACTAAGAGAGAAACTTTTACGGTTAAAACTGCACGATATTTTCCGTCAGCAGACAGTTCCGGCAAAATGACAAATGATAAGGGAAGGCCTGGCGGAGCCTAGCGCGCGTTTATAGGATTAAAAGAAACTGGTGCGAACGAAAATCTAAGTCGCGCTCCAATGTATTGATATCGCGTGGTAGCTCTCTTCGCGAACACATTTTTAATCTGCGCTGTCGTACTTGTATATATGTTTGTAAAGTTTGTAGCCGAAACGTCCTGGAAAAGCGGAAACGCGGAAGAAGAGAAGATGACGAAGATAAAGAGCGACGTACAATGGCGTGCGAAAGGACAATTATTACAAAGTCGTGCGTAATAAACGACAATCATCCAATCCAGAAATAGCACATTTATCACGCTCATGCGAGTCTCTCGACTGCTGGGTAACGACTCAACGTCGACGTTTTCCGACTATTTCCGTTGCGCAGACTCGACTGCCCGTACCATTATTTCGACGCTGAGTCACCAATGGCGCACGTTTTTGTTCAAAAGTCAGTTTCAACGACCTCAGTACCAGTAAACATAGGAAACAAAAATTTTCGCAAACGCGATTAAACGTACGAGCGCATACAATCCACAATGATATCTGAGATATTGTTTATTTCCTCTTTCGTAAAAAATTATTTAAATTCCAGGGATACGTATAAAAAGATATTAATTTAAAAATTACAAAAATTGTCAACTAGATAATCACTTTATGCAATATCTTAAATAAATTCATTGAGAAAAAATTGCAAAAAGATCCTACTTGGCAGATAAAAATTTATCTCTATCCTTAGACATTTTTTAGTGATGAATGTTCTCACCGATATCGCGGTCTCCGTTTCTTCGCGAAAGAGATAGTTCACCAGTGTAGCCTAAACGACGGTAAAGGTATATGTAACCTTAGCGCATTGGTGATCCGGACGAGCGATATGGAAAGCAGAGACGAGCAGGCGACGGAGCTGTACAGCTGACGAAGACCCGTTATACCATATAAGCACCGAACGATCAGCCCCGGATACCCAAACTGTCATGTTCAGGAAAAATATTTCTCAGTTTTCTCTCTATGGTCGCTCTCGAGACTAACCGCTCTTCGTGTGTACGTGTGCATACGTGCGATAGTCGAGCTCGCGTTTACGTGTGTTCGAGGTATGTGAAATAGATATTACGGTAGCTGCCCCGAGAAAAGGAGCCTTTCGGATACACTACTTCGAGACACTCTTTCGCGGCGGAAAGAGCCGTGGCGGAAATCAGCAAGTCGCCGAACTTCTTCACCGAGTACATTTACGAAGGGATTTACAGTTGACTCGTTATTCGCGATGTTGTTGCTTGTTCACCGGTGACTTCTCTCTTTTTAGCCGCTCGTAACGTGCTCTGCTCTGCATTCACTTCATTAAATACTTTTCCATAGAGAACATCCAACTACTTTGCCGGTCGAGATTACTTCCTCGCGGAAACCAATTTGCACTGATACACTGGGAGAAAGGAATTCTCCGCCAGAACGGAGATGGGCTATTGTACTTATGCAAAAACTGTTATCGCGCGAAGAACATGACGTAGGTGCGATGAGTATCAATGATAGGATACTTGGAAAAGTCATTACGCAGCTTTATCTAACAGAATCTGTAATGGCTATTTGTAGATCATACATGAATATATTAATAAACGAATATTTTTACGTGATGAACATTGAAACTATTATTGAATTCATTATTCACTTTCTGATCAAAAATAAATATATCGTAAGAATAATACTAATTCAAGAAACTTTAAAAGTTTGGTAATCTTTACAATCTAGATTATTATTATATTATTATTACGTATTATGTAAAATAATTTGTGATTATATATATTGAAGATATATATTATATATACCAGGTATATAAATATGAAACCGGAATTTTTGTATAGAAAATACACGTTTATTGTATGAAAATGATAAAAAATATTTTATTCGAAATATTGCCCAGTGCTAGCTACACATTTTCCCCATCTCTCTAACAATTTGTGGATGCCACGCCAAAAAAACTGTTGCTCCTTTGAGGCAAACCAGTCATCGAGCCATTTTCGTAAGAAGTGAAGTGCTGCTCAGCAAGTGCGTGTCCCATCGATGCAAATAAGTAGTAATCGGATGGAGCCAAGTCTGGTGAGTAAGCCGCATGCGAAAGTATTTCCCAATTAAACGCCTCAATCGTTTCCTCGACCGGTTTTGCTGTGTGTGATGCATTATCATGAAGCAAAATCACTTTGTGTTGCCTTTTTTGATATTCTGGTCGTTTTTCACGCAAAGCTTGATTCAAATCGATCATTTGTTGTCGGTAGCGTTCAGTATTAAGAGTTTCGCCATGTTTTAGCAGCTCATAATAGATCACACCCTTCTTCGTTTCTCACGTCAAAATCGCCACTTTTGAATTTTTTAAACCACTCAAAGCACTGTGATTTACCAAGACCATGCTCACCGTAAGCTTCGACAAACATTCGATGCGATTCTGCAGCAGTTTTCTTCAAATGGTAACAGAAAATCAATGCTGTCCGCAAATCGTAGTTTCCAGGCACAAAATTCGACATGTTCAACGCTATTAAAAACTATGCTGTTGTATGAAACTTGTATTGTTGTGAGTTGAAAATCTTTATCAGATGTCAAAACAAGAAAATGGCGCCAATGGCGCGGTTTGACGGTAACTACATTGACAGCTAGGACCATCTATGGACAAATTCCGGTTTCATATTTATATAGCTGGTATATTGATATATTGAAGATTATTATAAGATTCAATCAACATTGAAACTTAATCGATTTCATTCTCATCCAAGTCGAATGTTCAGTGCGCAATCACAATACAATGTCCACAACTCCAATGTAGTTTGATACAAATTAATATCACCGTTAGTGCACAAAGCATGCCACGTTATCGCGTTATAACCGTATAAATTATATTGGTAAATATATATTGGTAAATGTTTTTATCGTCTGCGATCACCATTCTAATGTACACGCTTATTGCGCTCTAAATTATTTACGCTTACGTGCCTATTATTTATTGCCGCTCATCGTATTATTCTATTGCTATTGTATCCGCGAGCGCGGGTTAATGTTCATAGACACGCGACGAATGATGAATTATTACAACACCTCATAAATGTTAAAGATAGGGGAACTTACAGCGTTGTAATTGGAACAACCTCGTGCATGCGAAATTCGCGTCGCGAATAAATGACGATAAATCTTGTTGCGTCGACGTTATTTTCTAAAGGACAATCTCTCTTCAGTATTGAAGAGGCTCATCCTTACTTAATTGCGCATATTATTTTAGCAGAACGCGATTAATTACCTGAATATGAAGTTATTACTTGAACAAGACGAAACGCGCGAAACTGAAGTGAGTTTAAACAACAGTAATAAGATAACACTAATGAAGAGAGAAGGCAATTGCACCACTTGGAATCATTAATATTCGCGATGTCAGATAATTGCACTTTTTCTTTTGCTTCTCTTTGCGATTAAAACACAAACGACAAATCTCATTTTCGTGAGAAACGAAAGCACGAAAAATTCCTTTCTCGCGATAAATTCAATATCGGAATTGTGTCACACCGGTTGGGGAAATATACAATTAGATTGGTAAGCGTTATTTCACATATAGTGAATTTTGAATATATGAATATGCATGTCGTTGCAATATATCGATCAAATTACAATATTTATGTGCTTTGGAACTTCATTCTTTGTCTTGACACTTCGAAATTTGGCACATTGAATAATACTGAAATTCGACCCGCCGCTGCCTACTGAATCTCTAACGAAGGATCCCAAGCGACACGAGAAATTTACGACAGGCGTCAAGGAAACGAAAGACAGGCATCCTCGAAACTTGAGTAAAATTCTATCTATCCGTAAGTAGCTTCTCTCAAATATTCTCGATACCTATATTTTATTGCAATTTCCATAACGCTTATATATATTACGGAGATCGCCATGAAATATCGAAATTGTATGACGTATGTATGAACTGTTTTCATTCGAAAAGGGACAAATATTCAATTTAAAAGAATCTCATTAATTCGATTTCAATATTCCCCATCTTAATTTTGTTTCAATATTTCTCTATTTTATGTTACTTCAAAAATAAATGTATATTAATATCTCAAACATGTTTATTCTTTCGCATGCATGTAAAATAATTAGTTAGTAATCGCTACTTCTATGATGAATGTATAATGAAACGTTGTTTTAATAGGAAACATAATTGTGTGTACTATTTTCTAGATACACAGCTATCTCTTTTCAATTAGTTTGACAGTAGAAACACAAAGAACAGTTTTGCATAATAGCGAGCGGAAAATTTTTATCCGGATAATATCGCTGTAAAACATTCTCCTTTAGTCGGGGTCGCCATGTAAATGCACCCTTAAAAATTTATATTTTTAAGATAAATATAACACGATAAAATAGAGATCTTCCGGAATAAATTAAATTATAATTGAAGTAAAACCTCTCTTCTCCTAGCAAATTGTACATGGATACACTTGAGTCAAGGAATACATCAACGCGATATAGATCTTGAATATCTTATATAAAAGTTTAAAAAACCGGAGAAGAGTAGTAAAATACTCCTTTGTTGATTCATTTTCCTCGTATGCATGTGCGTAAAAAGAGAAGCTTTAGCGACAACTAACGCATAAAATCGACGCAAAAATAACTCGCTAACATTCTTTATTCAATGTAGACAAGGACAATACGTCTCATGTAAAAGAGAAAGAGAGAGAGAGAGAGAGAGAAAAAAATATACTTGATATGGATGTTCGGCAGTATTTTAGAACGCATCGTTTACAAAGAGTATCATCTCATATTACCGGTTACAAACGTCGCCACCGAGATGCGGAGTCAATTTCTCATACGACAGGTTATCCCAATGGATTTAATAATAAGATGTATAGATAACGATAAAGTTTCAAGAAATAAGTCGTTATGTCAAATGATAACCAGCGGTTATGTAGGGATAAAATAACAGACGATAGAGAAAGAGCGGACACGCGATCAATCGACATTCTCGGAAGGTAACAATAACCGTACATTATATGAACCAGAGTTTTAATGTCTATAACAAAGAACTTAAAGATAGAAGTTTCAGTCAGGTTACATAATAGGGATTGTCTTTAACGAAAATAAATTAAGTTATTATAGTTATTATGTAGTTAGTTTATATAGTTATATAATTAGTTAGTTTATATTGTTATTATACAGGGTGTCCCATTTTAAAGAATCCACTCAAATATCTCAGAAACACTGCGTTAAATCGAAAAATGTTTCAAACAAAAGTTGTGTGGCTTCAAGAGGGCCATAAGATGGTGACAATGATTTGACTTTGGAAAATCATTTGAAGGTCATGTGAAGGTCAACTTTAAAATCTTAAATGGAAACCCCCATTTTTTATTTAGTATTCTTGTAGCTTGCCTCGAGAGCTTTCCAAAACACTATAATTAAGTATTTTTTTTTATTAAGTACTTTTTGAGTTATTTTATATTTTAATCTGACATATTTTGATATAAAAAATTAAATATCTCATAAAATATTTCGTTTTTGATAATCTTACCGTAATACTTTTTTGTACAGAATAATGAGACAAATCAATTAGTATAAAAAAAAAATTGTTTTTAAGAAAATTATTTACAATGTATTTTTTTAAACAATTACTTGTTTTTTTTTTCACTAATTGATTTGTCTCATTATTCTGTACATAAAAGTATTACGGTAAGATTATCGAAAACTGAATATTTCATGAGATATTTAATCTTTTATATCAAAAGATGTCAGATTAAAATATAAAATAACTCAAAAAGTACTTAATGAAAAAATACTTTATTATAGTGTTTTGGAAAGCTCTCGATGTCAGCTACAAGAATATTAAATAAAAAATGGGGATTTCCATTTAAGATTTTAAAGTTAACCTTCACATGACCTTCAAATGATTTTCCAAGGTCAAATCATTGTCACCATCTTATGGCCCCCTTGAAGCCACACAACTTTTGTTTGAATCATTTTTCGATTTAACGCAGTGTTTCTGTGATATTTGAGTGGGTCTTTTAAAATGGGACATCCTGTATATTAATCAAAAATTAAAAATTTGCATGAAGATGATAGTTTCTCATAATTATTCTTTGAAAAGCAAAGCGCTAGAGTTTTATCAATTATATAAAAATTCTGAAAATATGGATTGCTAACTTTTCATCTCATCGACGATTCTCTTTCCGCAAATATCTTGCAATTTTAAAATATATTTTTTTTATATTCGATTGAAAAATTGATTCGGACAAGAGTCCGTATTACACCGAGAAAATGTTTTTTACACTTCAATTTATGTCACGAAAACAATTTCGCCGAGAAATCTTCCAAGATAACTTGCTCAAAGGATCGCACCAACTCGTATAGATCGTTAAGCGAAATGGAGGCAATTAAATAAAATGGTTACGTTCGAAAATGCTCGCCGTTGTTTCCCCGACTTCCATTATCTTGCGCGAAAGTCGATACACGAATTAGAGTAAAATACATAGATATTTTTATCAAGCACCCGTTGAAAACGTTAAGAGCAACTGTCTGATGAGAAAAGAAAACCTGGTATTTAAGGATAACACATTTCACGTCAAAGTCTGAATTCTTGTCATTAAATGATATTGCGTCAATTTTAATCGAGATCGTTATAATGAAAATATAAAAATTGAAAATAGCTACAATTTATTATAAACGAGAATACCTCTTAAAAATAATATTTTTAATGATACCTGAGCTAGACATTTAAATCATATCACATATTTACTACGATTCTGCTGTCGGTATTTACGATTTTATATTGGATGCACGTATTTCGGGGTATACATTTTGAAATCATTAACGTTAATTCATCATACGTGCGTGTGAGGATGCGAGTGTAAATGTATGTAACAAAACAGGAATATTTGTTCTCTTGCACGCCGAGCAAATAATTTTTTCAACCTTTGATCTTTTCTTTTAGCGTAGTGCCGGCGTATCATTTCACGAAGATTAATGTGTGTCGCACGCTTGCGCGTAAGAGCGACTCACTATAATCACCGCGAAGAAAAAAGGATCACGTTAGCCGGATTTTGCTCGTGTTCCCAGAGATAACGCGATTTTTTCGTCGGATGTGCGAATCATAAACTTGCGACAACGGCCGCGAGCCAGGAAAAAGAGACGCAAGAAAATAAAAAAAAAAAAAAAAAAAAAAACGAAAAAGGAAGAGAGAAAAATATACGGCCGCAAACAAGGGGCAGCGGAGCAGCGCCAGCAGCAGACAACGCTACTTAAGCATGACACGCAAAAGAGTGAATATCAGGCCGTAAAGGGAATTTACATGGACTCTGGTAAAGTACCGCATCGGGGAGAAACTTCGAGTTCGATATCTCGAGCGTATCAAGGGTGACGGCGGAGGGAGCGAGGGGAAATACGAGAGATGGAGAGACGGAGGAGGCAAGAGCGGTTGCGAAGTTGACTGTCGGGAGATGGAGCGGTGCGGCGAACGATGGTGTAATAACGCTCGTCACCGAGAATTTTCAATATCACCGGTTCGCAGTTATTGACGGACCGTAAACTCGCCGAATGATAATCTAAAATCGTGCGGAAAATGAGGATGCGTACGATCAATGACTCGCGCGGCGCGGCGGCGGCGGCGCCGGGGGTCTCTGCTGATAGCGACCGGGCCCGGAGAATATACGTGCAATTATACGATACTGATGCGCCCGTCACGGCCGTTTTCACCGATGAGTGATAAATCGTATCCTCCGCGCGTCCATGGAGAGCGTTTCCTCTGTTAGCGCCGTTCCCGTCCGTGAATTCGAACCGAAATTATATCTGGAAACGCGGCGCCGACTTGCCGTACATTAATCGTTGCCGATCCAGTCATATTATTAGGTGTACAACTTTCCTTCCGCCGTTTTCCTATAGATGGCTTTAGCGGTAAGTAGTTGGTCGAAATAAATAGATCATAGATGTCATGCTATAAACTTGGGCATCTGTCAACATAACCTCATAGAAACATTAGTCGATTTGTGTCTGCATCATAAAGTTATTCTCGATTGAAAATGTCAGTTTACGAGCCAAATTCTCGTCATTTGCGGGAGGATTTAATTTTCTGCTTCAATATGAAGAAATCTGCGGCTCAGGCTCATCGAATGCTCTCAAATACTTATGGTGAAGCCGCTATTAGTGAAAGAACGTGTCGTGAGTGGTTTCAACGCTTCAAGAACGGTGATTTTCACGTCGATGACCGGCATAGCGGTGGAAGAGAGAAGGTTTTCGAAGATGCAGAATTGGAGGCATTACTTAATGAAGACTCGAGTCAAAGTCAAAAAGAGGGAGAAAATAGTGGCCAGCGATGGACAATACTTTGAATCATAAATGTATAACCAGTTTTTTACAATAAAGCCTCGAATTTTTCGGAAAAAAAACGGCGGAAGATAATATATATTAGGTGTACAACTTTGGTTGTACACCTAATATATATTACCATCGATCGCGCTCCGATTATTATACAATGTTATCGGGATAACTACGCTCGAAATACGCAAATGAGATTATCGCCGAATGTGTAATGAAAGAAAAGCATTTGTCGCGAATATCAAATATACCCGACCGATGTATTCGAGTTTTCCGAGGGAAAAAAAATCGTTTCACATATGTAGGCATATGAAATAATAAATTTAATAATTAAATAATTATACACCGTAAAATAAACACATTTTTTTCACTTATTTTTCTAATAACTGCGATTAGTGTCGGTCTCTCTTTTTCACCCCTATCGAGCTAGCCCCCCCACCTTGCAAAAATAAAAAAACAAATAGCGTACAATTATGAGCTATTTATGAGCTTTCATATCCCGCAAATTAAAAATT
Organism: Polyergus mexicanus; assembly: GCF_030449975.1. Taxonomy (NCBI): domain Eukaryota; kingdom Metazoa; phylum Arthropoda; class Insecta; order Hymenoptera; family Formicidae; genus Polyergus; species Polyergus mexicanus. The sequence goes on from NW_027223341.1 coordinate 5,099,648, forward strand.
TTGAGCTCGTTGCACTACACAGGAATTTAATATTTATGGTAGGGGGGCTGAGTCGATATCGACTCAGCCCCCCCACCACTTGAAAATAAAAATATTCAATCAATCTTTGCGGCAGAATTAGGAACTATTTATGAGCTTTTAAGCTAATATAGTTTTAATTTTTGAGCTCATCCCCTTAACCCATAAAATCACCCTACGTCTTCCCAGTACAAGAGAGAACTATACTCAAAATCAAAGAAATTAATTATTTTCCGACTAAATATTGTTTATCGATTTATGAGCTCGTAAAATACGCGAATTTCGATTATTGAGCTACAACCCTTTTACAATAAAACTACCCCACATCTCCCCGGCACAAGAGATAACTATACTTAAAATGAAGGAAATTAATTATTTTCTAATTAAATATTGTTTATTAATTTATGAGCTCGTAAAATACGCGAATTTCGATTATTGAGCTACAACCCCTTTACAATAAAACCACCCCACATTTTTCCGGTACGTGCATTTTGATTTGAGTCGATATCGACTCAGCCCCTCCACTATAAATATTAAATTCCTGTGTAGTGCAACGAGCTCAAAATTTTTAATTTGCGGGATATGAAAGCTCATAAATAGCTCATAATTGTACGCTATTTGTTTTTTTATTTTTGCAAGGGGGGCTAGCTCGATAGGGGTCTCTTTTTCATCATAAGAATTTCTCAATCTTTAATCCTATTCGATTAATAGATCGATATAAGGAATGGATCTTGTAAAAATCAAAAACTAGGTTTAGAGAGCAAATGTGCTTCAAGTCTTCTTCTAACGCTACAATAAAACAGATGTAAATGAGAATAAAATGGGGAAAGTATAAAGCAAGATTCTCTAATGCGTGCCTCGAGTGTTGCGCGGCAAAACGAAAACCACCCGTAAACTTCAATAGGAAAACTAGCGCGTAGCATGAGAATTACATTAAAAAGTCGCGCGATCTTATGCACGAAGGTTAACTGCATCAACCTTCGTCCGCGTACGCGCGGTTGGGAATACAGTGTCTCATCAAAGCGGATCGGGCACAAAGGCTTGGCGACTGGCTCTTGCGAGCTCACCGACAACTCAATGAACTATTTTTTTTAATTCGCACCGAGGAAAATCTGTTTCGGAGGGGGCAAAGTTTCCTAAAGCTGTACATACGCATGGCCGAATTCCAAATATCACATCGAGGACGCGAATTAATTAAAACTTTCCGAACGATGCATTTTGTGTCGTATTAATATCGCTCGTACGAGAACGCGCGTGCGAAAAGTATAGTGCGAAATGAAGGCGCGCCTCCTATAAGAAACGGCACATGTAGGAAGAATAGGATCCCCGACGTTCTGGTGACGCAGTGCGCGGCGTCTTCGGATAAAAAATAGTGGCATAAATCCCTTAGGAAATCGATCTCGCGTCGTTCTTCTTCCCGAGTTCTCTTCTCTGGAACCCTTCTCCCGTCTTGACACACGCAAGATTTACTCGCGGCCAGGAACCAATCTCGCATCTCCATCCTTCATATATCCACCTGATTAGGCGATTTGTCGCAGCCGGATCCTCCGGAGGAACACGTCGTGCCATCCCGACGACCCCTTCTCTTAGAATCGACATCGAAAAGTCCGCGCATTCGTAATCGATGTCTGTTATATTCCGCAGACTTGTTCCAAATTTTTCGCACTTTGTTTCACATCAAACGATATTTTCCTTTAGATATCGAAAGCAAGACCTACGTACATTTTCTTGGGCGATCCAAAAGTTATATATGTTCAATTTATCACGAAGAATTTTAGAAATCGCAAGCAGATATTCACTCACAAAATAGTAAATATTAATAATTGACCAAATTTTTAATGATGTAAAATTACCTCCAATTAATTTTACAAATTTCTCATAATGATGCAACATATGTCAATGCTTGCGCGCTAGTTATATTACCTTAGATTATTATACGACAACATTACATCGCGTATACGATACGTAACTATCAAAGAACACGTATAATATAGCATTACATTAGGTTGCGCTTACATTAATCAAATTTGTCGTACGGATGTGTAATTTTCTCTCTCTCTCTCTCTCTCTCTCTCTCTCTCTCTCTCTCTCTCCTTTTCTTTCCTTCTCTCTCTAATTTTGTACTTAACTTCTTAACGTAGGCCGAATTTGTTAGTGTAATTAATCTTGCGTCGCAGTACGAAAAGAATTGAAGAATGTCTGAAAAAGTAATCAACCAGTTAGCTTCAAAACTTATAAAATACCGGCTACGCGTTGAATACCTTTTCAAAGAACCGCTTAGATCCTTCAAAATTCTCTTCATATATCTACGACGCAATGTTAATTCCATTGGGAGAAGCTCATGCTAACCTGCGGCGTGTGAATTGTCATAAATTACGGATCGCGAATTTTTCCTAAAAGTAATGAGGCAAATGTCGATTGTACGTATACAATTTCTCAATCAGCAAAGACGAGACTATCCGTCAGACGGACATGCGTCGGAGTATTTCGTGCAAATTAATTACTCGGGCGAACTTTAGCCATGCGGAGTAAAGCTGTCCCTTGTCTATCTATTAGAATAGTTTGAGATGTGAATGCGGTTCGAAAATTGCATTACATACGCGGGACACGCCGTGGACCATGATACCGAGAGTCTTCCATCCAACCGAGGGCACAACGCGAGAGCATCCGGGCGCGGCCGTGCCGATAAAATTTAGACAGCGAGAGCTTCGGGAGCCGGCGAATTGCTGCTGCATCGGGCGCGTCGACGGTATCCGGGAGGACGGGTGAGCCCCGGGGACTCGTTCTATCGGCCTCCCTCGTCTCGTCTCGTCTCGTCTCGCGCGTGCGAGAGTATACAGCAATCCCAAAATATTCCAGAGTGGTGATATTTTCTGGACATACGCGACCGACAACCGGTCGCGCTCGTACATACGCCCGAGCAATTTATACCGGCAACCTTTTGAATTCAGCAAACGGCCAACCGAGCGCGGAATTTTAAACAATTTCTCGCGTGACAGTTCCTACAAGGGCCGTAAAATCCTCGCGGATTTTCGTATCGCGGGAGGCGAATGGAAGAAGATAAATAGTTACAGAAGATATATTTGGAGATATGTATTCATGTGATTGTACAAGTTCGTGCCCGATTCGTTAAATATAAACTTCAATAGATTAGATTTTAGAGATAACACTTTTATTAATCAATTATATAGTCTCCATTCTTTTCTACAATGGTTTTCCAACCATCTATAAGCTTGTCGATTCCATTTTTGAAGAAAAAACTTGGTTTTTCTTGAAAAAAGTTTGTAAGGTGGTTTTCGACAGTCAATTCCTCGGAATTGAGATTCTTGCCATTTAAACTATTCTGCAAAGACCGGAACAGATAAAAATCTGAAGGCGCAATATCTGGAGAATATGGCGGGTGCTGCAGAATTTCCCATTGCGACTCCTGCAGTTTTCCTGCAGCTTATTCCTTTCAGGAGATGTCAGGAGATGCGGCACCCACGTATCAAGCTTGGAAATGTATCCAAGCTTTTTTAAATGACGAAAAGCGGTTGAATTATCGATGTTCAGCCTCTCAGCAATATCCTCAGTTGTAATACTTGGGTTTCTTTCCACTAAGGCATGCACAATGTCATCGTCACGGCCAGAAGGCCGTCCAGAGCGGGGTTGATCCTCCATGTTGAAATCACCATTTCGAAATCTGCCAAACCACTTTTTGACTGTTCGGAGAGCAGGAGCGCGGTCCAAATAAACGCTTTGAATATTTTTTTGTGCAATCCCAACACTCACGCCTTTCCGAAATTCATATAGCATTACATGCCCCAAATGCACCTTTTCGTTCTCCATTTTTAATGATTTCTCTTATGCACAAATGGACTTATCTGAACAATGTCTGACGCTAAATTGACATAAGACAACGTCATCTATTCGGTGTAAGCAACAATTAACACACGAAAACAATAGAACTCCGCCATGCAGTAACTTAATGCTATCTATGAAAATCGGGCACAAATTTATGCAATCATCCAATACATACTATGCATTTATTGTTGTAGTGCTAAATATACACAAAATAAATATCCGTCATTATATTCTCGTCTGACTGTATTTAAAATTTGTAAAATTATAAGAAAAAGCCGATACGGTCAAAGTCAGTTATTTTCATCGAACGTCTATCTAATCGACAATTACGAATATCTCCGCGATAATTGTCTTTATCAAATCTTAATTGTAACTCAATCTCAATATTAGGAGACAAATTAATGCTATAAATAAAGAAATTTTATTAAGAGTAATTAACAGCAAGAGTGAATTAAGTAAACTGAATTTATTCGAGCATACCAGATATTATTAAATAAGCAAAAATAACGCGGATTAATATAATCGCCGTCCAAAATACCAAAAATGTGCACGATAAATGCATACATTTCTCATCACGTTAATTTAGCAAACTCAAGGCAGATATATCCCATAGGATTGTAACCAGAGAAATTTTGACTCGAAACAGTTGACACTTTCGCTAGCACATGATCAATCGATTCGTTTCGAATGCGTCAAACCCGAGCACGATCCGAATCCGTTCAGGCCCGCATTGTTACGAATGCAACACTTGCAATATGCATTCTTCCGAACGACGCTTTGGAGGGCATGAAACTGAAAATAGGCGCGAGAATCCGACGTGCGTATGTTTTTTTGCAATACCGCGTGTTTTCGGCGAAATGTCATCTCGAGAAGAAAATCCGATTAAATCTAATACATCGAAGCACGGCCGAATAAAAGCGCGTGTAGACAAATCGTATATTATATTGGCGCACACATAGTCGTGTGTTACGATTTATTTTATTATTGTCTAAAAGACTACAGGTGAAATTTTTCCCGATACATGCAATAGCTTTAAACGTATGCTTGGTCAGCCATTGTGATTTAGCCCGTTTAACTTGTATCGAAAATGTATCATCTTATCCCATATATCATAGCGAGAACATTTCGAACACGGCGCAAGACCAGCATCTAACCGCCGTATGTGGCAATATCCGTGCTGGAATAGCGATAAGAGTGCTGAATCAAATATATGGAGCAACCGATACGCTGGGTCTTATCGCGAACGACTCATTGATTTATCATGCGTCGAGTACTCGCTTCGTACGATAATAACCGATAACGAGCCATAAGGTAAATTTCTAGGTAACGGATCGATGATATTAGCTTTCATTTCTCTTGGCACTTTGCAATTTCGATGTGTTACTGCGAGTCAGCGGTATAATTACACGCTTCGTCGTTATATTGTATAATACATGCATCGCGTTAATAAGAAAGTTTAATCAAAAGTATGTGTGGCAAGTATTCGCATGCATACACAGAAATATAATGCAAGCTTCAGCTCGTAAGTTAATTTAATTTCAGGGATATTATTGTAACCATATATACAGATATACAGGGTGTCCTATTTTAAAGGACCCACTTAAATATCACAGAAACACTGCGTTAAATCGAAAAATGTTTCCAACAAAAGTTGTGTGGCTTCAAGGGGGCCATAAGATGGTGACAATGATTTGACCTTGGAAAATCATTTGAAGGTCGTGTGAAGGTCAACTTTAAAATCTTAAATGGAAACCCCCATTTTTTATTTAGTATTCTTGTAGCTGACATCGAGAGCTTTCCAAAACACTATAATAAACTATTGTTTTATTAAGTACTTTTTTAGTTATTTTATATTTTAATCTGACATCTTTTGATATAAAAGATTAAATATCTCATAAAATATTCAGTTTTCGATAATCTTACCATAATACTTTTATGTACAGAATAATGAGACAAATCAATTAGTACAAAAAAAAACAACAAATAATTGTTTAAAAAATATACATCGTAAATAATTTTTTTAAAAACTATTATTTTTTGATATTAATTGATTTGTATCATTATTCTGTACATAGAAGTATTACGATTATAAGATTATCAAAAACGAAATATTTTACGAGATATTTAATTTTTTATATCAAAATATGTCAGATTAAAATATAAAATAATTCAAAAAGTACTTAATAAAAAAATACTTTATTATAGTGTTTTGGAAAGCTCTCGATGTCAGCTACAAGAATACTAAATAAAAAATGGGGGTTTCCATTTAAGATTTTTAAGTTGACCTTCAAATGACCTTCAAATGATTTTCCAAGGTCAAATCATTGTCACCATCTTATGGCTCCCTTGAAGCCACACAACTTTTGTTTGAAACATTTTTCGATTTAATGCAGTGTTTCTGAGATATTTGAGTGGGTCCTTAAAAATGGGACACCCTGTATGTGTATATATATATATATATAGAACTGTACTTACCAGAGATGAAGGAACACCGGGATGATTAATGCTACCAAGCTATTATAGTCACTTGCGTACCACAAATAGTGTTATCCCATTTATAGAAAGCAATCTGAAACAAAAAGATATAATCGTGAATAGATATATCGTTAGTTGCATTAAGCAAGATATATGGATACATAACATTTTCGGTATCAATATACCGGATTTTTACGACTATAATATAGTTAAGAAAATACTTGAACGACTCTTGCGATTCTACCTTAGAGTACGATCGATCGAACATTCGGTCACGAAATGCACGCAAAACATATTTTCACTTTAAATTATGACAAGAGACTAATTCTCGATAACAAAATTATTGTTTCTAGCTTTTACGTGAATAACTGAATTGCGAAAAATACAAAAATTTCCATAGTATCCAATGACCACAATTAACAAATTATAAATGCAAAATCTAAACATGCGCAGAAATTAATTTAAATGCGCGTAAAAATATCTTTATAAATTTTCAAGTGACAAAACCGAATGTTGCACGCAATAATAGTGAGTGCAAGATATAATCGTATTATATTTTGTAATTAAATAATCAAACAGCTTACACATAACAGTTGATTAGTACTTAATAGCGAGATGGATTAAAATACGCTGGTAAATATCGTACATGCCGGCATTGTTACGGTAAAATTATAATATCCGCGTTTATCTGGAACAAATTAACGTTCCAAGCTGATCGTTTTTATTTTTAAAACTTTAATAATATAAATAATAACATTACTATAACGCTAAATTGAGAGATCGTAACATATTAATCTTTTTCAAAATACAAAACTCTTCATAAAAAAATTCATAATATAAAAACAACCTTGCGAACAGAAAATACGAATCGTATCTAGCAAAAAGTAGGTTGTTAAAATAAATATATATGTACATATTTGTATGAAACGGTTTTATCAAGAAAATGTAACTAAAATAACACAATCCAGTGTTACGTCAGCGGACCAATTTTCGAATATGACACAATCTTTTTCTCTAGCAATTTTATCGTGTTTATCTTACACTATGATTGTAATTGATTTAAAAAGAAGGTCGAAATTTGCCAAGTCCAAATATAAAAGAATACGGACATAAAGTAAAAAGCAATAAAGGATTTGTATGCGTATGTACAATATATGATGGATTTTTAGATGTTAATTTTTACTTTCCTTCATTGTTTTTCCATTTTTAACATTATTTATAATAATTTTATTTTCATATTTTATTATCGCCCGTTGGTTTTATAACGTACATTTTTTAATTTCTCACTGCTAAAAACACTGTATATATAATTCATATTCTCTGCTCGGTAATAATAATTTTATCGCGTATTTCATATTTACACATATTATACATATATCAAATAAAAATATATGCAATTCTTCTAACATTATTTTTATATATGCTATATATGCATAATACATATAATATGGACAGACATTTATGTATGCTGAAGATGGTCCAAAAATGGACTAAAACGTACGCTATTATATTTTTTATGTTCAACATCTTTTGATTATTAATCAAGTTTTGCGTCCTTTTTATTACTTTTTCTATGATTAAAAAAAATATATTATTTTTGTATATATATTTATTTAATATATAAAGTCTTATTCATTTTTTATTATCTTTCGATCTTTAAATCATATTCTGCTAGAGAGAATTTAATTTCAAACTTGACGCGCCTTCGATATTAAAATTTTTAAATATAATGTATTATCTCTCAATAACAATTTATTTTAGAAAATAGGAAACAGAAATAATTAGGATTAAAATATTGTATAAAGACCAAATATTTTGTTATAAAAACGTAATATAACGCAATATATATAATATAAAAATTTCAGAAATAATTGGATATGAAGAGACTTATACCCGTATTCATAGTCCGTCCTTGAGGAATAAGGATTCCTTGTTCCTCGTTCCACGTTTCATAAACTTTCCTTGACCGAACAAGGAATCTTATTGGCTCCCTTATCTCAAGGAAGGTCACGAGCTTCCTTGAGGAGTGATGGAGGAAGCTTTTTAGCAGACGATACGCAGAATATAACCAAATATAACCTCCAAAAGTTAGTTTCGTTACATTTGTGGTTTTGTGGTTATTTGTTGTCGCACTCTCAAACTGAAAGTGTATAAAGGAAAAAGGGATAATGGACAATGAATTTTTAAATGATTCTGACGATAGATTTGAAGACGAAAATCCAGAGAATCGGATTCTGTGGCGGATTCCGAAAAGATACATTCGCGATTGGGAAAATCCCGTGGAATTTTTTGAAAATACGAAAAAGTTTTCATATGTATTATATGAAATTAGTTGCAGGCAGCATAAAACGGTGCTGCCTCCAGTCGGTCACTAAAAATCCCTAAAATATTCCTTCCTTCTGAAAGGGAAACTCGAGGTCCATCTATGAAACAAGGTGGCCTTGCAGATTCAAGGAATCCTTCATGGAGGCTTTCTCCGTCCTTAAAATAAGGAAGAACTTTGAATACGGGTATAAATAAACGCCGATATAATTTTTTTAACAGCTTATTATAATATTTTCTTATTAATTCTTAGAAATGTATATTTATTTTACATTTATTCCATATCTTATTTTACGTATTCTAAGAAAGTTATAAAATTCATATTAACTATTATATTAAGACAATATTCCGCTATTATTCTCCTACTCTTAGCGTCTTAGATAAACGCGAAGGAGAGTGCACAATAGATATAAATGCATTCTTTTAGATACTCCCTCCATGTCCAGTTATGAAATGAAAGCTTACAAGAGACAGAAATGAATTTTAGGATGTTCGAAAGATATTCGGCAAGAAAGGAAACGATTTGGATTGAAAATAGATATTGGTAAAATTTTCTTTAGCATACGAACGGAGAGTGAATCAGTATATATCGAGAGAAAAGCTACTCATAAATCTGCCCTATGGTTATGGCGAAGGGTGACTCGCGACATAAGGGAGGGAAAGTGGAGGTTACAGATTGCGAAGTTGAGGACGGATCTCGGTGGCGACCGACGACGCAGACGAGCTACGGCGAGCGGGATAAAGAATTCGGAATTCGATTCGACGATCGTGTAAGTTTCTATGCGAACGAGCACGGCGAGACGGCACAGCTCGGATTCGCTTTCACGTATGTGAAGCAGGTACGAGGAAGCAGCGTTTCGGAGGACCGCGAATTTTATTGAAAGTTCCTGCCCGGCGTAAAGTCCGTTCCCAGGCTGACTGGCCTGGATCCACGCTAGTAAAATTCCCGGTTTTTCTATAACTGAAACAGAACTGAAGACAGCCTTTCCTTCGTTTCTTCCCAAAAGTGACAATACAATCGTAATAAGATTCAAAATACATATGTATATATTATTAACAAGTTCGCGCGTCTAACATAAATATTTTTACCCCAGTAATTAAAGAGATTAATCGTTTCAACATTCCAATATTGGCTCTTTCATACGTACGTATCCCAATGAATATTACAATGTAAGTATAAAATATGCAGTTATATGTTCCCGTGCTCCTTTATTAGCTTCACTTGTTCATAGATCGTTAGTAGAAACTAAAGTAATTACATTTTCTCTCTTCTCTCATAAAATGTTTTATAATCGTCATAAAGATATGCTTGAAAAGTTATATTTCCTTTGAAATAGATCATCTAGTTGTAGAAATTATAAATTAAAAATAATTTGTTATATCTTTCCATATTTGTTTCTAGATTTTTATTCAATAATAGTTCATAAAAATAATGCAATTTTTAAAAATTAAATTTTATATATATATATATAAAATATCTAAAATTTTTACATCTAATCAAATTTCTACAAAAGAAAAATTTTTTCAAGATTGATCAAGGGGTTCATAATGAAATGTGATGCGCTAGCTATAAAATATTTATTTCGCTATATTTTCCAACGCTTACCAATATCTCGAAAGTCTTGAGGAGCTATCGATTTTGCGATTTAGGCAAAATTCATTCGGTCCCAACGCAGTGATGCCAGAATTGAGACGCGAGCAACATGACTCCGTAGTGGAGGGGATACACACACAAGCGTAAACCGTGTGCATGTAATGCGCAGAGCGCTCTGCGCATTACATGCACACGGTTTACGCTTGTGTGTGTATCCCCTCCACTACGGAGTCTTGTTGCTCGCGTCTCAATTCTGGCATCACTGTCCCAACGACGTGTTCCGTATATTTGGAGCGATCGGGCATGCGCCAGATAAATAAGGTCGGATCGATAAGCCACGCGGAGAGAAAATGAGAAAGAATGAAAAGCGCATGGGATGCGCGATCGGACGGCGGAAGTAGATGCCGGCATTTCCTCTCCACAGTTCCTTTGCGCGTACCATCGGTACGCCGTTCCGGCTGACAAGAAAATCTCGGGTATCGCGGTTTTATTCCAGCCAGACGTTAACGCGCGTACGAAATCCGCGTAACGTAAGGGCGTCGTGATGTCGGAGAAAGGGGATAATCCTCGACGGGAAATAATTTATCCTGGCGAAATCTGGCCGAACAGGAAAGAGAGAGAGAGAGAGAGAGAGAGAGAGAGAAAGATAGGGAGGAAAAGCTGAAGATAGGTACATACGGCGAGCCATTCCGCCAGGAAGAGGAAGCGAACAAGTTTATATGAATGAGACCGCGAGTATTGGTAATCCTGAAGATTGAGTTTGCAGCGAAGTTTTCAAGTCGTTCCCTCGATTCGGTGATTTTTTTTTTTTTTCCCCCTTTCTTTTCCTATCGACGCGAGCGCCGGAATGGAATTAACGAATCGAGGGACACGGTTGGAAATAAGCGCGTTGCTGAAAGTTCGATCTTTGACGATCGGAGAATGCGATACGCGATCTTAATCGAGCGCAAACTCGCCGAAGAAGTTCTATCGGAGAAGCTCCGTTCTCTCTCGGTTCCTAGAGTATCGGTTCTTTTTCCCGCAATACCAATACGGAGCTCCGTATATCCAGAGAGTGAAGTTGCTACTGCGTGTATATAATTTATCTTTATTGTGTTAAATTTATTTTGTCTGATTGAAACCAAATATTCCAATATTTAGATACGCACATGGAATATCCATCTGCGATGTAGGCATAGGCTTTATCGCAAATCTGATTACATCGTTGTCGTATGTTGCACTACTTTTATTCTATTAAACGTTTCACGATCTCTAACGTACTGCAAACATTTTCTTTCTATATTTACAAATATACGAAAATGGGTATCAAAATTCTGTTTTTATTTATTACAGAAAGTTGCAATTATTTTTTTATCCATTTATTTTTCTTTTGACATGTATATTAAATTTGATACATTAACCCTAATATTTTGTCATTTAGAGATTAAAATTTACAATTTGTATCGTAAATACACCTTTTCATATGTTATCTTTCGTATAAGAATTAATATATTAAAGAGAAAATTATGCAACGTGATATGTCAAATCTTTTATTGATAGTTTGACAACCACAGACGAAATATGAAATAACGCGAGATTATTATAACGCGAAACTCAAATAACAGCATAAAGAATATAAATTTCGAGATCGTGAAATCAATTTTCTGCCGTTTAACCGGACATGTATCATGTAGCATACTTTAAAATTAGTAGCGCAATAGTAGTAACAATCACTATATTAAAAAAGCAGAAAACGATGCAAACTCAATTAACTTTATACAAATCGCGGCAGGTTCTTTTTTTTATATATGCATATATATACAGGGTATCCCATTTTAAAGGACCCACTCAAATATCTCAGAAACACTGCGTTAAATCGAAAAATGTTTCAAACAAAAGTTGTGTGGCTTCAAGGGGGTCATAAGATGGTGACAATGATTTGACCTTGGAAAATCATTTGAAGGTCATGTGAAGGTCAACTTTAAAATCTTGAATGGAAACCCCCATTTTTATTTAGTATTCTTGTAGCTGACATCGAGAGCTTTCCAAAACGCTATAATAAACTATCTTTTTATTCAGTACTTTTTGAGTTATTTTATATTTTAATCTGACATCTTTTGATATAAAAAATTAAATATCTCATAAAATATTCAGTTTTCGATAATCTTACCGTAATACTTTTATGTACTGTGGAAAGCTCTCGATGTCAGCTACAAGAATACTAAATAAAAAATGGGGGTTTCCATTTAAGATTTTAAAGTTGACCTTCACATGACCTTCAAATGATTTTCCAAGGTCAAATCATTGTCACCATCTTATGGCCCCCTCGAAACCAAACAACTTTTGTCTGAAACATTTTTCTCTTCCGGGCTTGGTTTTTGAGATATTTGCCTGAGGAGATTAAAATGGGACACCCTGTATATAACGTTCGCGCACCAACTGTATAAATGGGCCATCCAGAGACTGCGCTGCATTTTCAACTTTCGATTCCATAGGGAAAATTTTTGCTGGCCGTAAGAAACTTGCTATACAACTGGCAATATAAATGTGCAAATTTTTCCTAAATACAAATGGTTCTATAGAAATACAAGGGAACGATCCGCGGTACAAGCCAGCGGATCGATTCGCACTTTTGCGAGAAACGCGATTTTGATTTGCTGTCGTGACTTTATGAAGTTACAGTTCCGTTAAGATCCGATTTGTATAGAAAAAGTTATTCACCTTGCGCGGAACGTTTAATTAAATCAGAAAACGATTTAGCCGCATTCGGGTAGTTTTTCCGATAATCAACGATAATCACATTACGACGTTACTTACCGTAAAGTCTCAACGGGATTTATTTCGGCTCGTTGATTAAAAGCTTTCGGAAATGAAACGATACCCACACACACACACACACACACACACACAGGACCTCCACGTCCTCGTTTACGTCCACTCCGCCCCAGTTCGATTTCGAGAGTGCACGCGGAGAATATATTTTGTGTCATATAAAATTAACTGTTTTCGGCACAATGAATTCAATTGAAGTGTATAATATATAATATAGTTAGTATATAATAGTATATATATAATAGTAAGTATATATATAATAGTTCATCACACCAGCGGAAAACATTTTAACGGTGAGTTTTTCGACGGCTATGAAATTAAGTTTTCCTTAATAGCAATTTAATAAAAATTTCGCTAAAATAAAATTCACTTTAAACAAATTAAGAAAAAAAATTGTATTGTATATGTGAGTTGTTATTAATTTCTCTTCTTGACATTTAATATATATACTAAGATTCTTTAAAAAAATTGTATTCTTTCTCAAACAAATCTTTTAAGTAAAAAATTATTTCCAATTTAATTCTTTTTTGTTATCGAGCAATAACGAAGCAATAACGAGTACATTTTAGGTTGGAATTAGCGAGTAAGAACAAGTTCTATGAAAAACTTAATTAAAGTCGAAAGTAATCCTCGCCGATATTCGACTAGAGACAACGTCATTTAATTCACAAGCAAAATTTTTTCCACTATGTTTTAAATTGCAAAACTTCTCGGTAATGGCATTTGATGGGAACATTTTTACAAATTATGCGCTGTAAACGTTCTCTAGATATTCACATATGTCTCTTATGATTTCCATTTTTTTTTTTTTTTTCTCCCAAAATAGAAGATATTCAGAAATAAGAACGTAATACAATAGAATGCATAATAAATTCACGTTCGGATTATATGACATATCTTTGAGTGATGTAGTTAATAACAATATCTAGGTCATTCTCAAGCATTTCGAGTACAATAATTTGCAAGTCAATCAATATCCACACAAATATATGTACATGACTTGCTTAATTTGAAAGTCATTTTATATGTTATTACATTAATTTATTCTCGCAGATTTTCTTTAAAGCATGCGAGAAAGTATGTGGAACAAAACAAAACTTAAATAAAAACCATTGCAAATTGATAATTCCATAACTAATTAAAATTATATAAAATTAGAAAATTTTTTATTTAATATATACGTAGCTTTATGCAAAACCACAATTGTTCGAATACAAGATTATAAATACGCTGTTCTCTAATCCTCCTACTATTCATTAAAAAAATAAAATAAAATAAAATCAGATCAGATCCCTTTCTTAAAAAGGCATGAAACCTCTAACTCGAATATATCGAAGCGTTGAGAGGCCTCTTTTCCGCGATGCCGATTGGCTGTCTCGCTTGTGCGCTGCGACTTGCTTCATTTACAACTGTCAAATCATGCAAATTTTGACAGTTTGACAATTTGTGAAAGAAAAAATTAAAGTTAGGAAAGAAAAGTTAAAAAAAAGTGGAAAATGTTTACAAATAACGCGCTTGTGTTGTTCTAGTATACTAAAAGAAACTATAAGTAGTACAATCTTAATATCTGCTTTTAAAAAATGCCATTAAAAAAAAAAAAAATAATGCTTTTCTAATCGAAATATATAATTTACTTTGCTTAAATTTCATATGAATTTAATAAGTATTTTGTATTATTTTGTATAAAGAAGAGAGAGCATAATGTTTGAATGTTTTTATTTCCCAACAAAACTCGCACAAGTTACTTTGACCTATGATGTGGAAGTAAGATCCCGACTGGCGAACTATACATCGTTCACAGACTTATTGAAAGATACCAGGATATACACTCCTAAATATATACGGAATGTGATAACTTGGAGCAGAAAAGTGTCTTTGAACGAGAGGTAGAAAATTTTCTTTCCACTTTCAAGTCACACACACACACACACACACGCACACACACATACACCACGACCATACTACTTAAAAAAATAATTTAAGCAATACAATATAGTATATAATAAAAACTTGTAATTTACTTTCTTATTTTATTTCTGTTTTTGTCGATTCAATGATCAACATTTTTAAAAACATGAATGTAAATTTTTAACGTGTATGAATAATAAATATTCTATATTTACTAATTTTCTAATACACTTTTACTTTAGTGGATATATATATATATATATATATATATAATATTAAACGCATATAATATTAAATATGACATAATATTTTACGACTTTTAATATTTGTATTATCTATTCTATTCCAAAATTTGCACATTATATGCTAAAAATACAACTGTTTCAGCATGATAAAATAAATTGAGCTCGACGCCGTTTAATAGTTAATGACCACTGAAAGCAAAATTTTTCTTCGCATATACCAATACATATGAATATTTCAATTAGGGAGACGAATTCTTATTAAGAGAAAAATTCTCGAGAGAATGAAAAGAGAACACACATCTAACAATATCACATCTCCTCGTCGACCAACGACTGTCCAGCGAGAATGAATGTGTTTTAGCTTCGTTCGTTTATCCACATCTCTAACTCTGACATCCAAGCCGGACGCGAAACATCAATGGATACCTGTCATACACATGATTGCAGATTCAATAAACCGCTTCGGTGAGGAAGAAGCGACGTAGCTATCGACACACGTTGAGAGAGAATGACATGACGCTGTTGGTCACGAGGAGAAACTATATTATGTAACAAGTAATCTCGGCGCGTAATATTAAAAAATATTGAAAAGCATTAATGCATGAAACTTTATTTTGTTATTTTATGTATGCATCATTTTTACATTATTGCAAGTTGGACATACTGTGACATAGTGAGAAAGGTACTTGTTTAAAAGACAAATAATGGACAAATGACCTTTGTGACATGGATAAGAATACTGATATATATAAAAAAAAGATGATTTATTCCTGCAGCTTTAAATCGAGCTTGGTGACCTATTAACAATGATGTTTTACTTATTTATTCGCAAAATTTGTATTGTATTCAACTATAATTGATACGTTAACTTGCAAATAAAAATATCATCGGTTAAAAGAATTTATATCAATATTAAGGTATGTATCGCTGATCTTTCGTATAGTTAAATCAAAATCGGCGAATAAAATTCAAGCGATTGCACTCGGTGTGTAATTAACGCAGTCGCACCATTTACGGCGAAGTCGCAACTACGATACGAGATGAGCGAAAGTATCCAGATGTTGTTTACACCAAATTTCGCGGTCATTCATGGTCTCGCACGGTAGATACATTTTGGCACGCTTTCAAAGAGTAGCACATAGCCGGCGGTACTTTCGTGCTACCGTCTGCTGCACTAGACAGTAACCACCTGACAGATCATTCGTCATGTGAGAGAGGGTCGAGAAATTCTCTTCCCTTCCCTTCCTCGCTATCCCCCTCTCTCGCGAGAGTCCCACACTCATCGTGTAAACGTCACCGACAATTGGCATCGTCTTCTTGTCAGTGTCCTTGTCGGTGTCTCCTTCCAACGGTACCATTCGCACGTAAAGGAACGCACAACCAGATTCCAGCGATCCCGTACGTTCCCGTTCATTAAGGAAGCGCGACCAATTTAGTACAGTCGATGGCCTCCCACGTACAGTTCTCCCTATTTTTGGCTACAACGTGCCTGTCGTCGAAACGCGATCCGACGACACCTGAATCGTGACAAGTTCGTGATTTTCCTTGAGAAATTCCCGGAGAAAATCTTCGCTTCCTTCAAGAACAATCCGCTCGCTGCTACAAAAAAAATTATTTTAAGGATGTATAGATTACATCCCTCGAAACGGGTTTCCCGTGCATACGCCATATTGTATTTCTTTAAGATACTTTATGTGTAGTAGTACAAGCGGGAGAGTAGAACTTAAGGGATCGGTGTCCGTTCTGTAACTTTGTTCGCGACGGGACGAGAAGTTACAAGAGCTGGCTTTCAAGCGATTGATTCAAAGCTTTCTCGCGTCGCGAATACCTGGGCTGAAGGAAGCGACTGTCATGGAGAGAGTGCGGAGTTTGAAAGTAATTTGCAAATGGAGAAGGGCGGATTAAGGTAAATAAACAAGATTGCTTTAAAGTAAAGTTTTCATTTTGAAGAAAAGCGTTGCCCTTTGTAATGATCGCGATGTAACGCAAAATCAGCTAGATAATGGTATATCGGTTCTTGGTGAATATAGGTCGAAAGATCATAAGTCCGGCAAAGAATTAAACCCGAGGAACATTACGGGCGCGGGCCAGGCGGAATCCCACTGAGAAATTGCGGGCGAGATAATATTGGAAGTATAAAGCTTCCCCAACGGTTTCCCGCATCACGAGCCGACGCTTTTTGCCAGCGGTAGCGATTCTTTATCGCGAGACAAGTATCATGGCGATACTTTATATCGTGCGAACCGGCGTTATCCGAGATTTACCGTTATTAAAAACGCCGCAGATGTCGAACACTTGACAATATGCAGGTACCATTACTCAACCAGCTACTTTCGTGAATTAAATCTATTAATATTATAATAGTTATCCCTTTTCAATTTTCATCAGAGGGCTCCTCCTCTCTTTCTCTCTCTCTCTTTTTCAATACTCTTTTAGATTATAAAACTAATTTAGAGAGACATTAACGAATATTATTCTGAACTAACAAAATTTAAATAATATTTCTTAATTTTCTGATTTAATGATTGCGCGCGCGTTCAAAATTTGTTAAATATCTTAAGAGAAAATAACTTGGAGAAAATAAATTTCCTTCTTCCTTATCAATAATAAACGTGTTTCTCCCTGAAAGGCAGAAAGGGTTGAGAAAACGAGATATTCCCTCTTTGAAATACATGAGATGTGTATATTGCCAGACAGCATAGACGTAATCTAATGCGGAAAAAAATTCGCACCGCGCATAAAGCGAGCGTAAAACCGGTAACAGTTGGGCATGAGTAGAATCGGAAAATCGATATCATGGTTTTGCGGATTGTCGTGCGAATTTTAATAACGTGAAACGTTCGTAACAAAAAGATATCTAGTTCCTTTACTTCTATTATTTTCGTAAAATTAAATTCCTGATGATATTAATAATCTTTTTGTAATATACATATATATTAATATTAAAGTAAAACAAAAAATTTTTAATTCGTTAGGTATAGATATTACTAAATATCACGCACAATTATAAAAATCATGCCGTTACAGATAATACGCGTATAACGTATAGATCGTAGCTAAAAAAATTCCGTATATGCGCCATACATATAAACACTGCTTATAGTATAATAATCAATACACTTAAACGATAGATGGCCTATTAAGAGTTTAAAAACTCTAGAATGACGTACTTTCAAAGATCTCCCATGATTGCTCCTAGAAAGTCCCCTTTGCTGTTTGATGTGCTTTCTCTGATCGCACCCTAAGCTCCTGTGTAGAACGCCCATTGTTCGATATACCACGCGCAAAACGTATAAAAAATGATTGCAGTAAGGCTTTTCTCTTCTTTCAAGGTACTCTACAACGATCAAGTCGGCTACTGAAAGGCAATAACCTCTTGTAGATCGAGCATGAAACTGTTAAGTTCTCGCGCTATTGTCTCCTGTTAAGGATTAATGTCAATATAGGAACGTTCTTTGTAAAATAACGACTGTATCTTAATCCTGTCAAATCTCTTGACATATATATATATTTTACGAAAGAAATAAAAGGCAATAAAGAGCCAGTAATTTGATTGTAATAAAACATATGCGCACAAATTACCTTTTATTTTCTTCGTACGATATATTCATAAGAGCCTTTATTAGTTAATTTGATATATATATTTATTTGAAAATTTCTCACAAGCGAAGACATATGATAAAGAGAAAATTATAATAAAATAGAAGATTTATTGAATCTCAAGGTGTATATCAAGGCTGCGGTAAATTCATTATAAAATTACCGCCGTGAAAATGTTTGATTAAAGGCAAATTGCATATTTGACGTTCTCATGTTTAATATAACACAATCCCCCTCTAGCATTCGTTCCAAAATACCATCGATATCCGCGCAAACCGGAGAGAAGTCTGGCGTTGATGATTCGCTACGGGATAAATTATTGTTGAGATTTGTATATACGGACCATAATCACGCCACGTGTTCGTATCCAGAGTGAGGGAGGATGGGGCTGCGTTCCTGGTTTTCACGTAAACGCGGCGAACGGTGAGCTGTATCACGCGCCCGATCGGCTGCACACCGCGAGCTTAATAGAATAACTAAACTCGACTTATACGAGACAAACAGGAGGTCGATCATCAATTATTTGAGTACGCCGCAAGGTATGGTGGTACGAGTATCACAAAGGTACGCGCGCGCATGTATTCGCCCTCCATCGTGCTGAGAATGGCTTAAATGTAACATCCTCTCGGCATTCTTCGTCGTGAAATTTTAAGTCCCCGGAATTGAGACTGTGGCTCTTCCGGTGAGCAACTACGACATTGTTGGACGAAGGTAATCACGCTTGTCGTCCGGTAATATAACACATACAGAGGAGCTCCGTTAAGGACCGTGGAACAGTGAGGTAGACCGACGTGCTCGTTTTAAGGTTCGTAAGTGACGTAATCAGAAAGTAAATTGCGGGCCCAGCGGCGTCGGATAAAAAGGAAGTTGCCAGGAGAATACATTTTTGCAAAAATGTATCACTTGGCGAATATACGAATGTATAATTTTTAAGCCGCGATAGACGATGCTTAATAAATTTAATATACTTACCAGTTTTCCTCGAAACAAAATATCTCTATATAATTTGCAACGTTTGGGGTCTTAGACGGTGGCGATTTGGAAACAATGTTATTTCCGATCACACGAAATGTCGGTGTCGAACGTATACGTTGTTACATTGTGTTTCGCGATCGAATCTAGTTTACTTTCCACTCAAGACTACCGCGATGTCGTGACCGCACTCGGCGCTTCCATACGCGAACTGCATTTGCTTTCGGCATGGACATGTCAGAGAGAAAGAAAGAGAGAGAGAGAGAGAGAAGATACAGAGCTTTCGAAAGAGCGACGATGAAATCTACCGGGGAAAATGCACACGTCAAAGGAATAGTTTGCGCGCGCGAGATCGATGTACTAGCCAATCGGAACAAATTTCATTCGCTACACGACCTGAAACGCCGCTCTCGGAATTGTGGGCTAGCGCCAAAGCACGTTATATACGAACGTTCTAGATTACACCGTTAGGCAACGATCGCGCTAAGGCTGGTATTATCGTTACAATAATGGCATTGTAACGGTGCGGTGTAAAAGCCGATGGTGCTTCAACATACGAGAGAGAGAGAGAGAGAGAGAGAGAGAGAGAGAGAGAGAGAGAGAGAGAGAGAGAGAGTACAAGTTAATAGATTCTACACAGATACGATTTTTCCAAAATCATTTTTCGAGATCAATTCAATCGTTCAGCTCAAAAGAAATTCAACTAAAAATATATATACAATAGAAGATTTCAAATAATAATAAACGAATGAATATGCAATCTTCTTTCGCTACATGTTACGTTTAAAGTACGCCGCATCAATAGGGCTCGAGCTTTAAAAGAGCATACTCGTAAATATGCAACATGCGACAAAAACTTTCAAAAGAAATAACGTTGAGTCGTATGTCATTTTCTGCCATTGGGAGCCGAAAAATTAATTGCGGCATTTCTAATTAGCAATTAATGAATTATTGAATGCTATAAAATTATAGAAATCAATTATTAATCGATTTCAATCAACGGTCCAGAGATACTAAAAAGGTGGCGATAACTAGTTTGTATTATCAGTCAATTGAATATGCGGTCGAGTTCAATTTGGTTGCGGTAAATAACGACCGAGGCGTCGATTAGCAATTACAATTTCGCAGTCGGAATCGTTGCGGTACCACACGTGCTATACACCGGTCGCTATTGAAACTTTCAAAACACTATACGCGTCCACCTTCATTGCCCTCATTGGCCTTTCATCCCCTCCAAACTGGCCTCGAGAATCGCATCCTATTCGCAGCATGCGCGCGTAATGACTGCAAACGATCGATTCTGTACGCCACGTAACGGCAGATGAACGGTGCGAATCCACGAGGAATCTTACAAGCTAGAGTATCATCGCCTCGAGGCTGCTTGTATGCTGTTTCGATAACGCAAATAGTTACGATACCATCCCGTCTACATTCGAATATCTCGTCGTTATTCGCTGCTCGTTACGGTAAACCCGGCATCAAGGATGTTCCATGTGTTAGAGTGATAAGGAGCTCGAGTATCAAGGAATAGGTTCAACGACTTCTACAAGTGACTACCCCGGTTGATTGCGACCTAGGTAAAAATAAACTCCGTTAATAACGGAAAGAGCGATCGCGGTTGGAAGAGCACAGCACGCAACAGCGGAACCTAGCTGCCGGAACCGAGCGCGTTCAGTCGTACGCTAAATGGAATTCCATTCCATCTCGATTTAATTTGGATGAATGGTATAGATGGGACGGGCGCGACGATTAATTGACGAAAATTCACGTTAGAACAATGACTTTCTCGACTAAAGTGCCGAACGAATGGCCGTTGCAGACAGCGGGGAGAACTTAATTCTCATCAGAAATGGCCCATTCTACGCAAAGATATTCCAGGTTCTTGCGAGAATCGTAAAGAGCGACCGATACTTATGTAAAGTTAGCATCTGCTTCACATTTTCGCGGTATATGATGATGAAATAGCGATTCAGTAATCGACAAAAAGATTCAACGCCTTTGTCAATAGTGGTAGAAGCATGATAAAGTCATTTAAACGAATGCTAATTATTATAGCTCACTTAAGTGATTTTATCGTACGTACATATATTAAAGTCTTCGTTGAAAGAAGCTTAGAGCTTTTTGAGCATTAAATAATGAAAATCCTCGTGACTTACTTTGGCGGTTTCTATGTAGAACATTTGCGAGAAACGTAACTATATATTAGGTGTACAACTTTGCTTCCGCCGTTTCTTTTTCCGAAATTCGAGGCTTTATTGTAAAAAACTGGTTAGGCGTTTTGAAATTGCTTGTTGAGTCACTCTTAATGATCATGCCAATTCTTTTTGACTTTGACTCGAGTCTTCATTAAGTAATGCCTCCAATTCTGCATCTTCGAAAACCTTCTCCCTTCCACCGCTATGCCGGTCTTCGACGTGAAAATCACCGTTCTTGAAGCGTTGAAACCACTCACGACACGTTCTTTCACTAATAGCGGCTTCACCATAAGTATTTAAAAGCATTCGATGAGCCTCAGCCGCAGATTTCTTCATATTGAAGCAGAAAATTAAACCTCCCGCAAATGACGAGAATTTGGCTCGTGTAAACTGACATTTTCAATCGAGAATAACTTTATGATGCAGACACAAATCGACTAATGTTTCTATGGGGTTATGTTGACAGATGCCCAAGTTTATTGCATGACGTCTATAATCTATTTATTTCGACCACTACTTACCGCTAAAGCCATCTATAGGAAAACGGCGGAAGCAAAATTGTACACCTAATATATACATACATATATTTTATTATTAATTACTAATCGCTGTATTAATCGCGTAGACGTTTAATGGAATCAATTGATTTATACACGCGATCCATATTGAAAAATCATATCCATTTTTTCATAAATAAGGTGCCTGTGTGTGCAATGTATTATCGATCATTTCTAATGAACTAAATTGACTGTACGTCGCCTAAATTGTTTCAAACACTCGATATTGATTTAGTCACATTAGTGCAAGCTGTTTCTATTCTATCGTACGCATAGCGAGTGAAATGATAATGTAATTAGGTTTGAAGATACAATCGTAATATTATTTTGCCGCTTACTTCTCCCTCAGCTTGCTAAATTTCGGATATCGACATCGGCAAGTCGGGCATGAAAACGGATAAGATCGTTATAGAAAGAACGTGCCCCTCTCGTGGCTGCGTACAGATCTCTAGTATTCCGCCATCTGGCTTGCCGTAAAACCCATAGCAATTCACTTGATCCTTTCGCCACGGCAATATCTGATACATCCTATTCGGTGAACGGTTAAGCAAGTTAAAAGAAAAAAAAAAAAAAAAAGAATTGATACGCAACCAGACATTTCATAACTATAGAAAATTATTTTTGTTATCTCATATCGTTTTTCTGAAATATATAATTATTTCCTTGATCAGCAATATATATAAAAAAAAAAAATAAAAATAATATAATACATCTGCTTTTGCCAAAAGATGGTAGCGTACTAACGACGATGTTATTTCGTGATCCTTATTCTTTTCTAGAGCCATTTCTAGATATATGCAACCCCAGTAAAAACACATGTGTGTTCAATTTGATAACCGGTGAGAGTGCGTGCTGGAATGTAACTGACAGAGGGGTAAATATGATGGAGGGTTTGTCGCGATGACGATGATCCTTCATAAATCGTCATGTGCAGAGCGTTTTCGAAATATACGACCTATATTTTTTATCCGGAAAAGAGTCAGAGTTACGGACAGGAACACAACAGCTGGTACGTAAAATCGGTATAAAGAACTTTATCCGGCACGCGAGGCAGTAAATATCGGAATCCTCGTGAAACTTCAGAGTCATATACGCCCTCGCATAATGCTGGGTTTCTGTGGGGCGTTACGGGGCAGGCAGACTCGTCTGTGCAATAAATCATTGCAAATACCTTCCGACAGATAATGATAAAAGATCCGATTTTAGCTCCTCCGTGGACGAAATCTAAGAGAGCATCTACAAATACTTTTAATTTCATTAAAAGATATTCATACAATTATGATAACGCTAACTTAAGATGTTATGAGCTTTTGAGTGAGAAATTTTGTTACAATACATAATAGAGTAATATATTATAAATTGAATTGTACAAAAGAAAGAAATGTACAAAAATTAAAGTTAAAATCGTGCAATTCTCTATTCATATAATATTATACTTAATCTCATATTATTTCTAACTTTTAATCCAAATTAATAATTCGAAAAAAAAACAAAACAGTAATGTACTAAACTTGTGCTCTTCTCACATATATTTTGCCTAAAATTCACAGATAATATTATAAAATCAATTCGCCAAGCGTGTAACTAAAAAAATATCTTTATTAATATCCGATGCTCGCAAACATTTTAAAATAACATAAAATGATTTATTTTGATAGTATGACTTTGTATTACATATCCCATTGTTGCGCGTGAGGTAAAACTTTCGCCGCGTTTGCATAAACGTATTCACGTACGTCTCAGTTTTAATACCGTCGGGATAGTTGTACGGCATACTGTGTTAAGTGACGAACTTTTTTACGCTGTAATTGTAATGCAGAGACCCTCGTTTCCCCGCTTCAGTGCGTCCCATAAGATATCCGCATGAAACGCAGTGCGTACCAGGTGAGTCGTAACTTGGAGAAACGAACCGACTCCCGCGGGGGATAAAAGTCGCGTCGCGAAGAAACGTGGAAAATGGTAAACCCGATGAACAATGGTCCGTTTTTTACGAGGATCTCGTAGCTGTTTGCGCGGCCCTCGCAAATGCATAAATGTGTACGAAAGGAATGTGAAGAAAGAAAAAGGATCGCGCGCGGTAAAAGAGCCACGATGGAAAACCTTGCTGCCATAAACAATCATGAATGTTTCTTTGCTGCACGATCGTAAATTCATTCCTATCGACGATGAAATACAACTGCCTACATTTTAGCCTGCATTTTCACATAATTCTTGAACCCTGATTTAATATGTGCAGCACCTATGCATTTTCGGAAATGCACGTTGCGGCATATATATAAAAAGCTTTAAAGATTATTTTCAGTATTGAGATATATATCGGTTCGTAGGCGCGAACGCATATAATTTATTCCAAAACCTAATGAATAAATGCGGACATACTCTATTTCGCTCTAAAATAAAACATCAAATTGCAATATCAAAATTCTAGAACAAAATAATTGTCAAATAAAATAATATTGTAGGCTTTATTAATAAATAGGTGAATTATTATTTTCCAATATGCACATAGAATAGAATTATTATATTTAACTTATAAAATATATTATCTTTACAATAATAAAAATTAAAATGTCAATTTTGCAAAAGAGACGTTAACTGACATGACGTTTCAATAACAAAGTCAGAGATATCTATCAATAGTTTCATATTATATACATGCATGTATGTATGTATGTATATATATTATTGTATGCATGTACGTATGCATGTAAGTATTGTACATATGTATGATGCAAAACCAAATGTGCTTGCAAACAATTAATTTTATCGGCTGTTGCGGCAATGCAGCGATGTGTACAAATAACGGATTTTCATTTCGCATATCAAATATTGCGAACGACTCTATCTCAAAATTATATCAGCGAATGTGAGCAAATATTTAACGATTCGAAAAGCAGGCAAATTCGTTGCCACATTTTTTCAGCAAACGTGAATAGAGAATATCAATGTACAGAAAATTATGTTATAAGAGAATCGCGAATTTATATTTCTCGTAGAATCTTATACGGGGTAAAATTCCATCATTCGTCTTTATCGTAACTCTATAATGTAGCAGATAGATAAATTTCCCATTTATCGAGGCAAGTCGTAAATTTCGCGAAAATACAATACAAGCCGGAGTACCGGACGAGCAAGTTCAAAGTACTTCTACTGGACAATGCTTCTTACGTACTCGTCCGCGAAATCCACTTTCCAATAAAATCGAGTGCCGTCGATTATTTCCACAACTATGTCAGATTTAGCTTAGAAATACTCGTATTTCCTAGTCGGCGTTGCATTGTTATTTAATTTCATTGGACGGAAGCTTCTCGATACAATGGATATAACAGATTAGAAGAAAAGGACTCGACCGAATCTAATTTGTAACCGTCGACCAATATGGGAGTGCTGCGTACGTGCCGTCAGATTTTTCCGTTTTTCTCCGCACGGGAGAGAACAGAACAACCAAATATCGATTCGCGCACAATGTTAATCATTGTCTGAAATAATTATACGGTTATATACGATCGATCTCATGCCGTCGTGTCATCGTCGAGCGACGTGCTCACGAGTACAAAGCGTCCGTTTTATGCGAATACGCACCGACATCGACGAGAGAGCCCAGCTGTACCATTCGAGAACAATGCGGCATAGCAGTTCGTACAAATGGATCAGCTTGCCCGTCTTCCTGAGGAACGAGATCGAAAGAAAGAGCGGGAGCGGCAACGTGGACGAAAAGAGAAAGAGAGAGAGAGAGAGGTTGCCACAAGGCGATTCTACGGTATTACGTACGTACCAGCGTACAATAGCTGCTTGCACTCGTAGGCGTCGTATCTTTCGACATACCTGTCTGGCACACAAATAGAACCAAAGGCAGAACTTTGAGTCCCACCAGTGATTCGTGATACATGTGGCAACGTCGAGAACACGGGCCTTACCTGAGCGACCCCAACATCGATCCACGCGGTGCAAGCAGGTAAACGTGCTCCCCTTGAGTCTACGGAGCTAGGCAGCAACCGCCGTAAACCGAGGTTCGATCTATCGCTGATTGGGTTTGCTCACGATCACGCGGGTAAGCTAAATCGAAATTCGCATCTCCGAGTAAAGCTGCTTAGGGCTCAGGGTTACGCACGAATTGTGCTAGACGATTTATACCCGCGGCGCGATGTTTCTTCAATTGCTCCATTGAAATCGCGAGGCGAGAGACCGGCAAGAAAATCCAATATTACATTAAAACTGGATTTATTTTGCAAACGAAAGACATTACGGCGTATATATTCCGCTTTGAAAATAGATTGTCTAATTTTATTGCGAAATTAGGACTTATTGTTAATATTCGTTATATTAGTTGATAGAACAAACGCGACATTCTATTATACAAAGCACTCGTGATTTATAAATGCATCGCATGATATACATTAAAAATTCTATTCGGCAAGCGGATGCTTTTAAAAGAGACAAAAGTTACGCTCATGCATTGTAAACAAAAGCTCCGAAATCGAGATATTCGCTAAAGAATATTATCGATATATTCTGTCCATCCTCACAACGAGAAAATTAATTTCGACATACCCGTTTCGTCGCGATATCAATCATGGTTGAATTCCAATTTCACATCGAACGCAGATAATATTGTCGCCTCGCGATTTCAACAATAAAATCCTTGTCACATATGAAAGTTAAACGAATAAAGTATATCTCAAAAATATACAAATGATGGCAAAGTTATATAACTTTGTATAAATAAAACTTTTTGAATTTTTAAGAGATTTTTCTCTTGAATATCATTATTTCTATACGTATATGTATGAATATATATATATAGTGTTTCATTTTAAAGGACCCACTCAAATATCTCAGAAACACTGCGTTAAATCAAAAAATGTTTCAAACAAAAGTTGTGTGGCTTCAAGGGGGCCATAAGATGGTGACAATGATTTGACCTTGGAAAATCATTTGAAGGTCATGTGAAGGTCAACTTTAAGATCTTAAATGGAAACCCCCATTTTTTATTTAATATTCTTGTAGCTGACATCGAGAGCTTTCCAAAACGCTATAATTAAGTATTTTTTTATTC
The DNA here is from genome assembly GCF_030449975.1 of Polyergus mexicanus. Lineage (NCBI taxonomy): Eukaryota > Metazoa > Arthropoda > Insecta > Hymenoptera > Formicidae > Polyergus > Polyergus mexicanus. The sequence continues at coordinate 5,127,244 of NW_027223341.1, forward strand.
AGTACTTTTTGAGTTATTTTATATTTTAATCTGACATATTTTGATATAAAAAATTAAATATCTCGTAAAATATTTAGTTTTTTCGATAATTTTACCGTAATACTTCTATGTACAGAATAATAAGACAAATTAATTAGTGTCAAAAAAAAACAAATAATTGTTTAAAAAAATACATCGTAAATAATTTTTTTAAAAACTATTATTTTTTTATACTAATTGATTTGTATCATTATTCTGTACATAAAAGTATTACGGTAAGATTATCAAAAACTAAATATTTTATGAGATATTTAATTTTTTATATCAAAAGATGTCAGATTAAAATATAAAATAACTCAAAAAGTACTTAATGAAAAAATACTTTATTATAGTGTTTTGGAAAGCTCTCGAGGCAAGCTACAAGAATACTAAATAAAAAATGGAGGTTTCCATTTAAGATTTTAAAATTGACCTTCACGACTTTCAAATGATTTTCCAAGGTCAAATCAGTGTCACCATCTTATGGCGCCCTTGAAGCCACACAACTTTTATTTGAAACATTTTTCGATTTAACGCAGTGTTTCTGAGATATTTGAGTGGGTCCTTTAAAATGGGACAGCCTGTATATATATGTATATCAGCTGCAATTATAATAATTGTATATAAAATCTACAATTTGCTCCCGATTACAGTGAAAGGCTGCGACATTGTGTATATATATATATATATATATATTATTTAATAGATTAGTATTATGCATATATGCATACATATATATATAATTTTCGCCAAGGAAATATACCACTTCATTTATCAGATGAGAACCGTTCAAATAAAATATTATATCGCAGTCTTTCGCTGCAATTAAAAAATAATTGTACATTTTATACATACTTATTATAATTGCAGCGGATGACATATTTCGTGCGCATTTATGAACTCGTTGACATTTAATGAGATCGTAACGGATAAATGAAGCATTCATTTACCCAATCATCGGGTATGATTAAGAAATATAAATTTCATAAGTGCGTTAAGATATTATTGCATTGTAAATTAATTATCACATGTCAATTGTATTCATTAACAAACTCGCGTAATGATTTGCTCCTTTTTACATACTTTCTGCTCGAATGTTCGATTATTAGAAGTAACTGTCAAATTCTCTGTGTATAATATATATCAGGAGACGAGAGCTACATTTTTTCGTGACTAAAAACTAAACGCAGAGCCAAGAAATAAAAGCAGAATGGATGTGAGGAGAATAGGTGAAAGGATCGCGATAGAGATATATCGAAGAAAATACGTTTCCCACACATTCGCTGAATATTCGCAGGGTATATTGATAGAAAAGAACGCTTTTCGCAAAAACATGCCTGTGTTTGTATGAGCGGAAATTCGAAAACGGAAGGTACACACGCAAGTTCGATGAATTAAAAAATATATCTTTAAAGAAGATGTCTTCTATCTTGAGTCATGTTCGTATCAATCCTACTCTTAAACCCACATTTCTTTTTTATCATACGCGATAAAAATGATAAAAAAAATATTGAAAGAATATCTTTTGCTGGCTGAATCATAAATTATATTTACGATTATAATAATTACGTTAAATACGTTAATAATTATTTATAATTACAATTATATATCATGTGTAACCGATTATATGCACGATAATATATAATTATTAAACATATGTGTGTATATATCAAATTTAATTGAAATTAATGATATGGAGTAGGAACTATTTCTTGAAATTAAGAGAATTAAAATTCTTTTGTGAAAAATACCATATGTATACCGGACAATTGGTATCTTAACATAATATACGCGATTTGCTTTCCCATATGCGGTCAAATTACGTTCTGTTTGCTCTCGTAAATGAAAGAGAATGACCTGCCACGTGGCGACTCCAATCCTTTCGCGAGACATGGCGGAATTGGCAATTATTTATCTGGAAATGCTTCCGGTGCAGGACTTCGCAAAGACACGGTGGCCAACTAATTGCCAATTTCGAGTAGCAGAATTTACGCGGCAGACGATAGTCGCGTGTAAATCCATCGATTAAACTCGCTTAATCGCGCGCGCTCGCGCGTATCTGTAAATGGTGGGAATGCATTTTTATGTCATCTGTATCAATAACATCAAACCAATTAGTCCGGATCAAATGTTATCGGTCAGTAGGACGTATATATTACGTCGCGCTACAATGTCAGTCAGACACGCGATAAAATTATTAGAGACAATAATTGATGAGTCGGCACGAATCGCTCGCGGTCAGAGTAAAGCTGTTGAATTATTGTATTTTTGTTACGCAGATAACGCTCGTACGGTCCAAGTTACAGCTTCATACTTTAGCTATGCATATATACGGTCAATCGTAATTTCACCATACTTTTCGTATCTCTCCACTTTGCCTAGATACACCCTACCTACTCTTCCGTTGCCTGCGCCAGCGGGTATCTTACACGCCCGTACGTGATTCGTGTCTTCCTCCAGAGTCCTTCGCGTTTCCCTCGTGGGACCCCGAAATCACAGTTTTCATTCGGGTTTCTAACTTGGAACTCGCTTAAAACGCGTACGTGCCCGTAGCTCTTTCCATCGCCGACATTACGACACTTCGGACTCGTATCTCATCGCACACGATCACGTGCATCGAGAACCCGGAGATCGCCTCTACGCGAGAGGAGCTCTCGCTCCAACAAAAATAAATATCCAACACGTGCTATCACATTAGAAAATGTGTTTGAATGACGTTTCACGCTCCGCCGGATCTCGCGTAACATGAAAACTATTTTTTGCCCCAAACGTATTTTTCGGATATCATTTGCGAATGGCCGCAAAATATATGACGGATTAAAAAATATCCCCGGCTATATTTCAAGAAGTTATGTTGCGCGTATCGATACTTTGCCGAAATTCGATCGCAATTCCGGGACGAGGCGACGTCGGCAGTGCTAAGGAAATCGTACAAACTTGGATAACATCGGAACTTTGACACCCCGCCAAGGCCAGGAAATTGCAAGCTGGTCGAGTCATCCCGTAAACGCGTACGATGCAAACTGTATAAGGGCGTAACTTCTGAATCTAAAAGTTTAGTGATAAATTCGATAAATTATTGCCCGAGAAAGTTATATCGTACTAACTTGTTTAGATTGCATTTTGTCGAATAAAAATAAAACTCGGCATGTTCAGCAATAACGATATCATGTAACGCGACTGTATAATTAAATAATTTTAATTCGGGAAGCCGCGATGCTATTGTATCGTATATCAAAGCATATAATAAACGAAATAGTAAACATTTGCCTGTGACATTACAAATTTCAAATAATCGCGGGCTAATAAGAGCCAGAACGCGAATAGTTCCTAAGTAATCCTTTACCCCCCTGGATAAATAAAGGGTTTATTATATATCTCGAATTGAGATTATTTTTAAAAATCTTGATATAACACCAAGTAAATTTCGTGCTCTGAGCACATATTCAGTTTCATAGAAAACTTATATTTCTATGAAACTAACGCACTACCATTCGCGTTCTGGCTCTTATTAGCCCGCGATTATTTGAAATTTGTAATGTCACATGAGAGCCTAATTTCTTAAAATTTGTTAGTTTACGCCGGCTGAAAGATGGCGTTATTAGTAATAGATATTATAAGGCGAATGAGAAGTATCAGTGGTGTGAGGTCTGAATAGCTCAGAGGTAAGAGCAGTCGCCCGGCAAGCGAAAGACTCGGGTTCGATTCCCGATTCAGCGACTTTGCCCCGATATTTTTTTCTCGCCTTTATTTATCCAGGTAAAGGAGGGTTTATTATATATCTCGAATTGAGATTATTTTTAAAAATCTTGATATAACACCAAATAAATTTCGTGCTCTGAGCACATATTCAGTTTCATAGAAAACTTATTTTTCTATGAAACTAACGCACTACTATTCGCGTTCTGGCTCTTATTAGCCCGCGATTATTTGAAATTTGTAATGTCACATGAGAGCCTAATTTCTTAAAATTTGTTAGTTTACGCCGGCTGAAAGATGGCGTTATTAGTAATAGATATTATAAGGCGAATGAGAAGTATCAGTGGTGTGAGGTCTGAATAGCTCAGAGGTAAGAGCAGTCGCCCGGCAAGCGAAAGACTCGGGTTCGATTCCCGATTCAGCGACTTTGCCCCGATATTTTTTTCTCGCCTTTATTTATCCAGGTAAAGGAGGGTTTATTATATATCTCGAATTGAGATTATTTTTAAAAATCTTGATATAACACCAAATAAATTTCGTGCTCTGAGCACATATTCAGTTTCATAGAAAACTTATTTTTCTATGAAACTAACGCACTACTATTCGCGTTCTAACTCTTATTAGCCCGCGATTATTTGAAATTAGTAAACATTTTGTTGCAAAAATAATTTCCAGCAGTAAAATTATATATATATATATATAATATTTAATTTTCAGTTTGTATTTTTCAATATAATCACAGCCCATGGATGTAACCTTAATCGATAAGCGGCCGACTTGTCCTATGTAAGAGCACCTATGTAATTTCAACCTTCACGGTTCACTTCTCATTCCACTGAAATTTCATACGCATCGCTAATTAGGAACCAGTCACGAGGAGTAAATCGTCGCCCATAAATTACGCAAAATTACATGCACCGTTAACGATAGTGAGTGATTATATATATATATATATATATATATATATATATATATATATATATATATATATATTTATTTATAGTTTGTATTTTTCAAGATACCATCAAATTTTAATAAAAAGCTAACTAAATTTTGTATGTGTGTATAATTAATTTTAACGTGTTTAACATAAAGTCACATTTGAATAATATATCAACATTACATTAGATTAAATTCTATATATATATATATGTATATACAGACTGTTTAATATTCCTGCCAAATCTGATCTACAACTTCTATAACTTATCTATAACTTCGGTAATCTATAGGCGAATCAGTGCCTTCAACTATTTACGATCGTCGTCTGCTAGTATTGCTTTGTGAAATTGCTTTGGATGAAATTAAGGTCAGCGCATCGTCGCAATCCGATCGTCTCGCGCAAAAGACTCCGCAATTTCGCGTAGATAACCCACGAATTGTTCCGCAGAAGACGGAGACGACAATGTCGATCCGCGTGCATTAGTATGCATATGTGCCGCATGGCCGCGATTACAATGCAAACGACGGGGAGAATCGAAGAGCTGGAAATTGAAGAGACTCGGAGAAAGAGAGAGGAAGAGGGGGGGGGGGGGGGGAGGGGGATAATATTTGAACGTCAATGAGTTTACGGTGCCACGTCACAAACGTCGGCCAGTTTACAAATCCGATAATGCCAAACGTCAGCGATGACGCTGCTGTTTATGGATTATTATACGGCAATATGCATACGAGCGTAGTGTCGCGGAGTAAGGTAGACGTGCGTTTACTGCGTAATTTCAGCTGCGGTTGCACACGGATGCGGCGCAGCCTGAATTCCGGTTCGGCAGCGCGGCGAGTTTTCCCTGCCGTATTTGCGCGCATAGGGAGAGAACCACCCTTGGTCACGATCCCGCTAATCCTATCGATTTCATCTCGTCTTTCGCCGCCTTACTCGTTCGCGGTATCGCGCAAAAAATTTCTCCACGCGTTATTGGTAATCGTTCTGTGCTTCTTAATCTAATTTTCTCCTGCACAATCAATAATCGGGAATTTAGATCGAGCCTCGGAGAATTTCAAGCGAAACTACGCTCGCTCTTTCGCAGTTGATTCGATCAGACAATAGAGACTGAACGTTCCGTATACATCTTAATACAAGGCATACAACACAAATCCTTTTCAATACTATATCTCTACGACTACACGATACGAACGTATTTGTATTGTTATAATAAGTACACGAGTCGAAAATGGCGTAAAAATAATTTGTGATCGGAAAAGATAATTGGATAAGAGTAATTAATGGTAAAAGTAGTGGGAAAAGTTGATGGTTGAATAAACTGAAAATAATAACAAGATACGAATGTGTGATGCAAAAGTTGTTAATGACTCTACGTAAAATTTGCTTTGTCAAAAAAATAATAGTTTTTAAAAAAATTATTTACAATGTATTTTTTTAAACAAATTTTTTTTGCACTAATTGATTTGTCTCATTATTCTGTACATAAAAGTATTACGGTAAGATTATCGAAAACTAAATATTTTATGAGATATTTAATTTTTTATATCAAAAGATGTCAGATTAAAATATAAAATAACTCAAAAGGTACTGTATAAAAAAATAGTTTATTATAGTGTTTTGGAAAGCTCTCGATGTCAGCTACAAGAATACTAAATAAAAAATGGGAATTTCCATTCAAGATTTTAAAGTTGACCTTCACATGACCTTCAAATGATTTTCCAAGGTCAAATCATTGTCACCATCTTATGGCCCCCTTGAAGCCACACAACTTTTGTTTGAAACATTTTTCGATTTAACGCAGTGTTTCTGAGATATTTGAGTGGGTCCTTTAAAATGGAATACCCTGTATATCTCAATTATATAATGCGATATAATATACTCGTATAATGTAAATTTGATAAGGTGTAATTTAATAAGACGCAAATGAAGGTGTAAATATACTAAGTCTAATTTACATAGCGGTCTCTCTATACTTGTCGGAGTAAAGCGTGCAAAAAATTCGGCACGTACAATCCGCTCTGAATCCTCAGAGTAAAACCGATTTCAAGCGGGATTATGCAAAACTGATTTAGTGAAAGCTATAATAGCGAGACCGTACGTGGTGAACAGATAATACAAGGGACGAGCGAGAAAGTGCATTGTCTTGTTCACAGGTCGAGAAGATTTCTGCAGTTCAGTTTTTCAGATGTCCTCCTTCATTCTGAGAAATTCGACGCGAGAAGCGCAACTCCGTTAGATATAAGAGCTATTTCCATGAAACTGTGTCACGCGCGTAATTTGAATAATTAAATGCCGCCGTGCATCAAGCGAAGAGGAAGTAAATCGTGCTCTGCGCTTATGCTTCCTCGCATCCTTATAAAAATAATATTTACTTGCAGAAAGATGTATTTGTATTGAAGAAGAAGATATAGCGTGTATTGAAATGCTAAATTTATGATTCACTGAAAAGCTGCATTCTTAAACTGGATTCTCATAAATATCCATAAAGATATTTTTCATTGTACAGTATATTATTTTTCATTCTTTTTTTTTTTTTGAATTTTTTATTTACTCTCTTTTTAATAACATCTTTCTCTTTCTCCTCGATATTCAACACATCTATAATATTTTCAATACTTGCGCTGTGACGCGTGAAAACTTTATTATAAACTATATACTGTAAATGGCCCCACTGAAAAGTCTAAAAGCCGTAAAACTACAGGAAAGTCCTAACGTCACTACGCATCATGTGCACATACATACGAGTGATTTATTAATATGTCGAAACACCTTCACTATTTTGAAGTAATATGTTTCATCGTATCGTGCGCTATTTTATATCAAAAAAATGGTTTGTTATATACATGATATTATCTACAACCATTTTTTTTTTTAAATAAAGAGAGAGGATAGATAATGCTCTCTTTTAATAATATTATATAATACTCGAGAGGGAAAAAATGTATTGTACAAAACGTTAATAAACAATGTATCGCTATTCTTTGTTCTGTAACAATGCATTATTATGTCATGCATAATAATTATATCGGTTAATTATACATAACAAATACATTGGAAAATACAATTATGCTGCAGCATTATATATTCGTGTTTCTCATTTTCTTACGATTATTGAAATTAGCTTTGGCTGAACGGACGTAGAATTTAATCACGTAAATTATCCGGAAACATAGTTTATAAGAAAAATTTGTTTATTACTTTCCCTTTATATAATTAGATACTTTTCTATTTATATCGATCCATAAAGCTTTTCCGAGTACGAAATTATCTTATCGTCTACAAACATACGCTTCCCTCCTAAAAGCGTGTCAGTATCTCCTGCATATAGATACTATATATAGCGTATGAAAAGATAAATATATACAGGATGTCCCATTTTAAAGGACCCACTCAAATATCTCAGAAACATTGCGTTAAATCGAAAAATGTTTCAAACAAAAGTTGTGTGGCTTCAAGGGGGCCATAAGATGGTGACAATGATTTGACCTTGGAAAATCATTTGAAGGTCGTATGAAGGTCAACTTTAAAATCTTGAATGGGAACCCCCATTTTTATTTAGTATTCTTGTAGCTGACATCGAGAGCTTTCCAAAACACTATAATTAAGTATTTTTTTTTTATTCAGTACTTTTTAGGTTATTTTATATTTTAATCTGACATATTTTGATATAAAAAATTAAATACCTCGTAAAATATTTAGTTTTTTCGATAATTTTACCGTAATACTTCTATGTACAGAATAATAAGACAAATTAATTAGTGCCCAAAAAAAACAAATAATTGTTTAAAAAAATACATCGTAAATAATTTTTTTAAAAACTCTTATCTTTTTATACTAATTGATTTGTATCATTATTCTGTACATAAAAGTATTACGGTAAGATTATCAAAAACTAACTATTTTATGAGATATTTAATTTTTTATATCAAAATATGTCAGATTAAAATATAAAATAACTCAAAAAGTACTGAATAAAAAAATACTTTATTATAGTGTTTTGGAAAGCTCTCGATGTCAGCTACAAGAATACTAAATAAAAAATAAGGGTTTTCATTTAAGTTTCCATTTTAAAATTGACCTTCACATGACCTTTAAATGATTTTCCAAGATCAAATCATTGTCACCATCTTATGGCCCCCTTGAACCCACACAACTTTTGTTTGAAACATTTTTCGATTTAACGCAGTTAATGTTTCTGAGATATTTGAGTGGGTTCTTTAAAATGGGACACCCTGTATATACATACACAAGATAGCTGTACGCATCAGATCAACGCCAACGATTTATCGCGCACGGATTCGATTTTATGATTGGCTTATCTCTGATAAGTCTGTTACTTATCTTTTATAAATAACGCGTCTTTTTTTTATAAATTTTGGTTATCATTTTTATCATTGCATCTGTCAAATTGAAAAAGTTTCAATCATGCTATTGCACAAAGAATATATAATAAACTTTTTATATAAAAAAGAGCCATATATATATATATATATATATATTGAATATATATTTAAGACTCCAATTTTCTTTCATTTTTATGTAAATACATGTAAAGTTGTTCTTTTTTACTCCTGTCTTATATTTCAGAGGCTTTCTTCTCGGTTGCATCGCGATATGATGCACTCTTTCGTTGGGAAGAGAACTAACAACTTGATATCACCCTTGCAAGTTGTATGAAGATGTTGAAAGAAACTAGTTTCGCTCAAAAGTTTCTCAGTAAGAGAGAATCGAAAATGTGGTTGTCCGAAATACATCTAAATTATATACATGTTATATTTAAATATATCTCTCTTTCAAATTTAGCGCACAATTTTGTACTCGAAAATAAACAAAAGTCAATTAAAATCAAATAAAAGTTATCCTCAATAAATTTTAAGAAATTATATCACACAAAAAATTAATGCAAAATAATATCAAAGAAATTCAAAGGAATAAATACACAAGATAGAATCGTTATACAATCTATTACATATCCTGTAGTAGACAGGATAATAAAGTATCCTGTCAATATATCCTTTTGCTATGGATTGCAATATGGGCATCAGTAATGCCCATAGAAAATTCTGTCTTGTGGCAACATTACGACTTTAAAGCAAGTGGACATCAAATGAAATATCGACCTTCCCTTTCGCGATATACGTGTATTTTTCTAGAGAAACGGTGTGCATTATTCACAAATGATGCCTCCGTGAAATGAGCAATAATTTTTTAGTAAATGATTAGCTGCATGTTTTTGCGTTCATTAAAAAATATCAAAGTAAAACTATGGGTTTTCGCGTATAATTGGAAATACGAAACATTATATGAAAGAGGCATCATTGCTCACGTATTTAATTTTAACCGTTTATGCGGAGAGCCGGATATTTAAATCATTTTGTTATGCTAGTATTATATTTTTGTCAGATATTTCATCATATTCAGATAATCTATCTCAAAAGTCTACCTCTACCTTAATATAAGTTTATATATATATATATATAATAAAAATAAAAAAATTCTTTCTCTCTTTCTCTATCTGTTTAACTCTCTATCGATCAATCTCTTTTTCAATCATGCACATATATTTTAAAAAAGAAGGTACATCTTCCAGACGTCTACTGCTACAGAATTTCCCATTTCTAGATTCGTTTGCAGATTCAAAAGTTTTTCCCAAATTCCCTCGAGCGATAAGAGCGCGATTGCAATTCGCCGTTCCCATGTATGTGCGAAAGTCACTGCATTGATATATACAATATATATATAGCATATAGCATATCGAATAGCACGCAATTTTAGAGAAAAGTTTAATAACATGAAGACTGAAATTATATAGCCGAGCATATCAATAGAAAGCAAAGTTTGCGCGTATACGAAATAGAGAACATTCTGACGGTATAAATTATATAACTATAATTTTTTTTTTTTTTTTCTTATGTACATCAATCGGGGAGATATTTGTTCGAATCCTAGCCTATCTGCCAAAGTGTAAATGCGTGAATACATTAATCCGGCAATGACATGCTTCGGAACAGAAGCTCCGAGGCAAACCATTTACGACGAATAATCCGCGCCCGTTCGACTAAACCTTGATGATACCGCGATAAACTCTCCGCGGCTTGTGGCGTTGTCCGACATGCTTATTAACAAAACAGTTAACTAACTCTTCCTATACCATACACGACTGCAATTAAACAATTGATCGCTCGTACGGCGTTCACTATCTATCGTTCGACTGAATGTCCGCATGATACCTCGTCGTGACATTCGATATTCCTCTAACCACGTCGCGATACGATGCAATGCTGCGTGCTGCACTGTCATTGCTGAGACTAATAATATCGCCACGCGGCGTCAGGATTGATATCGTGATTGTTCGATGTCCTGTGAAACTGATGCTTAATATTGGGTGATTGCATAAGTTCGTGCCCGATTTAAATATAAACTTCAATAGATTATATTTTAGAGATAACACTTTTATTAATTAAGTCTCCATTTTTTTCTACAATGGTTTTCCAACCATCTATAAGCTTGTCGATTCCATTTTTGAAGAAAGAACTTGGTTTTTCTTGAAAAAAGTTTGTAAGGTGGTTTTCGACAGCTTCCTCGGAATTGAGATTCTTGCCATTTAAACTATTCTGCAAAGATCGGAACAGATAAAAATCTGAAGGCGCAATATCTGGAGAATATGGCGGGTGCTGCAGAATTTCCCATTGCGACTCCTGCAGTTTTCCTGCAGCTTATTCCTTTCAGTCAGGAGATGCGGCACCCACGTATCAAGCTTGGAAATGTATCCAAGCTTTTTTAAATGACGAAAAGCGATTGAATTATCGATGTTCAGCCTCTCAGCAATATCTTCAGTTGTAATCCTTGGGTTTCTTTCCACTAAGGCATGCACAATGTCATCATCGATGCCAGAAGGCCGTCCAGAGCGGGGTTGATCCTCCATGTTGAAATCACCATTTCGAAATCTGCCAAACCACTTTTTGACTGTTCGGAGAGCAGGAGCGCGGTCCAAATTAACGCTTTGAATATTTTTTTGTACAATCCCAACACTCACGCCTTTCCGAAATTCATATAGCATTATATGCCGCAAATGCACCTTTCGTTCTCCATTTTTAATGATTTCTCTTGTGCACAAATGGACTTATCTGAACAATGTCTGACGCTAAATTGACATAAGACAACGTCATCTATTCGGTGTAAGCAACAATTACCACACGAAAAAAATAGAACTCCGCCATGCAGTAACTTAATGCCATCTATGAAAATCGGGCACAAACTTATGCAATCATCCAATATAAGGAGTATCGCCGTGTCCGGTAGTGCACCGGAGAGTAGCGTCGGTACTTATATAATTTTATCGAACCGGTCCGGGGACTGTCTTTAAATATTCCAGAACGAGGCCACCGCACGCAACTTTGCGAGTTCGGGAATGATAAAAAAGGACGCGACACGCATTCGTTCGCGAGCTACCGCCGTAAGCGGTACGTAGTTTGCATATGTACTCGCAATATCGTTCACCATGCAACTCACAACGCATTATTATTGCGGGATGTCTTTTCTGTTCGACACACAATAGCTATATACATTGTTTTTGATGTCTACATTACCAATTTTACAGATGAGTTCATATAATGAGCACGAAACAAAGGTACGTATTTGTTGCCGTACTCGTCAGAGCGAAATACTTATTCTCGTATTTCTCATCACAACCTAAATATCGAAATAAAAAAAAAACTAATTATATTGTTTGTCATTTTGCACAATAAAATACATTGATAGAAATAAAATCAACAAAAATTGCATTGTGCTAGCGATGAGATGTATCTTTTGAACATGAATAAAAAAAACCGGCTAATTTTTTTATAATAAATCTAAAAAATTGTTCTAATATTTTATCACGCTATATCGTAAGCAGGAGTATTAATTGATAAGTGAAACGCGATGTTAAGAAAACACAAAACAAATCAATACCCTGTACTGCGAAATATGCAAATACCTGCATGAATATTCAGAGTCGTTAACTCGCTCAATGTCTTCACTTTCATCTCTTTTGCATATAAAGAACGGCATTTTCCAATCACAGTTTTACCATTAAAACTTCCAACTCGATCATTGGTTGGCCAATTATACACTTTTTATTATGCAAGTAAAATTCCGCGTTAAGTTTTATAAAACGCCATTTAATAGTCATTTAATTTCAAATGATATATACATTGCATATTTTAAATATATGCTTACAAATACTGAATATTATTTCAAATGTTTATTTTCATCGTATTTCATTTTACTATATCATTTTACTATATCAAAAATAAATTTTCATTAAATACAGGAAATTATTCTCCAATGCTAATTAACGCTTTTAACAAAGTCTCAATCGCTATATCACTATATTCCACATCTCTTCAGTTTTAATTGCTTTAAATTGCAGTGCATATCGAGAAACTCACCTGTCGAGGACGCGCGTTTAAAATTCAAGTACATATCCGTATAGGGTGCAGGAAATTCTCGATAGATTAAAAGTAACATAACGAGGGAACAAGTTCCAAGTAACGGAGCGAGTGACGAAACCGCTGTCCCTAGGTAGAAGCACAACAATTACTGGATTCAGAGGGCGAAAACCGCATTTACGTTAATTCGAACCTGTGCCTCTCGCGTGATACATGGAGGATTATCGGAAACCTTTAACCTTCGTCCATGATTTACGCCACTCGAGAAAGTTTCCATAGAGATGGTCGTATGCACCTCGAGAATATGCTCGCGTGTATAACTCATCTAAACGAATAAAACTGCAGCCGCGCATGATTACATTAAATGCAGCGATTGGTTATCTCAATATCTACCAGGTATATAAATATGAAACCGGAATTTGCCCATAGATTGCCCTAGCTGTCAATGTAGTTACCGTCAAACCGCGTCATTGGCGCCATTTTCTTGTTTTGACATCTGATAAAGATTTTCAGCTCACAACAATACAAGTTTCATACAACAGCATAGTTTTTAATAGCGTTGAACATGTCGAATTTTGTGCCTGGAAACTACGATTTGCGGACAGCATTGATTTTCTGTTACCATTTGAAGAAAACTGCTGCAGAATCGCATCTAATGCTTGTCGAAGCTTACGGTGAGCATGCTCTTGGTAAATCACAGTGCTTTGAGTGGTTTAAAAAATTCAAAAGTCGCGGTTTTGACGTGAGAAACGAAGAAGGGTGTGATCTATTATGAGCTGCTAAAACCTGGCGAAACCGTTAATACTGAACGCTACCGACAACAAATGATGGATTTGAATCAAGCTTTGCGTGAAAAACGACCAGAATATCAAAAAAGGCAACACAAAGTGATTTTGCTTCATGATAATGCACCATCACACACAGCAAATCCGGTCAAGGAAACGATTGAGGCGTTTAATTGGGAAATACTTTCGCATGCGGCTTACTCACCAGACTTGGCTCCATCCGATTATTACTTATTTGCATCGATGGGACACGCACTTGCTGAGCAGCAATTCACTTCTTACGAAAATGTACGAAAATGGCTCGATGACTGGTTTGCCTCAAAGGAGCAACAGTTTTTTTGGCGTGGCATCCACAAATTGTCAGAGAGATGGGAAAAATGTATAGCTAGCAATGGGCAATAATTCGAATAAAATATTTTTTATCATTTTCATACAATAAACGTGTATTTTCTATACAAAAATTCCGGTTTCATATTTATATACCTGGTATATGTACAGTAAATGTCAGCGAATATATAAATATCACTCCGTTAAAACTATGTAAAACAATCGATCGCAATAACTGTATGCGCGATTATATATATCTCTTTTTTTCTTTTATATACTCTCTCATAGCTTGAGTTACATTGCACATGCAGAAGATAATAAAATAGTGATTAATAGATCAGGAATAGCGGACTGTAAAGCTCTAAATTCTGAGAAAGCATTCCGCTAATGATGGTAATAAATGTTGAAAAAGCTTATATAGAATTTCTGGATAAGCACGTTGATATATAACGCTATACAAAAGGATAACATCACCACCGACAGCTTTGTTGGAAAACAAAAATTATGAAATGCTCTTGTAATTATGATTCGCTTCGTTTGCATAGTGAATAATATGCACAATAGCGATTCTGCAAAAATGCAGTAAATTATTCTGTTTCGCTCCTTATTCTCTAATATAAATAATAACTGAATACAAAAAAAAAAAAAAATGTTACATATGGCAACAATTTTACTCGATTATTGAAATACTATAAATTGAAAAAATAATTCCGTCTCCTCAAATTCACTCAAAGTTCGTTTAATCAACTAATCAAGAGAAAAAAAAGAGAGAGAAAAATTTATACACATAATTTAAAATCCGATCAAATTTTTGTGAAAAAATTAAATTCTTCTAAACAGAGTGCTTAAAAAATGACGAGGCTTATAATAATGAAATTGAATCACTTAATCGCATCAATTCGAGGAATAGCGATATCGCATGAAAACGCACTCAACCGCATATTTGTTGATGCGATACGCCGATATATACCTGTTGCGGTAGTTACGGGCCATACGCGTTCGTACAATATTGGAAGCCTTTGTGAACAATTAGAACATATTTCTGTCGGTATGAAACTATGTCGTTCATAATATCGTATAAAGTCCTTTATGGGAAAAAATCATCTCGTTCATTGTGTCGAAGTAATGGTCTTTATAAAATTTATACTTGTTACGCGATAATAACAACATTATCAAAAATGATACTTTATTCAAGCATCGTATTATTTCATCTGTTACATTTTTCATCCCAATATTGTTAAAAATTTACGACGTAATGAAAACTTGTATCTCATGAATCAATATACGATAAATCTCATGTATTAAAATAGATCATCCCTATATTAAACAAAATTGAATGTAAATAAAATTCTTTATATATAATAATATTACATAAAATAAATTAAATAAATTGTCCGTATGCTCTCAATAAAAATGTTAGTTATCACTATTTTATTTCATATTTTGATAATGCCAAAACTGTTTACATTAGTGTTCAAAAAGATAAAGTTCGTTCGATCGCTAAAGTTGTTAGTTGCTAGTGTTTAAGCCATACGTATTATCAAAATACATTTTAAAAATTTATTAAATGAATAAAGACGCATAATAATAAAAATAATTATCAAATAATAAATATAGATATCAGATATAAAATAATAATAATATTCGATGCATGTATCGAATATTATTTCATTATTAAATATTAAATGTTAGATTTTGCTCGATAAAGGAAAATCTAAGATTTTTCGGGATTATTTGAAATTATCTCACAAGTATTTTATATATTTTATTCTATTGAAACTTACTATATTTATATATATATATTATTTATATTTATATATAACTTACTATATTTATATATATATATATATATATATATATATATATATATATATATATATTTTGTATTCTAATTAATTTGATTACTACTGAAAATTACTACTTATTTATTAGGTTGAGTAAAAAGTCATTGCGTATTTTTGCAACAGATGGCATTAGTTCAGTTTTGGCAGTACTAAATTCATTCACGCCTATGTTTGTCATATATCGTTTAACAGCTGACGGTTTAAGCTTCATTCTAAAAAAAAAATGAGCGATTTGGTTGAGTTTTGGAGATTTTACAACAAGTTGAAGATGAAAGACCAACCTGTGCATTTTCGCCATATTTTTTTGTTTTACTTCCGTAAAGGGAAGAACGCGCGTCAAGCTTGTGAAAAATTGCGTAAAGTTTACGGTGACGATGCTCTACAAGAACGTCAGTGCCAAAACTGGTTCAAGAAATTCCGCGCTGGTGATTTTGATCTCAAAAATGCTCCTCGGTCAGGAAGGCCCACCGAGGTTGATGACGACAAAATAAAGGCATTGATCAAGTCAAACCGACGTTACACGACACGAGAGATTGTAGAAACATTGAAGATCAGTCAAAAAAGTGTTCACGTCCACCTAAAGAAGCTGGGATACGTAAGCAAGCTCGATATTTAGATTCCTCATGAACTCAAAGAAGTTCATTTGACGGCGCGTATAAACATCTGCGATATGCTCATGAAACGTGAAGAAAACGATCCTTTTTTGAAACAAATGATAACTGGTGGTGAGAAGTGGATTGTTTACAACAATGTGGAACGCAAACGGTCTTGGTCCCGACGTGATGATTGGCCTCAAACGACTTCAAAAGCAGAACTTCATCAGAGGAAGGTTATGCTCTCAGTGTGGTGGGATTGGAAGGGTGTGGTGTTTTTTGAGCTCCTACCAAGGAACCGAACAATCAATTCGGATGTGTACTGTCGGCAATTGGACAGTTTGAACGAATCTGTCATCCAGAAACGTCCGGAGCTCGTCAATCGTAAAGGAGTTGTGTTCCATCACGACAACGCGAGTGGATTTATTGGAGCTTGGATGGGATGTGTTGCCCCACCCAGCATACTCGCCTGACCTTGCACCGTCAGACTTCCACTTGTTTCGCTCTCTTCAAAACTCCTTACGTGGAATAACGTTAAATTCAGATGAGGCGGTAAATCAGCACCTTGTTCAGTTTTTCGCCAATAATGACAGGTCCTTCTACGAACGGGGAATTATGAAGCTCACCGAAAGATGGCAAAAGGTCATCGAACAAAACGGAAAATATAGCATTGATTGATCTTTGTTCTTTATATAAATAAATGACTTTGAAAAACATACAAAAAATACGCAATGACTTTTTACTCAACCCAATATTAAAATCATTATAGAAATACTATACACGTTTTGTCCAACAACTTAAGCGGGCCAATTTCAGAAACGTGCAAAGTAACACTGATCAATCGTAACGAGATAATACGAGCATCGATTAGCGGCAACTTTTGCTTGCTCTCTAATATAGAACGTGCGCATGTAACGGTGCAATCGAAAAGAAGGAAACAACTCTGCTTCATCTCGCACTCAGGACGGAATTTTCATGTCGAGTGGAGTTGGGAATTCTAAAGTTTCTTGAGAAATTGCCGTTGCACGTGTCGACCATCAGTGCTCGAGACACACATATCGGGCGCCGAGGGCTCAAATTAAACCAAAATCGACAAGATGAGATATATAGGACTGTCCTTACTCACGTCTGAGCACGAGAAGCACGTTAAACTTTATATACCGGAAATTACCTGAGAAAACGTAAAAACATCATGACCACTTTCGTGCATATGCATCTCGGCCATCTTTATAGCCTGCCCCGCGAACAGACTGTCGCGCTTTACAACGCGTAACGATCCTTTGAAAACGTAGCTGGCGCAGATCCGCTCTACGCGAGTGCACATTTTACCTTTATTATCGTTGAAAGATGTAAGAAAACGCGGTAGAAAAGAGAAAGAAATGGTAAGTTTCTATATTATTTTTAAGATGTCGAACGCTGATAGTTTCATAAAGATGAAATTTCGAAATCGTCACATCATTTAATCCTAAATAATTTCGCAGTTTGCTCTTTTTTCGACATGTGCCTAAGAATGCTATATTTTACAAAGCAATCGTATAATTTCATTCCTCGATTTCATATTACTAGAGAAGAAAATTTATATATATATATAACATCATATTTTAAAATACATATAAAAATATAATGTACGCTCTTTATTAATTTTAAGTTATTATATATTTATGCAAAAATTGAACTTTTATTTAATTGAGCCGTCATTTATCAATAATTTTGTCATGATAATTTTATAAATAAATTACTCCTAATCATTACTCCTTATCAGTTACTTAAAACAAGATAAGCTATTTTTTGTGCACAATCGAACATACAACTAATAATAAAAGATCTAAGCCAGCATAAAGTAATCTAACTTTATTTTAATTGTAATATAATAAATTGTTTGCTTTATTATTGTAATCATTTTAATTTAACGCAAAGCAAAGTATTTAATTATCATATATGTGATTTTAAACTCACCGTTATGTTTATTTTAGAGTCATTTTAATTACTATCACTACTTTCCATACATAAATGCAGTGTAAATGTACACATTCAACTTTTTTTATACACTGTTTGTACAAGTAATATGAAATACACAATACAACGCGATATGTTTGTAGCTAAAAATAAAAATTATAAGTAATTATAATATAAAATTATAGTATAAGAAAACTGTAAGATAAAAAATACACACAAAAATAGCACTAAAATGTATGCCGAAGTAAAGCATTCAAAATATTCGCAGAGTAAAAATATTCAAAATATGTTTGCAAAAGATCAATTTAAAAATTAATATAATAAATCACTGTGTAATAAAATCATCACTAATGTAATAAGATGAATGAATTGTGTAACTATTTATAAAATAGAAATAGATCGTTCTCAATATAATCTATATTTCTCGAAATAATCGGCATACTTATTTGCGGAAGAGATATGATTTCGGATAGATAGAATTACCCATATCAAAATAATTGCTATATTCTAATTTTATAGATACTCTACGAGAAACTACTGAGATTAACAATCAAGTATTAATTTCGAACGATTTAATTTCTATAAAAAAATTTCTATATAAATTAGTAGAATAAAAAACTAGTACAGAGAGAGAGAGAGAGAGAGAGAGAGAGAGAGAGAGAAAATTATATATATATATATATATGTATGTATATGCAAATTCTTCGATCATTCGCTGCGCCTTGAACATTGGCGTTTGGGGACAAGAGTGAGAAATGTCAACTATTATGCGAATATGCCCTAACAACAGGAACCAATTCTGACACGTGTGCGTATTAACATTAACCGATAGATCGCCACTATCGGTGCATACGTGCCCTCACTCCGCAAGTAGTTTGCAACCCCTAGGGAAATCCGTCATATTGGCATTCGAGAAACGCCGGTCGCATTGTGCGACCATGATAGAGGCGATCTACTGTCGAGGATACTCCTATTCGCCAAAGCAGCAATATTAAAATCGTATAAAACACTTAACGTAATAATAATTCGAGTCAACATATATAAATAAAAATTATTTTAATATTATTGGAATAAAGAGCTTAAAATTTTGGTATAAAATTTATCATTCCTAGGTATAATATATCACGTATCATATAAATAAAAATAAATGAATATTTCAAAAGCAGATGACTACTTTAAGCAAGTATTTTCTTTGAATATTGGATGAGGAAATTACGGAGGCAACGAAAACAGTTCGAAAAGTTTCTGGTTTGCAAACGACTCCGTATGCATCAGCGTACCAAATCGATTGTGCACGAACGAACAACCGTCAGCAATTCGTTATACAAATGACTTCTGCAAGCTCGTAACGGTACGCTGAATGAAAGATTATCTACGGCAACATCGATATAGTTATTCCGCTACGCACTATGCAAACGCGTGATACTGTGAATTATCGATACACTATCTCGAATTGTCCCGTTTCCCAGAGAATTCCGGTACCCGAAATAAATTGGACAATAAAATAACGCCTCGCGCGCAGCTCTTCAGGACGAAGAGCAAGGAAGAAGCGTCGCAAGCTATGAGAAAATGTTCGTAAATGAGTTTATTACATCATTATTACATCATAAAATTGTTAACGTCTCGACGTCGTGTCGAATAACGATATACATGGTGTCCCATTTTAAAGGACCCACTCAAATATTGTATCTCAGAAACACTGCGTTAAATCGAAAAATGTTTCAAACAAAAGTTGTGTGGCTTCAAGGGGGCCATAAGATGGTGACAATGATTTGACCTTGGAAAATCATTTGAAGGTCATGTGAAGGTCAACTTTAAAATCTTAAATGGAAACCCCCATTTTTTATTTAGTATTCTTGTAGCTTGCCTCGAGAGCTTTCCAAAAACACTATAATAAACTATTTATTTATTCAGTACTTTTTGAGTTATTTTATATTTTAATCTGACATCTTTTGATATAAAAAATTAAATATCTCATAAAATAATTAGTTTTTGATAATCTTACCGTAATACTTTTATGTACAGAATAATGATACAAATCAATTGGTATAAAAAAATAATAGTTTTTAAAAAAATTATTTACGATATATTTTTTTAAACAATTATCTGACTTTTTTGGCACTAATTAATTTGTCTTATTATTCTGTACATAGAAGTATTACGGTAAAATTATCGAAAAAACTGAATATTTTACGAAATATTTAATTTTTTATATCAAAATATGTCAGATTAAAATATAAAATAACTCAAAAAAGTACTTAATGAAAAAATACTTTATTATAGTGTTTTGGAAAGCTCTCGATGTCAGCTACAAGAATACTAAATAAAAATGGGGATTTCCGTTCAAGATTTTAAAGTTGACCTTCACACGACCTTCAAATGATTTTCCAAAGTCAAATCATTGTCACCATCTTATGGCCCCCTTGAAGCCACACAACTTTTGTTTGAAACATTTTTCGATTTAACGCAGTGTTTCTGAGATATTTGAGTGGGTCCTTTAAAATGGGACACCCTGTACGTGAGGGGATGTAACTATACTCCAGATTTACAAAAGTCTAGAAACTTACAAAGTTTTAATCGAGAAAGGAAATGCCCTGCTCGAAAGCTTACATGCAAATTCCGTAATTACAGAGTAATTCGATAGTAATTCCAATTCGCGATAACATACCATATATAGGCAGTATACGCCAATACGTCAATATTAAATTTGCCAATAATACTCGTGGTAATGTTGAGCGGGATCAAATTGTGATAATTGTTACATAACGTAACGGCGTTTGATATTCTTGATGGTGTAAAAGTTAAATGGGCATTAGAGTACTCTCTAATTGAGTAATATCCCATTCGACTAATACCCCGTTAATTCCTACTAATATCCCAATCTTGTACAAGCAACATTCCCTAGCGGTTTATCCCTCGGTTTCGACAACTTTCGGTCGGACAATTTCCGGCTCTCATCGTGAAATCGTTACCGCGTTTATAGTAGATTCGCTTAAGGTTCTCTCGGATATCTCATGTAAATTTGCCAACGGCTCGTTCTCGCACGCGCTCTCGCGATTTTACATAGCTCTCGGGGAAACGGCCGATACACGACGCTCCCTCTTATGAAGCATGAATATTTTAGTACGAGCGTCTTCATCTCGTACGATGCTCCAGCTCTATGCTCTATGGGCTCCCAGCTCGTATGGGTACCCAGCAGCGCACACTAAAATGTACCATCGGCCGATATGCGGCCGGTTATATGAGTAAAGCATGAAGCATATCCAATTTGCTTCTCGATACCGCAATTAGATCATTATGTACAAACTTCAGTAATTGGAGCATATGTTTGCATATACGCGTTACACACGCTTAACGAGCTGAGCGTAGCAGTCGTAGGAAAATGGAACAAATAGCTTCAAAAAAGTAAAGCACCGTTGGCGCGGCATGAATAAATATACAACTCGCGCAGAGTTGGCTGGAACAGAACGGAAAATTTGCCTTTTTCTATTCTCGGCATGTAACCCGAGACAGAAGTTTGTTTATAAAATTCGACATTATATATCACGTCATTCAAACGACTTTTCATCACCGACTATTTGATATGTTAACGAAAGATTAGATGGCAAGGTAATGATTAATTTTTAAAAATGTTTACAAACATCGTGTAAAAATCGCATCTATTTATTACCATATATGAAGGAGTAGCTCTCTCATAAAATTTAATAAAAAAATAATTTCATAAAGATATATACTTAACAGCCTGTTTAATAGTTGATATAATAGCAATCTTTTTGCTTAAACAATTATTTTTTTAAGTTAACATTCTCTCTTCTAGTTACATTCATTTTTGTTTAATTTTCGAATTAAAATAAAATTATTTTTATCATTTCTACAATGGTAGAGCGTATGCGCGTTAAATAATACAATAATACTACAAATTGCACCAGATCAATATAGTAATATATTGCGTAATTCGTGAATTATGAGATCTTCGTTATATATGAATATGTAGAAAGGCATGTTATATACATACGCACATTTGTAATGATGTATTTAAGCTGCGTTAAATTCATGAAAAAGATTTGCATGCGCAATAAATATATTGACTAGATGGATTATTCGAATATAATACCAAGAATGCCAACATTAAACATCCAAATTTCATGTATTTTAATATTCGACCTGGGGCCGTTGCGCTTATCGCAACGCAATAAAAAGAGGAAAATAGCGAGAACAACTGGGTCGTACATATGTTAATGAATCCGCGATTTCAGACCATCGCCATTCGGTAAGCTAAATCGAATAAATCCCAGTACCGCTGGTTTGCAAGCCAGTAATAAAAGAAAGCAAACGAGTGTTGTACTCGGTAGCGCGTTTATCATCTCTTCTCGGTTCTCAGCAAGTTTTCCTACTTCCGCTTCCGTAGCCGTGCCTTCTCGACGAAGCGGGAAAGATATTGACGCGACGATGGCTCACCGATGCGGGGAATAATAATTGACTTAATAATCAAAACGCGAACTCGCACCGTCTTCCTTTCGATATACTTCGATGAGTATCGCACAACTCTTTGACAAAAAACAAGCAAAATGAGCGTTACATAAAATAAAGACGTGCGGTAGATGTTCTTTATTAATGTAATAGGCGATGTACTTTTATGTACAGAATAATGATACAAATCAATTAATATAAAAAAATAATAGTTTTTAAAAAAATTATCTACAATGTATTTTTTTAAACAATTTGTTTTTTTTTCCTCTAATTGATTTGTATCATTATTCTGTACATAAAAGTATTACGGTAAGATTATCGAAAACTGAATATTTTATGAGATATTTAATTTTTCATATCAAAATATGTCAGATTAAAATATAAAATAACTCAAAAAGTACTTAATGAAAAAATACTTTATTATAATGTTTTGGAAAGCTCTCGATGTCAGCTACAAGAATACTAAATAAAAAATGAGGGTTTCCGTTTAAGATTTTAAAGTTGACCTTCACACGATCTTCAAATGATTTTCCAAGATCAAACCAACGGTACCATCTTATGGCCCCCTCGAAACCAAACAACTTTTGTCTGAAACATTTTTCTCTTCCGGGCTTGGTTTTTGAGATATTTTCCTGAGGAGATTAAAATGGGACACCCTGTATATCGCAGCATAATTCTTCTGGTAATTTGCACGCAAATAATATCTCATCGTGGCAATTACTCGATCCAACGTGTCTTTAGACAAGAAGCGTACCTAAAATATACCGCAAAATCTGAGACTGTCTGCTCGCGCTAAAAAGAAAAGAAATATTCTTGCGCTTGCAAATGGAAGAAATTGTGTACGCGAAAATATCACGAATGGAATCGCGAGCGCGACCTCGATATTAATGATACCTTACCGTTAATGCGATTGTGCGTTGTGAGTTACAAAGCTTGCTTTATATCTCGCCAACGATTTGCTGAGTATAAAAAAATCAAGGCGAATATGACTCATGCGAACCGATAGCGACTCAAAAGAACGCGAGTAAAGAAGTGATCCTTTGTGTACACTTGGCAATGCATTTGCTCAGAATCTCAATTGAATCTCCACTTAACAATTTATATCAATTTAATTGAAAAATAAGATTTTATTGAGAGAGATTTGTACTATTGAGACTTATAGACAATTATTGATATTATTACGTATTGCTCATTTTCTGTACTGCTTATCTATGTAATTGAACTTTTGCGATAAATTGTTACGATGATATATATTGTAGTTTCTCGTAATTCTCGATAAAGAATGAACAGTATGCACGTAAATAAACGACGAGTTGCCGCTTATATTTCCATCCTTATATTTTCTTCTCATTATTTCCTCGCCATAGAAAAAAATGTTCACGCTCGAATACAATCCCTCTATAGTTGCACTCACGCAACGATGCAAAGCACGCGGGCCTTCGTCTTTGATATTAACACGAGATATGTATATGTAAACAACATCATTTTTTATATGAATCGACTGACTACATATGGATCTTATCTCGCGTCTCTCTTTTCCCCCTCTCTCATGGAAATATATTTACCTTCATAATATATATATATATATATATATATATATTGGATGATTGCATAAGTTCGTGCCCGATTTTCATAGATGGCATTAAGTTGCTGCATGGCGGAGTTCTATTTTTTTCGTGTGGTAATTGTTGCTTACACCCAATAGATGACGATGTCTTATGTCAATTTAGCGTCAGATATTGTTCAGATAAGTCCATTTGTGCATAAGAGAAATCATTAAAAATGGAGAACGAAAGGTGCATTTGCGGCATGTAATGCTATATGAATTTCGGAAAGGCGTGAGTGTTGGGATTGCACAAAAAAATATTCAAAGCGTTAATTTGGACCGCGCTCCTGCTCTCCGAACAGTCAAAAAGTGGTTTGGCAGATTTCGAAATGGTGATTTCAACATGGAGGATCAACCCCGCTCTGGACGGCCTTCTGGCACTGATGATGACATTGTGCACGCCTTAGTGGAAAGAAACCCAAGGATTACAACTGAGGATATTGCTGAGAGGCTCAACATCGATAATTCAATCGCTTTTCGTCATTTAAAAAAGCTTGGATACATTTCCAAGCTTGATACGTGGGTGCCGCATCTCCTGACTGAAAGGAATAAGCTGCAGGAAAACTGCAGGAGTCGCAATGGGAAATTCTGCAGCACCCGCCATATTCTCCAGATATTGCGCCTTCAGATTTTTATCTGTTCCGGTCTTTGCAGAATAGTTTAAATAGCAAGAATCTCAATTCCGAGGAATTGACTGTCGAAAACCACCTTACAAACTTTTTTCAAGAAAAACCAAGTCCTTTCTTCAAAAATGGAATCGACAAGCTTATAGATCGTTGGAAAACCATTGTAGAAAAGAATGGAGACTATATAATTGATTAATAAAAGTGTTATCTCTAAAATATAATCTATTGAAGTTTATATTTAAATCGGGCACGAACTTATGCAATCACCCAATATATATATAAACGTTCTCCTATGTGACTTAGCCTAGCCGTATATTTCCCATTTGGTTGTGTGTTCGGTGTACATCTGCGCGATTTCGCGATATTTTCAGCATTCCGTGTATTACGGGTTTGCGGAGCGTCGATAGAAATAATTTCGCAAATGTCAAACCTTCAAATCGCAGACAAGTATGAAACAGAGCAAATATCGACAGAATTACTTACGCGTTATATACAGAATTCCAGCTTGATATTGTGCGGCCGCATTTTTTTGTGTCCTACATTGAGCTGTGAAAAATTTTATACAATTTATTTTTATTATGTGTGTAAAATACAATATAAAAAAGACATTATTATACAGATTATAAACGGATTGATAATGTTTTTCATTATGTAAATTATTGTATAAACAACAAATCGCTGACCAGAGATGTATATAAACTAATTCCGTAATATTTATTCGTCAATACATAATTTAAAATCAGTAACAATATTTATAATGATATATTAAAATTTTGAATTATATGCATAGTAATTTTAAGCAACTTCCACGACATTCTCGTGCATATGTATATGGTAATATTTCGCTGGTAATGCATTTTAGTATCTTTAGAATCAACTAAATTGTTTTCTCTTTTCAAAAAAGTCACAGTGCACAGGCATTTCTTGATTGATCATACTTATCATAAATCTGCCTTTTCGCATACCCCAACATATTGTTGGTAGCTATTTCAATATACGCCCCCCCCCCCCTCCCCAGGAGATGATGTCGATTTGTACGACATTGATTAATGCCTATATGAAAAATGCAACCCATAGACTTGAGTCGATTCAAGTTAGAGCTCAGCAAACATCTAGCCTGTCGATCTTGAACTTTAGTTTTAATCTAACTTTCTTACGCAGAACTTCTCAACATTTTAATAATTTTCATATTAGAAGCTGCCCGACTAACGGACGATGTATTTTCAATATTCAAAAAATCCGAAGTACAATCGGAGTGGTGGTCGAAGTGGAATATTTCCGATTTGTTTGTTCGAAAGAAAAGCGGCCAGCGCCAATGAAATTGAATATTTAATTGGTTAAACATATCCTAGATTCAATCGCAAATTTCGCGCCGAGAAAAATGTATGTCAACGAAAGAGACATATACTGGGTGGCCCATTTTAAAAATTGTTTTTAAGAAAATTATTTACAATGTATTTTTTTTAAACAATTGTTTTTTTTTTGGCACTAATTAATTTGTCTTATTATTCTGTACATAAAAGTATTACGGTAAAATGATCGAAAACTGAATATTTTACGAAATATTTAATTTTTTATATCAAAATATGTCAGATTAAAATATAAAATAACTCCAAAAAGTACGTAATGAAAAAATACTTTATTATAGTGTTTTGGAAAGCTCTCGATGTCAGCTACAAGAATACTAAATAAAAAATGGGGGTTTACAATTAAGATTTTAAAGTTGACCTTCACATGACCTTCAAATAATTTTCCAAGGTCAAATCATTGTCATCATCATATGGCCCTCTTGAAGCCACACAACTTTTGTTTGAAACATTTTTCTCTTCCGGGCTTGGTTTTTGAGATATTCGACTGGATGGATTAAAATGGGACACCCAGTATATACCTATAGAAATTAAATCATATTTTTCTTATAAAAACGTTCTCGCGAATTGCGAAACCATTTTTAGCAGGACTACATAAGATTAATACATTGCTATTGTGAACGTAATTGTCAATATTTGATGATAAATGTCGCTATAACTCAAATTGTATTCAATCTCCATTAATTCTCATCAATCATGCTTTATAGAATCCTATTTTCATTCCACATCGTCAGATTCGCATCAGACACGCATCAAGATATAATCACTAAATTATAAACATACAGCTTCATTGTGTATAGCATAGCTAGAATTCTCATTTATAATAATATAACTAATCAATACTCTTATCTATGCGTGTCTCATCAGCGGACTAACTTGCATAACTAATTAATAAAATTTTTATTTTATTGTAAAAAAATTAAAGTTATAATACAAAATTTAACATAAAATATATATGATACAAACGATGATGTATATTTATAAATCTAGAGAATTGTAAATTAGAAATATGTCAAGATAATGGAAGACAACGATTTTCTGCCATATTTTGCATCTCATGATACAAGCGTGTCTGATCGGAATTCGATTTGATTATTTACTGAAAATTGGATATTTCACGTAAGACTAGTAGTCGATAATAATTACATGTCGGATTACAAAAACGTATAGAAATACATCATCAATTGTCATATAGGTAAATCGAGAAAAAAAATCTGCATATATCATTATTCCAGTTATAGTAACAATCTTTTCGTATAGATTTTAAAAATGCAGCATTATAACTCGATTGTATTGAAAATGCTTGACATAAATATTGTATTACTCGAAAAGAGAATTGAATAAAATTAGATAAGACTAAAAGAGAAAAGAGACAAATGCTTCGAAACAGTTTATATAACAATAACAGAACACAACATTCCTTCACATATCATCAACATTACAACTTTTCGTATGGAGTTGTAAACAGAGTATGCGGCTTAATCAAACATTTGAATGCCCGTTTATGTTTATATCATCCTCGCCTCCTACAGAGCGCAAGAATACACATAAACAAACGACGCGTTTACGTTATAACTGCAACTTTACGGACTTTTTAATACACAAATTAATATACGCGCGAAGAAACTACATTTATTTTAACTTGTAAGTGAAATAATACCACACTTTTATGTACAATGCATTTGAATTATATTTCTTGTTTTGTAAATATAACATCCGTATTAAGAATGAAGCTAATGAGAATGTGGAGGAAGCTTGTATATTACTTTTTATATTTTTAATGAATTAAACATGACGAAATTTTGCGACGTTTTCATTTTCAAGAAATTTTATAGAAAAGTATTTCACACATGAAGAAACAAATGATCTACAATTCAATATAAAATACGGTTACAGTCTAATCATTGTTATACTGCATGCTGAAATGATATTAAATTCAGGGTTAGGAAAGTTACTTTATAAAAGTAACTCGTTACCGTTACCGTTATTTTTTCTAAAAAGTAACTCGTTACCGTTACTCGTTACTAATTTTAAAAAGTAACTCGTTACCGTTACAGTTACTAAAAAGTAACGAGTCGTTACAATTTCCGTTACTTTTTTACAATACAAACTAATAAATTATTTTGCATAAGAAAAACTTTTAAAAAATTGTAAGCAAGATTTCATTCAAGGTTTATTACAAAATAAATGATTAAATTTTATCGAAATTCTTTATTAATTTTTAATAAAATTTGTTGCTCCATAGTATCATCATTTAAATGCCCTCTTTGTGGTGTTAATACAGAGCCACCGATGCTAAACATTCTTTCTACAGATGCACTGCTTGGTAGAGCTGTATTATATTTAATAAAAAGTTTTTTAAGTTTTGGATAGTCGTTTAACATTTCTATATTACAATTATTTGATTTTAAAAACCGTTGCAATTCTTGTTCAGATTCATTTTGCACCGTTTTTTGCTCAAAAATGAAAAAATCGTGGTCGTCAGATTTTCCAGCTTTTGAAGAATTTTCAGTTGATCGGATTCCCAATAAATCCTCCAAGTAATTTTCAGCATGTTTTCTTTTTTCTCCAGTTAACCAGTTTAACTTAAATTTTGGATGTAAACATGCTGCTATTATTAATTCTTTTGTTTCAAATATTGTAAGAAATCTAAAATCAAATATAGTAAATTAAGCGACATTGTTTGTTTTATTGAAATTAATACTTTTGAATCAATAGTTTAAAATAAAATAATATTTTTCAATTAAATCCTTATTTAAAATTAAATAACATATGTATTAATCAAATTAATAAGTTACCTTTTATTTAAACCTTGCTGAATAGCTTCAACTAATGAATGGCAATCTATAAGGTCAGATTTATTGAGATTTTCTAATTTTCGTTGCAAGGTACTTAGAACTGATAGTAAATGAGAGCTCTGCTTTTCCGAAAAGATAAAGCTCTCATTGGATATCGCGCGTCGCGTCATCGCATTGGTCTGCAAGAGCCATAAGTTGATCAATCACATTCAAGCATTTTTACAACATAATAAGAATGCTAATTGGTCGATTTGCTTACGGCTTTACGGTTAAGATAAAAATTTTATCACGCATAATAGCAAGAATAATATCTTAAATAAATCAAAAAATTTGAAAAAAGTAACTGTTAAATTCGTTACTCGTTACCGAAAAATGTAACGAAGTTACTTTTTCCGTTACAAATAAAATTTGTAACGCCATTGCCGTTACAGTTACTGAAAAAAAGTAACTGTAACGGTAACGGCGTTACAAGTAACGCGTTACTTCCCAACCCTGATTAAATTAATGAACGCGTTCGATAACGATGTGTTAACATTCTTACTTTAAATTGTGATATTTAATCGCATGTATTATTCGTTGGCAAACAAAATTTATTAAAGCGATCTAGCAACTCCCATTGTGACACGATTAAGAAAATTAATTTACTCGATGTATTTATGTAATAACACGACATCTACTTAAACAACATATAATCACAATAATAATTATGATAATCGAGGTAATTACGGTAAAAGCATGACTCGAAACTCAATTAATTATACATAACATAATCTCGCTGCATGTGCCGTATAAATAAAAACATTTTTTTTTTTTTTTTTATCTGTTTATCTTCCACAGATATTCTTCAATATTTTTATCGCAGGACTACGTAGCCGAAATGTAAACGTGCACATTGAAAGAGATTATAGCCATTTACTAAATCCAACACCGGTTTTGTCGCATGGCCGCTGGAAGCCCTTGCTGCGATAGAGCAATCAAATTTTTCAAACATATTTTTTTCTTCTCAGCAACTTGTAAAACTTTGGATAGCTGGATTCAGGATAGTGGGTACATGTGTTCACAAAAGGGATTTGTTGAGCAGAAGCCAATAACAGATTCGAAAAAAGAACGGCGAACAATTGCAAACTAACTTGCAAAATGTGATAACATATGCTTAATTTTTTTTTTTTTTTTTTTTTTTTCAGAAAAAAAATGTACCATCTACCATATAATTTGTACATTTTTAATATTTGGCGCATTGATAATTAAATGAAAAATTCTTGATGTAATAAAATATAATTAACTATAAAAATGAAAAATATTTCTGTAAGAGAGAAGCGATTCGTTTAAAATTTCGAAATAACTGTGATAGAATTTTCGCACTTTTTTTCAATAAATCCTACAATTTATAAGAAAATTTTAGAAAAACTTTTCTGATGATTGAATGTAAAAAATAAGAATCCAAATATACTGAATAATAATTTTCGTTACACAAAAATGTATACTAATTCTCAAAGATTTGAGACAAACAAGACTGTCAGTGTTGTAAATTTTACCTTCAAATTCTAAGATTGGCAAAATTTTCATTAATATTGGGTGATTGCATAAGTTCGTGCCCGATTTAAATATAAACTTCAATAGATTATATTTTAGACTATAACACTTTTATTAATCAATTATATAGTCTTTTCTACAATGGTTTTCCAACCATCTATAAGCTTGTCGATTCCATTTTTGAAGAAAGGACTTGGTTTTTCTTGAAAAAAGTTTGTAAGGTGGTTTTCGACAGTCAATTCCTCGGAATTGAGATTCTTGCCATTTAAACTATTCTGCAAAGACCGAAACAGATAAAAATCTGAAGGCACAATATCTGGAGAATATGGCGGGTGCTGCAGAATTTCCCATTGCGACTCCTGCAGTTTTCCTGCAGCTTATTCCTTTCAGTCAGGAGATGCGGCACCCGCGTATCAAGCTTGGAAATGTATCCAAGCTTTTTTAAATGACGAAAAGCGGTTGAATCATCGATGTTTAGCCTCTCAGCAATATCCTCAGTTGTAATACTTGGGTTTCTTTCCACTAAGGCATGCACAATGTCATCATCAATGCCAGAAGACCGTCCAGAGCGGGGTTGATCCTCCATGTTGAAATCACCATTTCGAAATCTGCCAAACCACTTTTTGACTATTCGGAGAGCAGGAGCGCGGTCCAAATTAACGCTTTGAATATTTTTTTGTGCAATCCCAACACTCACGCCTTTCCGAAATTCATATAGCATTACATGCCGCAAATGCACCTTTCGTTCTCCATTTTTAATGATTTCTCTTATGCACAAATGGACTTATCTGAACAATATCTGACGCTAAATTGACATAAGACAACGTCATCTATTCGGTATAAGCAACAATTACCACTTGAAAACAATAGAACTTCGCCACGCAGTAACTTAATGCCATCTATGAAAATCGGGCACGAACTTATGCAATCATCTAATATTACGCATTATCGATGTAATTGTACATCGTACTGTTAATATCGAGTCATTTTTAAGACTCCGACATGACGCGAAAGAGAAACATGAAACGTTTCCTTCTTTATATAAGGATTAAGATGTAATTACAATCACTATTCAAGATCAGATCGCAAATTTAAAACGTGCTACAATATTGAAAATCTTGTTATAGATGCTGCTTGTAAATACAGTGAAAAATACAAAAGACAAGTTAATTTTCAGCGTAATGTTTTTCTTTCGGCGCTTAGCGGCCTGTCACCTTTATTTGACGTTGTCAAGAGAGAATGCGTAGTAGCTCGTTCTAGCTACTAGGAAGAATTATTATTCGAAGCATAAAGTCTCATAAGTCTTATATTACGCGCGCACGACAAGGATTGTAAATCGCGCTGACAAGGCATAATGATTTCGACGTGATCATATCAAAAATTCATAGTCATCTCGCACCGTCTCGTCCATTACGAACGATCGATGAGGATTTAGGAAGTTCCAACTCCATCCATTTCCTTCGTCATCCATTCGATCCAATGATTAACATCGTGCGCGAGTAAAAGGAGGAAGAGGAAAATAAAGTTTGGCGAATATAGCAAACGAATCTTGTAAAAAACGGAAGACCGAGTTTTCTTTTTTTATATTTTACATATGTAAAATCGTATAATAAGAGAACAACATGAGGAGATAGTATTACTTATGGATTTCAAACGGATTTGACAGTCCGAGACTTCTGCTTTTTTGACTGTCCAATTTGGCATCAACAAATGTATAAGATTTTTCTAGCCATTGATAAAAGTAAATAAAGTTAATAGAACAGAACAGCGAATAGAAGAAGTTACATACACGCGTGCATGCACGGGGATAAATTCGTAGAAATTAAATTAAGCATCTCTCTCTTGGCTAAAATGTCTTATCGTTGTGATTGACGACTCGACCGTGTTTCGTTATGACGCTCGATAAGTCCTCGAAGCTACTAATGATCCAATGTATATAAAGAGCGTTATAAACGAAATTAAACATCTCGTACGTAGAGAGAGAAAGAGAGAGAAAAAGTCTCTGGCGGTTTTATCAGTCACGTAGATCTCCATTGCGTGCTGTTCCTATATTCTACGGCCACAGTCAACGGTACCATACTCGGAGTGGACTTTAAATCAGATTACAGTGTGCACTTTCCCGCCAACAGAAGTGAAAACACGCACATATACGACGTTGTAATACCTATATAAGTGGGATGGAAAGAGGAGAGGAGGTGGCAAACAAGCTGCGTCGAATCGACGTAAGTTTCGCGCTGCGAGGGCGAACCTCACCAAATTATGCAAACAAATACACGCGTATGGAGAAAGTAATTAATTTCTTAGTGTAAGAGATTGATTCCCCACATAATGAAAATACTACTAAAATACTCTATGTTGCCCTTTCATTTCCACACGATTACTGAGCAATATCCGATCCGCGTCCATCCCATCCACATCTATAATACCATATAGTGCATAATAAGCCTAGAAATTTAATCAGGGTAAGTGCCTTTTATTGAATGTGCATAATGTAACGCTGTCTGTCAATGTAACACGTAGTTATTTATGATACAAAATTGTTCTTCCTTTATCTTCCATTAACGAGGCGAGATCAATCCATTCCTACGATACAGATATTTTATTGAGTATCATAAAACTACACTTATCTTTAGCTAATAATTTTTTTTTAAGTATCTCTATATACGGGGTGTCCCATTTTAAAGGACCCACTCAAATATCTCAAAAACCAAGCCCGGAAGAGAAAAATGTTTCAAACAAAAGTTGTTTGGTTTCGAGGGGGCCATAAGATGGTGACAATGATTTGACCTTGGAAAATTATTTGAAGGTCATGTGAAGGTCAACTTTAAAATCTTAAATGGAAACCCCCATTTTTTATTTAGTATTCTTGTAGCTTGCCTCGAGAGCTTTCCAAAACACTATAATAAACTATTTTTTTATTCAGTACTTTTTGAGTTATTTTATATTTTAATCTGACATCTTTTGATATAAAAAATTAAATATCTCGTAAGTTTTCCAAAGTCAAATCATTGTCACCATCTTATGGCCCCCTTGAAGCCACGCGACTTTTGTTTGAAACGATTTTTCGATTTAACGCAGTGTTTCTGAGATATTTCAGTGGGTCCTTTAAAATGGGACACCCTGTATATATATATATATAATTTCGCAACTCTAATTCTATTATTATAAAGTTAAGTAATAAATAATTATAAGATTATCGAACAAATAATTTTTGGCTAAATTATCCTTATTATCCTCATATAATATATTCGTTAATATTATATACAGTAAATAAAATAAAATAAATTCCTCTCTTTATTATTATAAAGTTAACGAACAAATAATTGTTGGATAAATATTTATCCTCATATAATATATTCGTTAATATTGTATATAGTAAATAAAAGAAAATAAATTTCTCTCTTTCTCTAGCATTATTTTCCAACAACATACAAAAACAATTTATAACGCATGCTGATCTTAAAATCGTGCCAGTTTCTATCCTGGACATTACGTGCCTAACTGACGCTATTCTTTAAAAGATAAAATGTTTCCACGGTCAACGCGGCACTTTTGTAAACGCTGCTTTTTAAATTGCGCTGAATTGTGCAAAACTCGCTGACTCATATCGTAAATAATCTTAGTGAACATTATGAAGAAACAATACAAAGAAAAAATAATTGTTACAAATATTTCTTTTTAGATTGTGACGACGCACACTATATCATATATTAATATATATCATATAAAAAAAAAAAAAGAAAAGATTCATATCAATTAATTGATTATACAGACATATCCCGGGCATAAAAAATATAACATAAAATCCATTTAAAATTTCTATATCTTATATGTTTGTATCTATCTTATTATTTTTATGATTTTATATGTACATATATACCATATATGTGTATGTGTGTGTGTGTGTGTGTGCGTGCGTGTACTGCTTACAATTTAATAATTTATCCTATATTAATAATTACAGGGCATTATTGAATAAATATCAAATTGCGTTATCTCAACGATTTACTATTTTACATCCTCAATAATATTCCGGCATGAATGACGCGAAATAAAGCGTGACTAATGATTAAAGATTCGCTTGCCGCGGGTTATCAAAAGATGAGCAACGTCGAATATTGAAGACACGTACTAAAATGAGAGCAAATGTCCCGCTTATGCAGCAATATACTGGGTGGCCTATTTTAATACATCCAGTCGAATATCTCAGAAACCAAGCCGGGAAGAGAAAAATGTTTCAAACAAAAGTTGTGTGGCTTCAAGGGGGCCATAAGATGCTGACAATGATTTGATCTTGGAAAATCATTTGAAGGTCATATGAAGGTCAACTTTAAAATCTTAAATGGAAACCCCCATTTTTTATTTAGTATTCTTGTAGCTGACATCGATAGCTTTCCAAAACACTATAATAAAGTATTTTCTTATTCAGTACTTTTTGAGTTGACTTTAAAGTTGACCTTCACGTGACCTTCAAATGACTCTTCAAGGTCGAACCAATGGTACCATCTCATGGCCCCCTCGAAACCAAACAACTTTTGTTTGAAACATTTTTCTCTTCCGGGCTTGGTTTTTGACATATTCGACTGGATGGATTAAAATGGGCCACCCAGTATATAATGCGATATATATAATGCGAAAATGAATGTTAAAGCAATTAATCAATTAAGGAATATCTTTTACGCATAATCTCGTCGGTTTTAACATTCTCGTTTTATTATTAATTTTAAGGATATGCGTCTCTTTAAAGTTAACAACATTCTAAAACTTAAATCTTAACAATAATATGGGAATAAGCGACAAAGATAATATTGCCATTTATACATATGTATATCAAGCTAATGCGTTATCAAACAATACTAATCTCAACCTATATATAAGCGGAATAATTAACTTACTATCTATAAAAGAAGGATTAAAGTCTTGCGGAACGTGTATCTATATTACACAAATTTTGAATTTTAAAGTTTATAGAATATATAAAGTTGGAAATGAAATATTCGTTCGTACATAATACAGAGGTGTCGTTTCTAATCTCATATCTAAAGTATAAAACTAAACTGTATTGTGAATCTTCCATAATATACCATATGCGCACATATCAGGCTTTATAATAATCCCTTTAAAAAAAAAAAAAAAAAAAAAAAAACACCTTTTATAAAGCTTTCGCATACGAGAAAAAATATTAATCATCATTTTTAAAATTATTTTTTCATCTTTTATCCTCTTTTTATCTTTTTTTCCTTCGTACACTACAAATGTAAAATTTATCTAATCTTTTTCATACTTGTCAGAAAAAGGAAAAAAAGACACCAAATATGAATATAATTTATTGTTCTATTTTGTGCTCTTTCTCTATTGCTATCACTTCTTTTCCATTTTTCTTTATAGATATCTGTTTTTTTTTTGGGGGGGGGGGGGAGATACTATTTTTCCCCTTCTATTTTTTCCCAAAATCCTGAAACCCTTCAGTTTTAACGGAAATTTTTCCGAGAATGACCATAATTAATGCTTGTCACGTTGTCGCATTTAAACTGACCCTCACCACTTCCTTTCTACCTGACACATTTTTTTTCCGTATGTCAATGTAGGCGCGGTATCGCTGAGAGGCCTACCACGAAGATACGTATGATCAGACGACACGCACGACATTCAAGGCAGGGCAGTGTGAACTCGATGCTTCGTATGATTCATACGCGACGTGAGTAACTTTTATCATAAGACTCGTTGGACGCGTCATGATGGCTAAGAGCGAAGAAATAAAGACGACTTGAGAGTACAATGACGTAGCCGATCTATGGTCAAAATGGACTTGCCGCGTGCCAATGCATCTATGCGTAACCGGATATGTACTATGTGCTCTATTATATTTCGAGTAAAATAATGCAAATGTTACATTAGAATAAAAATAATTAAATATTAATTATAAATAATATACAGTAAATATGTGTAATTTCATATAGACACTTGTATTTTACAGTAAATATACGTAAGTAAAACATAAAATATTATTGTTACTATAAAAAGCGTGAAAAATATTAATACAAGTATTACGCGTTCGTTCATATTTTATTTTTAAGAAGAAACCGGACACAGATCGGTTACGTCAAAAATTAATAAATCTAATACAACCTTGAGTTTCATGAATTTGACAACGCGCGCGCGCACACAGTTTTGGGCCAATTTAAAATATAAAATTAATAATTAATTTATGAGATAAATAAATTCGCATCGTAGAATATAATTTAATCTCAAAATCGTAAATATTATCTTATATCAAATTAACTTTTTTATAGTAACTGTACTTTGAAAATTTTACGATTGTACAAAAAAAAAAAATTATAAAAGTAAAAATTTTAATCCTTTACTTTATCCCATAAATTGATTATTAATTTTATATTTTAAGAAGCTAAAAGTGCCCAGTGTGCGTAATGTAAATGTCATGAATCTCGAAATATATTAGATCGAATAACTCTTGACATAGCTGATCCGTCCAGTTTCTTCTTAAGCATCAGCATCTTCGATTATATCGTAAAAGCATAAAGACAATCTCAACAAGTATATTTATTTAACCGACAATGTGTTCAAACTTAAAAAAATACAGTGCGAATATCGAACGAGAAATGAATCACTCTCGTTAATGTAGCGCGGCTTTACATTTCCATATTAATGCGAAATCAATAAACAAAAAAAGCCGCATATATATTTCCGCTCAAAATACGATACAAGGAATGCATATAAAAATATCAAACTGCGATTTCAAATTTCCAGCCACTGAAATGGTATACATCCGTCGGAATGTTATTGAAACGGAAATGAACGTTTCAACTCGCTCATAGGTCGATGAATAAATCACACTATGTTAGCGTATAAGATTTGCTAGAAAATAATAGTAGACACTCCATTTAATGAATCATATAAACTTTTATCAAAACAATGTGTGGAGTATTTTTTTATAAAAAAAAAATATTTAATTCAATCCTTATATCTGAAAATTTCCAATTTTCTAAAATAAAGAGAAATTATTCTATATAATTTATTACTATCATAATGTATTATTGATAGAATTTTTTATATCCGACACGTGTATAAGTATGTCAAAAGCAGCGTACGCATTCGTTATCAATGTCCTTGAGACTTTATTTTTGATAGACGAAATCATTTTGTCGAGAAAATTGACTTTTCTCTTTGCATTTGAGACTCTTCTAAATTGCGAGATGAAACCTTATAATTAAATACTCTACGAAATTGTCGACCCTTGCTCGCTATCCAGCGACTCGATTGTCGTTTTAATAGAACGGTTCGGTTGTCTCGACTTTCAATAAAGGGAAGGAAGAGAGAGCCTGTACAAATAACTGCGTTTATAATATTGCAAAGCGGATCTCGTCCCGGAGAGAAAGTTCCTCGAACTTGATAATAACATATATTCGGAATTGACAACGCGCACCAATTATGTTGGCAAACTGTCTCGCAGTTCTTGTCATCTCGGGAAGCGGCAGTATAACGACGTTTATTTACACAAAATACGCGCTAAACTTCTCGTCAATTATTTGTATTTCATCATCGAAATAATTTACGATATTTTGATATTTAAAAAATTGTAAATACCATATACAGAGTGTCCCATTTTAAAGGACCCACTCAAATATCTCGGAAACACTGCGTTAAATCGAAAAATGTTTCAAACAAAAGTTGTGTGGCTTCAAGGTTAGGCCATAAGATGGCGACAATGATTTGACCTTGGAAAATCATTTGAAGGTCATGTGAAGGTCAACTTTAAAATCTTAAATGGAAACCCCCGTTTTTTATTTAGTATTCTTGTAGCTGACATCGAGAGCTTTCCAAAACACTATAATAAACTATTTTTTTATTCAATACTTTTTGAGTTATTTTATATTTTAATCTGACATATTTTCATATAAACAATTAAATATCTCGTAAAATATTTAGTTTTTGATAATTTTACCGCAATACTTCTATGTACAGAATAATGAGACAAATCAATTAGTATATAAAAAAAAATTGTTTTTAAGAAAATTATTTACAATGTATTTTTTTAAACAATTATTTGTTTTTTTTTTTTTTGGCACTAATTAATTTGTCTTATTATTCTGTACATGGAAATATTACGGTAAAATTATCGAAAACTGAATATTTTACGAAATATTTTATTTTTTTATATCAATATATGTCAGATTAAAATATAAAATAACTCAAAAAGTACTTAATGAGAAAAAATACTTTATTATAGTGTTTTGGAAAGCTCTCGAGGCAAGCTACAAAAATATTAAATAAAAAATGGGGGTTTCCATTTAAGATTTTAAAGTTGACCTTCACATGACCTTCAAATGATTTTCCAAGGTCAAATCATTGTCGCCATCTTATGGCCCCCTTGAAGCCACACAACTTTTGTTTGAAACATTTTCCGATTTAACGCAGTGTTTCTGAGATATTTGAGTGGGTCCTTTAAAATGGGACACCCTATATATTTATAGAATTAAAAAAAAACTATTATTATATATCAAATAAAAATTTATCTATATTTGAAAAGAGACATCCAGATGAAGAAAGTACAATACTAAGGCAACAAAGATCATAAACGAATTTTCATCCCATTTCTGGCTCTCGAAAAGCTTGATATCTTATTTCACGCCAAATGCGATAGATTGATCGCTGCTGCGAAAGAATTGATATCTCGCATCGCAAAACTGTTGCACCGAACAACAATGACTTACGGAAGATTGATATATATAGGTATGTAAGTAAATATTAGAAGAAGAGTATGTTTTCGCATCAGACTTTTTCCACAAGAGATATTTATTTTATCGATCCTATCTTCTTTTATTATGCGCATCGCGAGAATTCCAATAGCTTTTTGAACATTATGAAAATTATTATTATTTTTTTTTTTTTTGCAACTGCGTTCTGGATAAAATAAAAATTAGAAAAAAAAAGAAAACAATTAACTCTAATTTTATTCGTATCTTGAGAAAATTGTATTGTATTTTCTCTGTAATGTTAATATTTAAAAATTGCATGGCGAAATATATTTTCGATACGATATATGATTCTATGTAATAAAATATGCGAAAGTATCAATTAAAAGTACACATATCGTAATGGAATTTCATTGGTTGCGCGAGTATATAAACATAAACATTCGAAAAAATTCGACGTTTCGTAACGCGAAGTGCCAAGAACTGGCAAGATCAAATACATTTATCAAAGTCAATTTTGCGTATATGTTTGCGTATGCTTTGAATCAACGTTTATTTCATTCGCGTAGTTTATCTCGTATATTATTGATTTTTATAAAATACTATATGAAAATACATCCTAAATATATTCATGCCATTATTATCGGGTGGAGTTCCGAATAGGTGAACCCTCCGATTTTTTTGAAACTACACTATTTTTTGTATTTTTGAACGCTGATTACGAATATGATAATGAAAATTTGCGGCAAGGTCATTTTCAAGGTCAAAACAAAAAAAAAACTGAAAAAATATAACTTTTTAGATATTATTTCGATAAATATTGATGTAAGAAAAAAATGTTTCAAATAAAAGTTGCAGTTCTTGTAAAAATACATCATTTATGTTCTACAAATTTTTTGCGTAAAACTGGAAGTTTTCGAGAAAATCGATGTTAAAGACTAAAAACGGTGGGTGAAGTGCCCAAAAGTGCTCACCTCTGATTTTTTTGAAACTCAGTATTCTTACGTATTTTGATGCACTGATTACGAATATCATAGTGAAAATTGGTGCATTTCTCATTTTCATAATGAAAATCATGAAAAACCCATAAAAATTTTAGATCTTACAGAGAAAAACATTTGAAGTCCTATTCATTTTTACCGTACGAGTGATAGTTTTCATCAAAAACGATGGAATCTTATAAATCTTATATCTGTTCTCCCATCTAAGCGTGTACTTTGCAGTACATATACGATTCCACATGGGTTTACAATTTTCCACGTAGAGCGAGGTTCCACGCAAGTATATATAAAATTCTCCAAGTATATATAATATTTTATATTCTCTTCTCTCTCGATCTTTTATCTTTAAACGCCTCGCATGAGAGAGATAAATTTAAAATTACATCGGACGATCGCATTTAATATTAAATACGCGGTTAGAATACGATTCAAAGGCGAGAGCACGATTGCGGTCTTGCGACGAGATGGCATCGTCGTCGTGCGCGGTCGTGCGAGAAGCAAAAGTGCCCCGCTGCTACGCTGGAAGAGTCGAAGACAAAAAGATCCCGAGAAGATCACGCACGAAGGCTCGCCGCTCCGGACGAGATTCCATTCCGGGCGAGACCGCGTTACACGAAGAAAATGAAGACGGCCGGTTTGCGTGGGGCCTCGTGTGCCACGGATCGTCGTAACGTAGGATAAGCTCGATCGGCACTCTCGTAACATCCGAGGAAGAGACAATGTTATATTCGCACACGTGCATACACACACGCGCGCGCGCGCGCGCGCGTGAAAAAAATTGGTACTCACCGTCGACCGTTCGTCCAGCTCGTATCCGTCAATCAACAGCGACAATGTCCTTCATATCCTTCTCTCACCGCGTCTGTCACCTTTGCTCTTCTTTTGTCTCTCTCTTCACACAGCTCTCGTTGCTCCGATATCCTCACCAAGGGCGTCGCGTGCACAAGCCAAGACACATCGCGCGATACTGTGTGAACTTTGCTTCGAGACAGGCACTCCCGAATCCGAACGCGTAACGGCCGTTCAAACGTGGCGCACGACGTCACGCTATTTCGCGCAACCGACACACATATATATATATACACACACACGCGCGCGCGCGCGCGCGCGCGAACGTAGATTCGCCGGAGAGACAACGTATACCGATCTCGCGATGACGATACGAAACAAGGCGCAAAACAGATACAGTCGCGCAAATATAACGTGTAAATACGCGAATGTACTGATCGCGCGACGATCAGGCGAAATCAAGTATCGGCATGATGCACGCGAATGTAACGCGCACGTACGCGAAAAGTGGCGATCCTTCACGGGCAATCCTTTCTCACGCGATGCGCGGCATCGTACTTGGAACAATTGGCGAAAGCTCGTGCGAAAAGGAGAGATCTCTCGTCGAGAAAAAAAAAAAGAGAGACCGGCGTCGACGCTACGCGAGACGTCACAATACGACCTGCACGCGCGACTGACCGCGGTGAACTGAGCTTCGTCACACGGTGAGAGAGACGCGCGCTCCCGATCGGTGCGCTTCTAGCGGCCGATACTCGAAGCAAAGATGGCGTCTTTAATCGTTCTTCGATTCGTATCTCTCTTTCTTCGGCATGGTGCAGAAGAAGACATACATAGCGTACACAGCCGTCAGGGGAATGTACCTACATATGTAAAAAATAATGATTGACAGCCGTTTATGGCGAGGATCGTGAAAAGTTGAGTAGCTTTTGTTTACGATCGAGATTACGAGTGCTAAATAATAAAATATAAATATATTAAATAAGCAATTAATAAATTATATCAATTAATTCTTGTGAAGGTAATATTTACTCTAAACAAATTTTGTTTTAATATTTTAATGCATGGATATTTATTTATTCATAATATTTGCACAAATAGACATTGTTAACGTATAGATAAATTAGAGATTGTCTACGTAAACAGTTTTTATGAAACTAAAATTTTCGATAGTGAACATATATTTTCTTGTGTATGAAATATAATTATTAATTAGCGGATTCGAAACGACATCTAATTGCTAGTTATATTTTTATGTCGAGTGATGTTAAAGGGTTATTATTAGATTTTACATACATATTACAATGCAATTAATTAAACTTTGAGTCTTTTACGAACGAATAATATAATGTACAACATAATTGTGTTATTGTGAGAAAGTATTAGGTGTACAACTTTGCTTCCGCCGTTTTCCTATAGATGGCTTTAGCGGTAAGTAGTGGTCGAAATAAATAGATCATAGACGTCATGCGATAAACTTGGTCATCTGTCGACATAACCCCATAGAAACATTAGTCGATTTGTGTCCGCATCATAAAGTTATTCTCGATTGAAAATGTCAGTTTACGAGCCAAATTCTCGTCATTTTCGGGAGATTTTAATTTTCCGCTTCAATATATGAAGAAATCTGCGGCTGAGGCTCATCGAATGCTCTCAAATACTTATGGCGAAGCCGCTATTAGCGAAAGAACGTGTCGTGAGTGGTTTCAACGCTTCAAAAACGGTGATTTTCACGTCGAAGACCGGCATAACGGTGGAAGAGAGAAGGTTTTTGAAGATGCAGAATTGGAGGCATTACTTAATGAAGACTCGAGTCAAAGTGAAAAAGAGGGAGAAAGTAGTGGCCAGCGATGGACAATACTTTGAATCATAAACCAATTTTTTACAATAAAGCCTCGAATTTCGGAAAAAAACGGCGGAAGCAAAGTTGTACACCTAATAGTTAAATATTTTATCGGAGGGTCAAATTTATCCCATTATAGTAAAGCATATATTCGTTATTTTTCTACCGTAAATAATTTAAGAGATGGAAAAGAGAGATACTACATTTTATCTATTTTCAAAATGTCTAGTTTTATCTTATATATATATATATATATTTTTTTTTATTGACATAAATTTCAAATTAATAAGGCTTTGCAGAAAGATGATCAATTTGACGTAAAAGTAGTTCTATTAATCAGAAGAGATAAACATCACACGAGAAAATTTTACTCTTGTCTATAACAAAATGTTTATCGATCTAAAGAAAATACAATATAATCAATTTAACGTGATATGAAAACTAAATAATC
This sequence comes from Polyergus mexicanus, assembly GCF_030449975.1. Classification (NCBI taxonomy): domain Eukaryota; kingdom Metazoa; phylum Arthropoda; class Insecta; order Hymenoptera; family Formicidae; genus Polyergus; species Polyergus mexicanus. The sequence continues at coordinate 5,171,033 of NW_027223341.1, forward strand.
ACGAAAAGGCGAATGATTACATATAATAATTGTTACATAATGTATCAAGATATTCCGCGTTTTTGCTTTTATTTTATTTTTTTAAACAAACTAAGAAATTTTTTTTTTTTTAAATAGCTAATTTGTGTTAGCGTTACATTATAACACTATTTCTGAATGTTTCACGTCATGCACTAGTACCCCCCATATAACGATACTTTAACAATGTAACAATTTTATTCTGACGTAATTATTGAGTAATGCGATAAATACCATTTATTAATATCAGTTGAATAAATTATGTTTCATTCATCGCACTCTCCGTTCGCTCGCATTCCCACCGTTCATCCCCCTGCTTCTCCATCACCCTTTTTCAATCCTTTCCACCCATTTGCTTTCTCTCAGTTCTCGCTTTAAAGACGCAGTAATTTGTAGCAGCGGGTAATAAATTATTTAAGGGCGTTTTAATTTAAAGAAAAGATTAAATCATGCATTTTGTAATGTATTAAAGAACGCATCAATATATTTCAATGGTAATCAATTAAATTTTATTTGTTCTCAATTATGCATAAATTCCTTAATATAAAAAAAAGTATCGATTTTTTATTGGATATGCCATTTTGATCAAGTTACTTCATTTCTTATTTTTATATTTTAGTTATTTTTATAAAATTATGCTGAAAAGTTTTTTCATTTTATATTAATGTATAATCGGGAGGGATGATTACTTTAGAATACAGAAATTTAAATGATCAAATTAAACGTTATTTATCTTCTGTATAGATGAATTACAAACTTTCTTTTATCAAGATATTTTTCTGCTAATAATAAATTATATTTTGAAACCGAAAATACACATATTATATATATATCAAATGTTCTTCAGAAATATATGATAGGATACATTCCTGATGCTCACCGCGTATAATCTATATTCTATTAATAAACGGATGTTATATTACAAAATCGTATTTATTTCTTCTGTAAATTTTTTAAACCAAAGACACATGCAATGGTGGTCGATACGCTTATGGTTATATGACAGCTAGTACTAACAATAAGTATTTAATATTTGTTTCGATCTCCAGTCAGAAGTATGACAGGAAGAGAAAGATAGATAGAGAGAGAGAGAGAGAGAGAGAGAACCGTAAGTAGGGAAACTTATTATGTAATTCAAAAACTTTTGTTGGACGTACATATCATATATGGAATATGCAGGGGGAATGCAAAATTGGGTTTTGCTTAAACGAAAATTACACTATTAAGTTAAATTGCACTCTAAAGGAGCATTTTTATAAATTAAAGTTATAAAAAAGTTATATATTTACTGACAGACATGATATTAAATAAATGTATTTCTTTCAAAGTTATCTCTCCTGAGAAAACTATAATAAATCTTAAAAATTTATTATTGTGATAGATAAAATCGTTATTTCGGAAAATGTTTTATTTGCTTTTCAATAATATTAATTAAACAATTACTTGATCTTCGTTAAAGCAAATTCAATGCGGTGAAAGAGTGAGACAGATAGGATTAGCGAAGTGCTTTATAATGAAACCTTTGTAGCAGAAGGAGCGGAAGGTAATTTTTCAGACTTGTCTCATAGTTGTCTTTCTGTGTGAAAAGTGGGTGACAACGCTCAAAATGAAAAATTGGAGGTATTTTTATGATTTTTAGAGAATCATACGCGGCACAAAAAATGTCTGATATGAGATAAATTAGATATACAAAAGAGTGGCATAATCCAACATACCATATGTGCGATAATTATTTCTTTGTTAAAATATAAGAGAAATTAATTAAAGACAAATATATTAATTAATATTTATAAAAGATAATCATAAACAAATTTTTAATTAATTTGAGATTTGAGATTTTTGCCAATTTTAACAATGTTTTTCGCATAACGTAAAATGAATCTCGACATCGCGGTTTCTTAAATTTATTGAGCTAATGTTACTTCATACTGTTCGGAACTATCAAGAGAATGTAATTAAACGGAGAATGTAGATTATGTCACGCATATTAAACTTTAGGCTCTCGAAATACCTATGTAAGGATGCTTATCAAATATATTTTATCTATATTCGCGATATTTTAACGATTTATGATAAAGAATTTAGAATAATATATTATTTTTTTATTTTTTTTTTATAAAAAATATCTAAGACATAATTCTAAGATAAACAAATAGAAAAAGATTTATAATAGCTGTTTATTTATAATAGCAATTTAGATTATTAAATAAAAATTGTATGTATGTATATATATGTATGTATACACAGATATAGCATATGTGTGTGTGTGTGTGTGTGTGTGTGTGTGTTAAATAGCTTAATTTGAGTTATATTTAAATTTTGTCCAAACATTCAATATTTTCCTGACATGGTTTGCCTTAAATGCCACGTAAACGCCATTATTTGATGAAATTTTGCAGTTTAATTAAGTTGCTTCAATAAACATACTACGTACTTTCTCTTAACAAAGAAATATTTGCCGAACTAGTTTGGCTAAGCTTCTGGAACTCACGAGAGCCTAGTTTCTTCAGTACGTTACGACAGACAGCATACTTCTAGAAATCCATCTCAAATTAATGTCAGATATTGAATTCTTTTACAATACAATTATTTCGATAATAAGCTGAACTCTTAATAATATCATAACTGAATATAAGAAAAAAAAAATGAAGATAAATAAAAATAGCAGATTTTTTTATCTTCTTTCAAACAATTTTTCTGATTAATTATACAAAATATATATATATAATAAATATATTTATTTAATTAGAATATTATATAATACTCATAGAATTACTACTTATTTAATATATCATAATACGAAGTAATTAAATGTTAAATGACAAAATATGGATTTTTATATTTTTTCTTCGTTTATACAATCGTGATGCACGTGAGTTTATATTTATGCGATACAAATGAGTTTATCGCATTACGATATTACAATGTTAAGCATCTTAGAGACTGTGAATTTACGATGAGAAAGATAAAAGCCCCCATTACATTTTAATGATGTTACTCCCTTTTCAGTATAATTTAAGTAGATTTTTCTTATAGCGTTTATAATCGTCGATTCCTCTTCTCTGTCTATATATTTTATCTTGATAAATATTTTTTAAAATTTTTTTTATTCTTCTATTTATATTTTCGGTCTTTTTTTTTTTTTTTTTTTTTTTTATTATTTGCTTATGTAAGTTTTTCTGTGATGACATATGACTGTATTTTTAATATCTTTATGGAAATGTATAACCTTTGACGCCTTCTTTCGCGTACAAGAGCACTTTTCATTAAAGTATGATTTTTCGTGTTGCCCACACGTCATTATTCCGACTGTTCTGTATGGTTTTCTCATATCTTTTTACATATATATTTTAATGTCCACATAGGAAGGTCTCATTCCAGAACCCTTTAGCGAATGCTTTGTTCTGTTCCGAACGTTTGATTACACGACATAGCCGGCAGCAAGAATGTTTAATTTTTCTCTTCAGCCTTGTATTAATGCCATTGTAAGAAACATTACGCACGCACGCACGCACGTATACACAGTGTGAGCACGTGAGTAAGCAAAGAGTGGGCTGTTAGTGTCAGTGGCTATGTAAAATCGCCTTCTAGTTTTTAGTTTTACAATGCCTGCCACCTATCTTTTGTGTGTCCTGGGCAAAATGCGCACACAGTAAAGCGGAAAGAAGCCGAGCTTTTCAATAAGTTGCTGCTTCTCGCCGCGAGAACGGCACAATTAGTTATTACTATGATCCGCAAACCGACGTTATTATGTATCTTAAAAGCCGCTACTTCGTACAACGGCCGCAAGTTTTCTCAAGGGGAAAAGCTTCTGCGTAAGTTGAAATATTAATAGTTCCGTAAATCGCATCTCGTAAATTTTGACTGCTTTCTTAAACGAAAAATTGCGCATCTGTCATTAATAAAGTAGCATAATACAATTCTATTGTACGAGAAACTTTGTTGTTATTTTCAGGGTTGGGAAGTAATGCGTTACAAATTTTATTTGTAACGGAACAAGTAACTTCGTTACATTTTTCGGTAACGAGTAACGAATTTAACAGTTACTTTTATCGTTACTTTTTTCAAATTTTTTGATTTATTTAAGATATTATTCTTGCTATTGTGCGTGATAAAATTTTTATCTTAACCGTAAAGCCGTAAGCAAATCGACCAATTAGCATTCTTATTATGTTGTAAAAATGCTTGAATGTGATTGATCAACTTATGGCTCTTGCAGACCAGTGCGATGACGCGATGCGCGATATCCAATGAGAGCTTTATCTTTTCGGAAAAGCAGAGCTCTCATTTACTACCAGTTCTAAGTACCTTGCAACGAAAATTAGAAAATCTCAATAAATCTGACCTTATAGATTGCCATTCATTAGTTGAAGCTATTCAGCAAGGTTTAAATAAAAGGTAACTTATTAATTTGATTAATACATATGTTATTTAATTTTAAATAAGGATTTAATTGAAAAATATTATTTTATTTTAAACTATTGATTCAAAAGTATTAATTTCAATAAAACAAACAATGTCGCTTAATTTACTATATTTGATTTTAGATTTCTTATAATATTTGAAACAAAAGAATTAATGATAGCAGCATGTTTACATCCAAAATTTAAGTTAAACTGGTTAACCGGAGAAAAAAGAAAACGTGCTGAAAATTACTTGGAGGATTTATTGGGAATCCGATCAACTGAAAATTCTTCAAAAGCTGGAAAATCTGACGATCACGATGATTTTTTTCATTTTTGAGCAAAAAACGGTGCAAAATGAATCTGAACAAGAAGAATTGCAACGGTTTTTAAAATCAAATAATTGTAATATAGAAATGTTAAACGACTATCCAAAACTTAAAAAACTTTTTATTAAATATAATACAGCTCTACCAAGCGGTGCATCTGTAGAAAGAATGTTTAGCATCGGTGGCTCTGTATTAACACCACAAAGAGGGCATTTAAATGATGATACTATGGAGCAACAAATTTTATTAAAAATTAATAAAGAATTTCGATAAAATTTAATCATTTATTTTGTAATAAACCTTGAATGAAATCTTGCTTACAATTTTTTAAAAGTTTTTCTTGTGCAAAATAATTTATTAGTTTGTATTGTAAAAAAGTAACGGAAATTGTAACGACTCGTTACTTTTTAGTAACTGTAACGGTAACGAGTTACTTTTTAAAATTGGTAACGAGTAACGGTAACAAGTTACTTTTTAGAAAAAATAACGGTAACGGTAACGAGTTACTTTTATAAAGTAACTTTTCCAACCCTGGTTATTTTGTATATAAAGAAGAGAGGGTAACTCTCTTTTTTTTTCTTTTTCATTTATTATAGATTCTTATTTCTAATTTAGATGCAAACGCGGCACGGTATTGATTTTATTTACTATTGAAAAAGAAATGCAACTCGCGCAACATCTGACTCGCTCGATATCTGGAATCAAAAAATATCTTTTTGGTACAAAGATAATCCGCACTATAAAATTTCAATCTGATTAAGGTCTTACCGGAAATTAAATTACTTATCAAAAAGATAAAGAAGATAATGCAACAGTTGCATAGAGAAAAATAAGAAATCTTATATGAAAAGTAAGATATCTTTATGCCGTTTTTTAATAGAATAGCTTGAAAAACATTTATAATACAAGAAACATTTTGTTATTAATCTAGGTCAGATGCATATAAAATTGATTTATCTTATGAGAATTATCTTATGAATTATTTTGGAATGAGGCGCGTAATGCGCGATAAGCGAATATTTTCAAAGAGATGTCTTTTTTAAAACAATGTTGCATTGCTGATTTCATAATCTTCTTGGCTGATTTGCATAAAAAAAACTAAAATATAACAAAAAAAAGATATATTTTTTTCCGAAAACGCTTATACTTTTATTATTAATATTTTTAAAAATTTACTCATCACATTTTTATTTGTATGTATGACATTTATATATTCTATAGAATTTCATTGTTAAATATTTTGAATTTGGATATGTTTGGGACAAGGTTTTTCAAATGATACACAAACATAGAGAGAATCCATGGTAGAGTTTTACTTGCTTCTTATATTTAATAAGTATATAATGATTACAATCTAAGACTCTGCGTGTATAAATAGCATTTGCACGGGATCTTTTTCAATGTGTACGTACAATTAGCGCCATGCTTTTAATGTACCTTTAGTGCCAGCTTGAGAGCTCATATACATCGATCGATCTGATAATGTCGGGTGTGTGTCATCGCTATTATCGATAGTAATATCGTTAAAATAACACACTTATCAGCGGCACGGCTTCGTCGGTACATGTCCCCGTGTCGGACAGTATCTACATATTGCTACTGATTCCGAATTCCGTAATTGCAGCTTGAATATGCATATCGAGAGGTTCGTTCGCGTTGACGTCGCTATGCTGATATCCATTCAGAAAATAACATGTATCTGAAATATTGGCTGGCATCCCCTTGGGTAAATTATCCTTGGTCCGCGGTTCCAATATAAATCCTGATTTTTGTATTAAACATCTGTAGACATTTATAATGCCGTATAAATTATAATATATATTAGGTGTATTTATATATATTAGGTTAGGATATATAGTTATATATATTAGGTGTACAACTTTGCTTCCGCCGTTTTCCTATAGATGGCTTTAGCGGTAAGTAGTGGTCGAAATAAATAGATCATAGACGTCATGCGATAAACTTGGGCATCTGTCAACATAACCTCATAGAAACATTAGTCGATTTGTGTCCGCATCATAAAGTTATTCTCGATTGAAAATGTCAGTTTACGAGCCAAATTCTCGTCATTTGCGGGAGATTTTAATCTCCTGCTTCAATATGAAGAAATCTGCGGCTGAGGCTCATCGAATGCTCTCAAATACTTGTGGTGAAGCCGCTATTAGCGAAAGAACGTGTCGTGAGTGGTTTCAACGCTTCAAGAACGGTGATTTTCACGTCGAAGACCGGCATAGCGGTGGAAGAGAGAAGGTTTTCGAAGATGCAGAATTGGAGGCATTACTTAATGAAGACTCGAGTCAAAATCAAAAAGAATTGGCACGATCATTGGGAGTGACTCAACAAGCAATTTCAAAACGCCTCAAAGACATGGGAATGATTTCGGAAAAAAAAACGGCGGAAGCAAAGTTGTACACCTAATATATATATATATATATATATAACATGACAATACATATATGATGTTATACATATAGATACGAAAAGAAATATATTATCGAAACGCTATCACGTACAGGTACGTAGTTGGACTGACATTGACACGAAGCGGTTCGCTCGTAGATTCAAATTTATTCGCCAACGTGACATTATGCCCAAAGAGACAATATCTTGGCATTTTCTTACCCACGACGCCTGCCAGTACCATTCCAGTATGAATGCCGATACGCATCTGATGAAATAGTAAATATATAATAATTGAATGAAAGTTGAGCGCTATTAAAAAAGATGTTGCATATTGGCGAATATTATAAAGCTAGATGACAATTGCAAGAAAGTATCAAACGAAGAAAAGAAATATTACACAATTCTTGCTTTAAATATTAATATAACTGTAGCGTTCCTTCATATTTCCCCCCACTGACCGCTTGTTATCATAGTTAAGAAATACTTTAAATGGGAAAAGTTTTAATAGTATTCAAGATGGGAATAGCGAATAACAAAGTGTCTGCTCGAGTGGATATGTAATAATCAGAAACATCTTTCAATTGAAAAACTTTGAGAAATTGTTCTAAAAGAGTGAGAGAGAGAGAAAGAAAAAATGAGAAAGAGAACAAGAGAGCTGCTCTATACCGATTGTTCTTTTTAAGGACGAAATATAAAAAGGAGATGGTATACATTTAAAAATTATATTTGAAAAAGATTGTAATATGTATACAATATATATATATATATATTTTCCAATCTTTTTTAAATATAATTTTAAACATTTGAATCAATTAAGTGATATGTGTAAATAGCATTGTGCCTCATATCGCAATACATATATGACATATCAATTACAAATCTTTTTAATTTTACGAATATTTATTCATAGATTCTATTTCTTGCAATATTGTTGCAATATATTATTATATATATATATATATATATATATATATATATATATATATATATATATATATATAATATGTATTACGATATGAGGCACAATGCTATATACACATATCACTTAATTGATTCAAATGTTTTAATGTTTGTTATATTTTGTTGTCTTTTTACGTTTCAGTAAGACATACATACATAATAAAAATAGGACAGATGTGTTATGCCAAATTGCGTAAAATGCAAGAAAACTATGCTATTATAATCGATATCACGTAAAAGAAAATTGCATATAGTACAATCGCGTATAATCATGATCTTATCTGTAATCGTGTAATCATCTTACAATACCTTTATCGGCTTGCCTTCGTGAGTCAAGTGATGAGAGCATGTTTGTATCATCTTTAGGCCCATCCAAGCAATTTGTTGCGCGTGTGTATTGGTATTTCGATGAAGGCCGCATGCAACGCAATAAGCATCGCCGATTGTCTCTACCTATTCATACAAGAATAATGTAAAAATTAATGCACAGCATCCATTTATGCACACATCGTATAATAGCTATTGTTATATACTATAAATGTCATTATATATATATTAGAATTTTTCGATAAATTAAATTTAATGTTCGAAGAATAGTATTCCATTTTATTCGGGGTACCTATTATATTTGTTAGTATTAAAAAAACTTAAAGATAAGAAATAAATTATTTTACCTGCACGCCATATCAAGTTCTTTTAATGTCTCAGAGATGGCGGTATCGTACATTTTAATCACACGAGTGAGACAATTTGTCAACGAGATAGATTAATTTTTTTTAAAAAAATATTAATAGAAAAGTATGCACATTTTACTAAACAATAAATAATAATTTTTTCAATTAATTATAATGAATTAACAAATCAGATAATATTGTATTAGATATAAAGATTATCTTATATCCGCAAAGTATTAAAAAATTGTCAATGTCTTCTCACCAAACATACCTTATATACATCCAACTGACCGCAATAGAGATCAAATTGTTCGTAGAGATTTTGGAGCATATTGATCACCATCATTGGTGTTGCTGTAGCACAGATAGCCGTAAATCCAACTATATCACTAAACAACATTGTGACATCTGGATATGTCTTCGCTTCGATTGTCTCTCCTAAATGATTAAAATATCAGTTTTTTAGTTGATCACATATTTTTGTTGCAAAGTAGTATACAAGTTATATTGCGTAATAGAATGATATTTATATAGAATCGTATCGCTATTTTAATAATACAATTGTTAGATTTCTTTTATAATTAATTTGCTTTATTCTTTCTATTTTCAAATATTATTACATTAAATTCAACTTTGAGAATAAAAAGAAAAATTAGTGAAAAGTGAAGCGTAAAAATGTTACTATATCTTATGTCAGGATATGAACTGTTGTAATTTACCCAGCCACAGACGCTTCGCAATATCCGGTGGAAATATAAGATGTAGAAGACTGACATTCTTTTCTCTCTCCGCATTGACTGCTAGATTCGCTTCTTCTATAGAACTTTTCAATTTGTCCATACGCCTTCTTAAGCCATCCTGAAAGGAGATTACTTTCCATTGAATTTCATGTAGATATTATAACAATAATATACAATATATATATATATATAGTATATCATATAGAGAATATTGATCTACTATTTTAATTAAATATAAATTATGAATTATTATATACCATTCCGTTATAATAAAATAATGATAGTAATAACGCGAGATACGCCGACCAACATTTTTACAACGTGTACAGTGAGTGACTTACGACCGGCTATGAATTTAGTCACCTGTGCTCTGGCTTGCTCGCCAACGAGTATAACGTCTCTTGTTGCATCATGAAGAGGAATATCAGAAATGAAGAGTCCTCGACCAGTTAAGCCCTCTAAACCATTCAAAAATGGTGAGCTCACAAACAAAATTGAGTCTGATTCTGGACAATGTACCATCTGGCCTTTCATTTCCAGTCCCTTTATAACAAGACAATATTTTTTTTTTAGATAAATTTATTTCGCCATATGTTTGCGCTAACGATATTAATAATTTATACTTTTGCAAAGAGAGAGAGAGAGAGAGAGAGAGAGACAGAGAGAGAGAAAGAGATCACGTGTAAAAGTTATCAACTCAAATAATTTCCTTACCTAGTTTGCTTTCATTTACATGTTTGTGTTACAAAGTACTTTCTCTCTCTCTCTCTCTCTCCGTTTATGAGTAAATTGATCATCGTGCGTTAATAATCGTGTTGCGAACATACCTCCGCGGGATATTTATCCACGCCATGCGGTCTCTGAAGGGTCAAGATAAACGGTGTGTTCGCGCGCTTTAGGATCTCGTGAAAGGTCAAAGTGACGCCGTGGGGTCGTGCGAAGACGAAATACGTCGATATCTCTCTGCCGAGATGATTCAAATGGTGACCAAAAATTTTCATGAAACCGACGCCAAGTTGGACAATTTCTAGCTGACGATCAACGACAAAATGCCACGGAAATGCCTTGCAGAAGCTTGCTACACCCATACGAAGATCTGTTGCTTTAGTAGAGAGTGGACGGAAAGCGGGCAATACTACATCATAGTCTTCTACATCAGCATCCAACTGTTCGCTGTAACGCTCCGGAGTAATACGGTATCTGCAAAATTCAAGGAAACCATTGTCCTTCTTTCTTTATAAGAAAAATATTCCAAGGATAAATTAACCGCATTTAACTCCATAGACATCAATATGCGTGCTAAAAATCGTAGAACTTTTTGCGATTAAAATTATTATTATAGAATTTATCTTATAAATATAACCGTAGATGGTAGACGGTGTAAATATGTCTCTTGTATTGATATAAAATACGATATAAAACAACGAGAGACAACCGGTATCGAATCCGTTGAATGCGTGGATAAATATATAAGTATAACCAGTGTCTAGCAAAACGTTCAATTAAATTTGGAAATATAAGCGATCTGCGGTGACAATGTTTTGCACGTCATTCACATGTTTACGTTCGGGTCAACCTTATCCTTTCAGAATTAATGCGACTCGGATAGTGCCGCACTTATCATCAAATATTTGCCATTGACGAGAATCAATATTTGTTCAAACGAAAGGTTTGCACTCTCACATGCTACCTTTGTCAGATCTCTACGAATTATACATTCTACTCACGTGACATTATTTCAGAACATGCGATTCGGTGAGCAAACATTAAATGCCCCATGCAAAAGTTTATAAACGTGTATAATATACGGTAGATGGTATAGATTTTTTTTTTTTTTTTTTTTTAAGGTTATCTTTAGTACATGACTGAATGCGCGAACGAGTATATACGCATAATCAAAAGGCAGGAAACATTTTAAATAAACGTAGATTGTTTATATGAATGATGACTCATATACAAATAAATATGTATAAATTATTTGCGTATGAGATGACATTTACGACGTCGCGAAAGCTAGTTGTGCGTATTAACGCTTATTGGAGTTTATTTCACAGAACATTAATGCAACAACGTTAAAAATTCATATATCTATCTTTGCGGTTACTGTTTATACTCGTTGATACGAAGATCTGATCATGATTGAAAAATTTCGGTGAATATTGAAAAGCCTTTAATAGTATTATGGTATTCAATTGATATTGTGCTACCTATTTCCCTCATATTTCTTCAAATCGCATTTTTAGTGTGTCTGTACCGTTTTGATTTCATATTTTCTATTTCTCTTTTTTTTCCGTTCTCTTTTCGCCGATTTATTCGAATGGTCGTCTACTGTCACTTCAAAGAGAGTTAAACGCGAACCTTTATATGCGTTGGTAGGGAAAATTCGCTCACGCGTGACATTTGATAACAATTTTTTGTGTTTTCCATCAAACGCAGAGATAACCGGTCTAGAAAATGTGTTCATCCTTTCGCCTTTGATATCTATTCTTTATATCCTATCATAATCGTTTTTAAAATCGGACTAGAACGATAGAAACGGAAATTAGGATCTGCATGTGACTAGAGATTGGTATTATAGATAAAAATAGAAATAATACACAAGTGGTAAAAAAATTGTTTTTTTTTTTTTTTTATCAAGCATGATAAAAAATAAGAGAAAAGGATCCATAAAGATTTACCTAAAAAATTTCGTATTGTAAGGATCCGGCAGTATATACACATCGGCTTTGTCGCTATAGAACTGCCTTGCGATACCCTTCAGACTTCCGACAAGCAGATAGGCTATAGAGGGGTGATCGGTGGTGAAATGTAGCTCCAATGCTTCCGGTGTGGCGATACACACAAACTCTGCCTCGGTATCCGATCCTGACTGATGCTGAACAACGTCGTTTACGCCGTCGAGTGTGGTCAGGAAGGCGGTCAGATCGTTCCCAAGGCAACGAAAGGCCCGCTCTAAGAGACCCACGCAAGCCCACGTGATCAGCTCCTGTCCGAGATGATCGAGAAACGCGTTCACGTCGACGTCTGCAAAAGTTCCGCAAACATTAATTCGCCTTGAGGGAATTTCGTCGAGTCACTCAGAAACCGTTTATTTCTCTCCTTGCAAGAGATTCAAAGAACTATGTTTCGTTAATAACAAGTATACAATAGACATCACGTCATTTCAAAGCCTCCTTATACTGGGTGGCCCATTTTAATCCATCCAGTCGAATATCTCAAAAACCAAGCCCGGAAGAGAAAAATCTTTTACACAAAAGTTGTTTGGTTTCGAGGGGGCCATAAGATGGTACCATTGGTTTGACCTTGAAGAGCCATTTGAAGGTCACGTGAAGGTCAACTTTAAAATCTTAAATGGAAACCCCCATTTTTTATTTAGTATTCTTCTAGCTTACCTCGAGAGCTTTCCAAAATACTATAATAAACTATTTTTTTATTTAGTACTTTTTGAATTATTTTATATTTTAATCTGACATCTTTTGATATAAAAAATTAAATATCTCGTAAGTTTTCCAAAGTCAAATCATTGTCACCATCTTATATCACCACCCCTTGAAGCCACACAACTTTTGTTTGAAACATTTTTCTCTTCCGAGCTTGGTTTTTGAGATAATTCGACTGGATGGATTAAAATGGGCCATCCAGTATATAAGTAAATTCATCGCGTATAATCATTTCTATGTTAAAAGATACTTTGCGTATTGAACTAGTATTGAAGAGAGAGAAAGAGAGAGAGAGAGAGAGAGAAAAAAGAAAATAATGAATACGTCTCCTTAAATTTTTTTTTTTCTTTCAGCTTTTGCGGGAACAAAGAGCTTATTTTTTTTGAACTTATATTGAAAATACCTATGAGCTGAATTAATATGTTGAATACTTAATTAGCGCGTTGGAGAATTTCGCGAGATCGATAATACATGTCGCGTTTCAGTTCTGTTGAACGCAGTATGTGCGGTCGGATCCCTTGCAAATCCGGAAATAGACGCGGTGAGCAAGAGCTGCTCTAACACTCCCGTATTATTTCACATGGGGTATCACTATGAAAACACGATAATTAAAATAGCAGTTGCGCGGTCACACGCTGCAATATGTCCGGCCAATTGTTATGGAATATCACGCATAATATTCTCACGACATTTTGCTACAATATATTATGCGACTGATCCTGGTGAATAAATAAATTTTTACGTGACTTACTTTAATCGATAGGCTATTGGCATACAAAGATCACACGCGTAGCCTAATGAAATTCAAAATTTTACGATAAGCAGGCACGAAAATTCTCATCATTGTGTCATCCTGTTAAGCATATCAAACATGACACGTATCATTATCCGATAAATGCGTTAGATCACGCGATGAAATATCGCAAATGTTTGTTCGCGATCAACGATATAGGATAATATATTGTCTGGAAATGGAAATGTTATCTCTGATTTATGTGCTTGATATTTACGCTGCGATTATCCAGGAAACGTAGACAAAGAAATTTTCGGTCGAACTTTCTAGGTCATGGCCACACGCGAGAAAAATAAATGACAGTTCGCATTATTCGAATACGAATATGATCAAATATTTTGCCTTTATATATTTTTGTGATATAAATTCTGGTGAAAAACGATTTTGCTACTCAACATTGTAAGATGTCATCTGTACTGGATGTACTCGCTCTCATAAGTTAATCTTGCGAATGGTCTAACAGTGTCCTGTATATCCTCGGTGATAACATGATTTCAGAGTTTCTCCTAAGATTGCATTACGTTGGTATGAGAAGTATCTTCTATGCTCCAGTAATCATAACAACAATCGTTTCCTGTCGTGTATACGAAATGATCGCGGAGTGCAAGTAGAAGGGCGAAAAGATGTTCTGGGTCAGGACGAAGAAAATAATGTGCAGCTTATGCTCACCATTTGTCTTGCCATGACTCCTTATGAGCAAAAATACGTGTTTTCCGCATGCTTGATAAACGGTACGGTATTTGTCAACGAGCGATAAGCGCGATTTATGTGCGAATCGCTCATCGTTGCTAATAGACTGCAAGCACACGACAATTTAATGATCTGATGATGATTTCAAGTGGCGCAAATATGGAGAGATAGATAGAGATAATTATTAATTTTCATTCTCGCAATCCTCTCGTGCGCGTTTATTAATTATATGATATATATATATATATATATATATATAATTAAATATTTCCCAAGTTATTCCTGCTTATAAATTCACGTGCAATGTATTGAATCGCAACAATTGCATTAAAATATGTAGGCTCGCTTTTAGCAGTGAACTTCGATATTCAAGGGTCGGCATAATTGCTAACGCGGGGGAAAGACATTCCACCACGATGGTAATTTCTTCACGGTGTACGCGCCTTTATGTCATAGAGGAGAAAAAAAGACCGCGGGGTGATTTTATTTGAACTTGAAAGTATCGTGCTACACTACCCTTGTTTGTTTGGTTTTTTTTTTTTTTTTTTTCCCAGGATTACATGCTTGGATACGGAGATCACTTCGACCGAGAATATGTATGTGCTGTGCTACCTTAATCAAAGGAGCATCTTGACGCAGAAGGTAAGTTGGCGATATATTTAACAGGAAACCACGGTGCGTTATACATGTTTTATAGCGGATAAACAGGCGTTTCACATAATCGCTCATGGTGCTCGCAGCGTGGCACGAAATTTCCTAATGTGGTTACATAACAACGCGCCCTAGGTTTATTACGTTAGAGCACCGCATTTCTAAGTTACGAGCGCTAAATTCCGTCCGTGATGCGTTCCATGTACTAGGTTATTAGTTACAAAGGGCGCATTACTCGAACGACGATTGTTGTCTCTCGGTGAACCGGACCTTATTCATAAGTTCCGATGAGGAAGTCAGATTCGAATACATTGCATGTGCGAATCGATTGTCTGTGATGTGATTAATGGTACGTTTCTGAAGCGTCCTTCATTGTAACTACAGTACTCGAACGGTCGAACGTAAATTGGGTTAACATGCGCTCAAAGATGAAGGATCAGTGGAAAACTAACTGACAGCTGACATCGCTGTCGTTAACAAGCAGTCCGATACTCTTGATCCTCTGGATCATCGAAATTTATGATTGTCCGTTATGGAGTTTAAAATGGATATAAAGAGCAATATAATGATCCTTTTAAAGATTCGAATTTTTAATTAATTAGAAAGATAGAAACTTTTCAGGCAATAGAAAAGAAAACGAGTTGTATATGTAACAATGCTTGTATTGTATATTAAGAGAATGAAAAGAGTATATTATCGTAATACGTACTGTTTTAAAATTAATTATTGGGTTCAGTAAAAAGTCATTGCGTATTTTTGCAACAGATAGCATTAGTTCAGTTTTGGCAGTACTAGAGTCATTCACACATATGTTTGTCATATATCGTTTAACAGCTGACGGTTTAAGCTTAAGACTGACGTTAAGCTAGAGATTTTACAACAAGTTGAAGATGAAAGACCAAATTGTACAATTTCGCCATATTTTACTGTTTTACTTCCGTAAAGGGAAGAACGTGCGTCAAGCTTGTGAAAAATTGCGTAAAGTTTACGGTGACGATGCTCTACAAGAACGTCAGTACCAAAACTGGTTCAAGAAATTCCGCGCTGGTGATTTTGATCTCAAAGATGCTCCTCGCTCAGGAAGGACCACCGAGGTTGATGACGACAAAATAAAGGCATTGATCAAGTCAAACCCACGTTACATGACACGAGAGATTGCAGAAACATTGAAGATCAGTCAAAAAAGTGTTCACGTCCACCTAAAGAAGCTGGGATACGTAAGCAAGCTCGATATTTGGATTCCTCATGAACTCAAAGAAGTTCATTTGATATAAACATCTGCGATATGCTCGTGAAACGTGAAGAAAACGATCCTTTTTTGAAACAAATGATAACTGGTGATGAGAAGTGGATTGTTTACAACAATGTGGAACGCAAACGGTCTTGGTCCCGACGTGATGATTCGCCTCAAACGACTTCAAAAGCAGAACTTCATCAGAGGAAGGTTATGCTCTCAGTGTGGTGGGATTGGAAGGGTGTGGTATTTTTTGAGCTCCTACCAAGGAACCGAACAATCAATTCGGATGTGTACTGTCGGCAATTGGACAGTTTGAACGAATCTGTCATCCAGAAACGTCCGGAGCTCGTCAATCGTAAAGGAGTTGTGTTCCATCACGACAACGCGAGACCACACACATCTTTGGCGACCAGTCAAAAATTATTGGAGCTTGGATGGGATGTGTTGCCTCACCCAGCATACTCGCCTGACCTTGCGCCGTCAGACTTCTACTTGTTTCGCTTTCTTCAAAACTCCTTGCGTGGAATAACGTTAAATTCAGTTGAGGCGGTAAATCAGCACCTTGTTCAGTTTTTCGCCAATAAAGACAGGTCCTTCTACAAACGGGGAATTATGAAGCTCACCGAAAGATGGCAAAAGGTCATCGAACAAAACGGAAAATATATTATTGATTGATCTTTGTTCTTTATATAAATAAATGACTTTGAAAAACATGCAAAAAATACGCAATGACTTTTTACTCAACCCAATAATTTAGTAATTTAATAATTAATTTTCGATATTGAATAAAAACAATGATCGACGCATTGCGTGTGCGTACTTATTGTTAGAGAAAATATTTAATAACGTTTTGTCAATTTTTTACATATGTATGATCTATATATTTTTTATAATGCGATAACGTACTTTAATCTTTTTTTATAAATTTACATGTACAAAAAAATTAGAAAAAAGTTTTATATACGTAAAATTTGCGGACATTTCAAAAGTCTGTTATACTGCTGGCTACGATTGCCAGCAGACAAGTATTTCAGGAGACAGCTGTAAGAACTTTTTGAGGAGATTCTATAACAGTCTTGATTCTTTCCAAAGAGTACGGGTTGTTTGTTTCAGAATTAATGTTTTGAAATATATCTATTCTACGTCTGTGTGTGTGGTTGAAGTCGCTATTCTTGATGCTCTAATTATAAAAATAATTTAATGGAATTTGCAGTTTCTAAAGGGACCGCTGCACTCTCTTTTTCGAGACTTGAACGTGTATTTATAAAAAATTAATTAGCGCTAATAGAAGCATGATTGTGTAACTCGTTGAAAGTACAAGGAGCTATAGAATATGTAAAATATTATAAAATATAAAATTATTATACGTTATTTACAAATCTGTTATTAAGATAAAATTGTAAGATGTAATATGTAAAACATATTGAAAAACTTAATGATAGTAAAAGTTTGATCGCAGAAAGTGAAATTTGTGATATTGTTGTTGTTCAAACTCACCTCTAAGCTTTATAGAAAGAGATTTTACAATGCAAAAATCAAGAGACGAGTTATAGGGTGAAATAATTTTTCATTTCGCTTCTCTTTTCGCACAGCTTTTCTATATATTATCGATGAAAAATTCAATTGCCAATTCGTTAGAGTTTACGAATCGTTCATTTATAATACAATACAAGATTATCCTTACAGGACTATACGAGAAGATATATATACAGAGACATGACAAATACGAAAAGAACTGACGGGTTCCTTGAGTTTGGATAGGAAAGGGAAAAGTGTCTCGCTCTATTGATTGCACATAAGATTAAATCATTAGTTGCTTTCCATTTGCACTCAAGTGATACTGAGTCATTCAATTATGTGAGTATTTCATACTCAGACAATGACGTCATTGACCTGCTTATTTTGGTAACGAAGCTATCACATAATAATATAGATTCATAACCTCACTTTTAATGTGAGTCTATTCACCTAACCTTGCAACAGCATCCTCATTAAAATCGTATCAAATCTCGTATATGATCGAGGTATCGATGAAGGTACTTCATCGCTTAACAGTTTCTAATTTCTAGTAGCAGATATCGCGTCTCAAAGCTTTGTTATGAGTTTATAAAATCAGTCAAACTATCGCGAAACTATTACGGGAATATAAGAAGAAAGAGATATTTTGAAATTTCTGTTTAATGTATTTACATCCGCCATCTATCGTGAAAAAATAATAATTTATATAATTATTCCTTTTTTAATTATATACACGGGCGATATTTATTTTAAAAAGTTTTGCATTATTTAAAAAATGATATTGTTCTTTGTAAGAATTACCTTCATTGCAGAATTTTAAATTGGAGCTGAGAATTGCATGTGACGGACGAATTAAAACGCGGGACAAAATTAAAACATTATCATACGGCGCCAGATTGCGTTTCGCTATGCAGTTGCTAGGGAAAGTGGAACGCGTAACCAAGGATCCGGGACGAACACTTTTAGCAAAGCTGGAATAATTTGAATGCGAAGAAGGACAACTGCCTAACCACGAGCTTTATTTCCAACAACGTTCACAACGTTCTCTTGTGCTTTAACTTCTATTGCAAAAGTAATATGCATAAAAATGACTACATCAAATATTTTATAATGTTTGTGTTGAATGCAATCGTTTGTACAATATTTTTAACATAGTTAATTCTCGTAATCCGAGTTTGTTCTTTCTCATTCTTGGGGAAAACCCATTAATTTTTTTTTCCACAAAAGTAAAAGCTTGTTAAAGGAGAAAAAGAGGTACTTTTACCAATTGGTTAATTGACGGATTACAATGTTAGAATCTTGGTTACTGGATATTTTATTTGAGACGTGGTAAATATTGATTAGCTTTTGCACTGGTTATTCCGTACTCATTCAATTAAAAACTCGGTCAAGCCTGTATTAATGGATTCTCGCGTTATCAGCTGGGCGGCAAAACCAAAAGGAACAATGGTGCTTAATGTGCAATTGCAAAAAGTCGTGTAAAAGTCGCGCAAATATGACGCTTGACACTGGTTAGCAAAAACGTATTTTAAATTAACTTTCACCTGCCAAAGTTGCGCGATAATGCATTAATATGCGGAATCATTTCAAAGGATACTTTATAAAATGCTTCCTATTTTCTGTAAATTTTATATAAATCTGTGTATATATTTCTACAAATATTTAATATTGCTCACGCAATATTTTTTACCAGTTTAATATAAATTATGTGATCATAATTTATAGTAAATTATTAATAAATAATTTACTTTAAATTATTAAAGTATATAGTAAAGTATATATAGTAAATTATAATTTATTATAAATTACAACCAAATATTTTTTACTTTTTTTTGCGAATGCTGAATAATTAAATTATCTTATTACGATATAAGGAGCTCTCTCGTACAATTTTTACAATCCTGATAAAAATGTTAACGTAATCTCGAAACTAATGTCCCTTGAGCTTTTTCTCAAGCAAACAAGATGGTCGACGCGGTAAGTCTTCGTAATTTGACTTTGTTAAATATAATTTATGATAATCGTCTCTCACGCAACGCTTAAATCGATCGATGTTAAACGTTAAATAAAGAAGGTCTTATTTGAAATTGATATATACATCAATCTTCTCTACGACCGTGATAAACGTTTACGATAGAATTGTAGAATTACAGCCACACTTGAGCTTATTGGTAACCGTTTTAACGTAACCGTAAACCGAAGCTACTTTATGATATATCTTTTTCATTTTACATCTGTTGTTTTATATATCGGTATGCGAGAGGAGGAGTTTAAACATGTTTCCAAAAGCTGTTAATAACTTCCACCATTTCCTTATACTGTGCAGGTTTAAAATAGAAAAGAAAAATTTAATGTCATAAAAACCATTGTCGTGTCACCAAGTAATCACATACCGCAAAAATGATTGTATGCAAAATGATTAAAAAATTCATAGTTTAATAATATTGTATCAAATAATCTTGTCTTCTTATATGAGTTTGTATAGGCAGAGAGAGAGAGAGAGAGAGAGAGAGAGAGAGAGAGAGAGAGAGAGAGAGAGAGAAAGTTCTATATTATTATGTAATTGTAAAAAAAATATATTATCTTACCACAATCGTAATTCAATGTCTCGTAAATGTCTTCCAATAAATTATAATTCTCCTCCTCTTCAACATTATTTAGAAGTTCTTCTCTGAAATATAAAATAATGTAATAATACTATATCAAATCTTGCATATATTCAATTATAATTTAAGCGGGAAGACTTGCAAAAATGTTATATTACAATTATTTATTTGATATTTTTTATTAAAAACTTTACATAACCTTACATAACTTGCATGTGTTATACAGTTATTATTTTTATATTTTTTCACAATATGAAGTTAAATTCTATTTTAGTTATTATACAGTATTTAAATGGCCAAATTTAAATGGCAAAACTTCAAGAGCGTGTAGGTGACCGAAAAATAAAGACAAGAAGTCTTTTAGAGATTTGCTCGTTTTTGCTCTATTTTAGAAAAAAATCGCAAAAATTCAATCTCTCATCGTCAGTTGCTCTCTTGAATTGATTGGCACCGAAACTTTCTGCTTCAAGGTTCCTTACATATGTAAACACTCGATGTTATCCTTTACGGTGCCAATCGATTCAAGAGAGCAATTAAGAGACCGAATTATAGATGCAGTGCAGCAAATATCACTAGAACAATGTCTAGATGCAATTAATGAGGTCGGTGCTAGATATAATGCTTGCATTGCTGCAAGAGGGTAACATTTTAAACAATATCTGCATTAAATAGATGATAACATAAATAAAATGTAAATGAAAAAACGGAAACTTGTTTTGTTTCTTTTTTTGTGATTTTCTCCAAAATTAAGTAACAACGAGCAAATCTCTAAAGAACTTTCTGTCTTAGCTTTTTCGTTCCCTACACGCTCCTGAAATTTTGCCATTTAAATTGGGGACACCCTGAATAATACCTGGATTTTCTTTTGATTATTTTTTTATTTAACAGATTCCTTTTTGAGATTTTTTGTAGTAATCTTATAAAAAAATACTATTTAGTGTAATATACTTTTATATATAGTTATTTAATTATTTACACTTTTAAATACAGTTAAGTTTATAGTAATAAAGCACAATTGTGTTTACTAATATATTTCAAGAAGCTTTCAAATTTTATTAATTTAATTCAGCAATAATTAACAACGAAAAATATAATTTATAATATCATGAATTTATATGATACATAATATAATTTATTATATAGTAAAATATTTCATTCAATTTTAGAAAATTTTGTTATATAAAGTAACATGCAATCTGTGTTCTAATATGAAGAACACATTTTAATGAATATACTCACAAAGACGACGTTGTCGACGCTGGAAGAGGTACTTCATGTTTATTTAATAGAGCTTGTAACGCCACAGCTACCACTTCGTTCTAAAATAAGAGTAGGAGTTAAAGAAATAATTATAAAATGACGAAATTGATTAGTTTAATATAATAAATTATTTTTAGATGCGTAGTCGTTGGACAACAAATTAATTAGTGCCCAAAAAAAAAAACAAATAATTGTTTAAAAAAATACATTGTAAATAATTTTCTTAAAAACATTTTTTTTTTTATACTAATTAATTTGTCTTATTATTCTGTACATGGAAATATTACGGTAAAATTATCGAAAACTGAATATTTTACGAAATATTTTATTTTTTTATATCAAAATATGTCAGATTAAAATATAAAATAACTCAAAAAGTACTTAATGAGAAAAAATACTTTATTATAGTGTTTTGGAAAGCTCTCCATGTCAGCTACAAGAATACTAAATAAAAAATGCGGATTTCCATTTAAGATTTTAAAGTTGACCTTCACATGACCTTCAAATGATTTTCCAAAGTCAAATCATTGTCACCATCTTATAGCCCCATTGAAGCCACACAACTTTTGTTTGAAACATTTTTCGATTTAACGCAGTGTTTCTGAGATATTTGAGTGGGTCCTTTAAAATGGGACACCCTGTATATATATATTTATTTACAATATAGATAAACGTGAAAATAAACTATAAACTTTTGAATTAAATATAATATACAAAGTCGCTAAATAATATATTAAGTTCTTATTGTTTATAAAACATGATTAATTAAAGTTAAATTACATATAAGATATTATATTTAAAAATATCTAATGCACATGGATGCATGCTACAAGAACTTACACATACATAATTCAATGCATATATGCGTGGTGATTTCGAACTTTTATCAAACCATTTCGTCGGAAAAAGCACATGTGCGGTTTTCACAAATCGCATTTAAAAGATTGATACGCGCATTTATGTTGCACAGATCATCTATGAATAGAGCAAAAATATATTACACGATGTCCGACTTAACGACATACTTAATGTGCGTATGATTTGGTAACCGTTGCGCAATAATTCGATAGTTATTATACGGAAGCTATATTTCCGCTGTTCGAAATTACAGTTTAAATTTTGCAATACTTTTAAACCAACGTGACCTTTATTGCTTAATGGTGTAGAAGTCAAAATTATTCTCCAACTTAGCATTTTCATAGATTTATATAAACTTAAAATTAATACTATATTAAATTATACTTTGAAACTTCGCGTATTAAAGGGATCATAACGTCATGGCTTTTACAAAGCTCTTTTAATATTTAATAAAAGAAAATTATGCTGAATGTTAAATATTGAAAATCTCAATATTTAATTGTAAGATAATGCTTTATTATATAATAGGCAAAAGATAAAATATTGTTTATATAAAATATATTATTAAAACTGTATATTTTTTACTTAGTATAATTAGAACTTATACATATTACTATGTACTTTTAATTTTTATAACACTTAATATTTTTATTTAGAAAAAGAACTTCTTTCACTTGGGTAAACTATTATAACAAAAAATCAGTTAGTAAATAACAATTTGTCAAAATATAATATTTGATAAATAATAATAATAAATTAAGAGATGTATATCGACATACCTGTAGAGAGATAACATTCAAAAAATATAATAATTTTTGTATAGTTTATATGAGTGAAACTAACGTAAAAAAATATTTCGTAACAAATATATATCAATATTATTTATTTATTATTTTTTACTTTCCCAATAATTTGATAAGATAAAAAATGTTTTGATAATTTCTAAAATAAAATGTATGCATGTACAATATATATCCGATACTGCAGAAATTTCAAGTTGATAGAGGAACATTATCAATGCAAATTATTTATTATTAAAATTTTTATTATATATATATATACAAAGTTTTAATATAATTTCTTGAGGTAAAATGTGCATTTAATCGAGTTCTAAATGATGATTAATTAAACGGGATTGCATAAACTATATATTAGCATTTATTAATATGTGTGATTATATATGTTAGGTTAGGTTAGGCATGATCTGCGGAAAATCTGAGCAACCAGTTTATCTTCTTTATGTATTGTATTAACATTTATTATCATGCGCACGTCATAAGAATAATAATAATACAAATGAAATGTGTACAAGCGTATAAAGAATAATTCTACCGTGAATTAACAGATAATTATATGTTTAGATGCTACGTTACATACGTACAAAGCAAGCCATTATAAATAGTAGTGGTACTAGGTGTCGGTGCCAAGATCATTGTTTCCAATCACATTGAATTTATTGCATTTTAATTTTCATCTTTCAATGATACCATAATACAAACTGACTTTCATAATAAAATTGTGTCTACGAAAAGCAAGAAAATGGAAAAAGCAATTTAATTAGTTATTTAGCGCATAAACAGTTAAATTATTTTTCAAAAGAACTGACGGATGCACATTTTTAATAAAAATTATAAAATTTTATAATACGTTACATCATGCAATGAATGTCAAGATGTAAAGTAAAAGAATATAATGGACATCTTAATTCAATTGTAGATCGATTGACCTGTTTATGTCCAGACATGCATGAGGAGCGTAAAATAGGATTTTCTAAAATATTTCTTTAGTTAAAAGCATTCAAAAATTGTAGAAGCATTTTAAGAATACTTTTTATACAAAATAAAAGAGAAAAATGACAGAAATTTGGCAATGTCAAATGTTATTCCACCAACATCTCGACAGTCGCATTCCGGTTTGAGCCAAAATCGATAGGAGATCGCTTTCTAGAATGGCAGAGGAAGGTCATTTGAACTACTTGTGGAAAAACGATCATGCGAATTGACATGTTTATCAGTTTATAGAAAGTAGTGTGGAAAGTATTATCGATTTATTATTATAAGAAAATCGAGTCATATATAGTCTTTTCGCATTTTCTATTCGAAATTCAGTAATTAAAAATTCATTACTTTTACTATTGATTGGTAGCATCATAAATAAAAGTTATGTACTTTGTGTATCTATTTCTTTTAATAATTGTTATTATAATATATAATTACATTTTTTACTTTGTAATAATATAATTATTATAAAAAAACATATGTTAAATTTCCTATATATTTTTAATAATGACATCTCTGAAAGTAATTATTTCATAATTATACAATATACTTGTGTGAGAAATGAGACTATTATTATATCGGGCATTCCTTTAGCTAATATTTTTATCGCACTGAAAGTCGGTCAACCATTTTTCTGCGCCAGCATCCAGAAATCGAAGTAAGTATCATGCATTGTGAGACGTACTTAAGTGGCTTAATGGAGATCTCTTTTTATTTTTGCATTTCAAATACGTCATAATACGTGGCTATGGCGACAAGATTTGCACGATAACTGACCACCCAATTGCATTGACCCAATACTTGTATTTTTTAACGGACACTTTTACACGTCAGAAATATTTATAAAGCTTCGCCGTCTCTGAAGAAAAGGAAATAAATGATAGAAAGCAAATGACTGACGCAATATAATAAAGAGATACATGAAAGTGTCTATGTATGTATATATACTGGGTGGCCCATTTTAATCCATCCAGTCGAATATCTCAAAACTCAAGCCTGGAAGAGAAAAATGTTTCAAACAAAAGTTGTGTGGCTTTGAGGGAGCCATAAGACGGTGACAACGATTTGACCTTGGAAAATCATTTGAAGGTCATGTGAAGGTCAACTTTAAAATCTTAAATGGAAACCCCCATTTTTTATTTAGTATTCTTATAGATGATATCGAGAGCTTTCCAAAACATTATAATAAAGTATTTTTTTATCAAGTACTTTTTGAGTAATTTTATATTTTAATCTGACATCTTTTGATATAAAAAATTAAATATCTCGTAAAATATTTAGTTTTTGATAATCTTACCGTAATACTTCTATGTACAGAATAATGAGACAAATCAATTAGCATAAAAAAAAATTGTTTTTAAGAAAATTATTTACAATGTATTTTTTTAAACAATTATTTGTTTTTTTTGGCACTAATTGATTTGTCTCATTATTCTGTACATAGAAGTATTACGGTAAAATTATCGAAAACTGATTATTTTACGAAATATTTTATTTTTTATATCAAAATATGTCAGATTAAAATATAAAATAACTCAAAAAGTACTTAATGAAAAAATATTGTACTTTATTATAGTGTTTTGAAAAGCTCTCGATGTCAGCTACAAGAATACTAAATAAAAAATGGGGGTTTCCGTTTAAGATTTTAAAGTTGACCTTTACATGACCTTCAAATGATTTTCCAAGGTCAAATCAATGTCACCATCTTATGGCCCCCTCGAAACCAAACAACTTTTGTCTGAAACATTTTTCTCTTCCGGGCTTGGTTTTTGAGATATTTGCCTGAGGAGATTAAAATGGGACACCCTGTATATGTGTTTGTGACATATTATAATGTCATTATTTTTTATCGTAACCAATGCAAGTTTGACAATACTGAAGTAAAACTTCTATTAAGGTGAAATTTGCTTCTCTTGTTAAGAAATCTTAAAAATTCTATACTTCAACGCAAATATGTTACAAACAGTTTCCCGCAAAGTCCATTAATATTAAATTTTATTTTTTATTAAATACGTTATTTTCATGCAGGCATAGACGTCGGCGCTTTTATCGCGATGCATGTCGACGCAATTCCGCAAGTAGGAGTAAAACTTGATTTCCATCAATTTAACTAAGTAACGAAGTTTCTGTCGCGTCCATCCATTTCGTAGAGTGGAATAGAGCCCCCCGTGTCGATTCGCTCGCCCATCACTATAAAGCTTATCTATCTATGTGTCATTCACGGTAACAATGATTAGTCACAAGTGTCACAGACGTATCTTCCGAACGTACGATGACAAGTGCAACCTGTTTTTGCAATTCTCATTCATTCGTGAGTATTTACGCATCGAGATTGTACGGACGAGAGAGTACGGTATACCAATAGATGGTGTTCCATTGTTATCTGACGAAACGTTAAGCCATGTAATAGACACGAATTTTCTGAATAGCACAGTTTAATTACTTTTGGCGACAAAAGTGGACGCTAGTGGACCGATCCGAATTCCTCGAATGTTGTTACCCTTCTATTAGACAATTCTATTTATATATTACGGCATAGACATACGATAATCACAATCTTTGTTCTGACATTTGACATTTGTTTCAAATTCTAAAAAATAAAGTCAGCTATATTTTTAGCTATAAGCTATTCCCTTTCTTTTCTATTCTCAAAATAAACATTGTCATAAGATACTTTGTTATATTCTTTATAAAACATCGCCCTTACAAAGATTAGTCTCTTACTGAAAAGAATGCAGCTCCTCATAAAGTACTTAGTGTTTCTACTACAAAGCGCAAAGGGATGGTACACTCGAGAAAATAGAAAGGCAAGAAAAAGGATTAATCTTGTGCACGTCCTTGTTGTAGAACGTACTTAACGTTTCTTTAATGAAGAGTCGGCAGCTTGAAAGAATGAATGTCACGCGGTTAACTAAGATATGCTGAATGCCTGTCCGTTTTAGAGAAATGGCTACGCAGTCCTATGAAGTTCAAATTTTTAGTCTTTCATCGCACGATATTTTTAGCGGCTGTTTTCTTTGAGAAAATAATTCTTGCGCAGGGAGTTGTTGAGCTTGCACATTCAAAAATCGATACTTGAAGAAAATATTACAAACAACATAAAGATGTTTGTAAAATAATAAACGCAAAATTGTACTCTTATATAATTTTATAAAAGATTTAAGTGGAGGAAGGACTATTGTGTGCACGCATCGAAAAGCATAGATACTAAAGATCACAATCCTTTACGATGTATCGCGTAAACATGTTATGAATTTACAAAAGATTCGATTGCCAAACTTGCCTAGCCTTATTTTATTTAGCTTATCTATTTTATCTCTATAATGATTTTCGGTCAACTTAGAAGACGTGACTATGGTACTTCTGTTGCTTCTTGGCACCTATTTTCCTCACGTCAAACGAAATAGCATGTGCAACTTTCCAGAGTTATGAAAACGTAATATATCTGGCTCCCTTTGTATTTTGTAACGTGGAAAGTTGAAAGAGATATTATAACTTATACAATAAATTTTCTCAAGTTTTGACGAAACAATCCTTTCTCTAATACAAATAATCATAATACGACAGAACAAAAGACATCAGATATAAAGAAATTATATTATTGCAAAGAATAATAAAAGTTTATGAATAAAACGTTTTAATCCCAGATAAAAAAATTCTTTTTTTTGTAAGTATATTTTGTACGATGTATTTTTTTAAACAATTATTTGTTTTTTTTTGTTTTGCACTAATTGATTTGTCTCATTATTCTGTACATAAAAGTATTACGGTAAGATTATCGAAAACTGAATATTTTATGAGATATTTAATTTTTTATATCAAAAGATGTCAGATTAAAATATGAAATAACTCAAAAAGTACTTAATAAAAAAATACTTTATTATAGTGTTTTGGAAAGCTCTCGATATCAGCTACAAGAATACTAAATAAAAAATGGGGGTTTCCATTTAAGATTTTAAAGTTGACCTTCACATGACCTTCAAATGATTTTTCAAGGTCAAATTTTAGAAATTTTGGTTTTAGAGAGATGTGTCGTGATAATAAAAAGATCTTGTTAAATTTCCCATGGGATATCATTCTATGACAGAGGAATAATTATCTAGGCTCCATCGGAAATTTCATTCAACCCCTCACGTTCCCATTTCAAACACTATTCAATGCGGAAGAATATTTGCCGACCGTTTATCGATCCGGCATATTTCTCGCCGTAATGGCTCCGAAAGTATCCAACTTGTTCCCGGAGGAGCTGCGCGTCCCAACATCATTCGTTCGCGTTCGAAAAGCATCGTGCGACGAAGATCATCCATCACAACTAGCCTGTAGTAAAAAAGCGCGGGGGTAACACGCGTGTTATGCAAATCCGTCAAATCGATCGTGGTATTTCCATAACATTGCGGTAGCATGGCGTGGCAGACGGTAACGTGGTATCCGACGGAACTGCATTTACGACCCTTGCGATTACTCGACGATGTTGGAAGTGCCATTAGTAGCGACGGATGTATCGATCGCCTCTAAAGAGAGTATTTTGCAATGCAACGAGCATGATTAGGTCTCTGTAAGTTACAGCCCGCGGGAGGAGGGAATTGTCATCGTGAATTATTACATATTTTCTCGAGGGATAAATCGTAAAAATATGTATAACGACGCCTGGTAATATACACACCCGAATGTTAGGCAATAACTTTCCGTAATATCATATAGCGCGCGTTATATACTATTCAATTAATATCAAATATGTGCTATAAATAATATTTATTATATCAAATATGTTATAAGTAACATGTTGAGAGAGCACGATTATTATTAACAACGATTATTTCTATCATATTATCCCGAATAATCTTTCAAAATTGAAACTTAAGGCTGATTAAAATGTACATTGCGTGTCCGATAATTTCAGCTAATACTTCGAAGCTTATAACGTATAATTAAAATTTTCGGTCGCTTCATCATTTTCCATTCTTGTCTATGTGCATGCTAAATTTTAGCTTTGTGCACGCGACGAATAGCAAGCGTGCAGGCTTTAGCCATGCTTAAAGTTCTGAAGTGCTATGATATAGTGTAGCGGTTATCATGGTAACTACATTCATGATCTCGTAAATTTATACGCAATATTTACGTCGTTGGTTGTGCGTGACGGCTTTTCGCAGGAAGCTTGAAACATTAATATCACGCATCGGTTATGCCCGCGTATTATCCGATGCGGAAATATTGTGTTAAAAATATTCGCGTTCGGTGCGTTCGAGTGAAATTTAATAAAATACGGGATCAAATCCGGATTTATTTATTAGCTCGTCATTTCCCCAGAGGACGCGATGTTTATTAAATCATAATTAAGGTCCATTTCATCGATATTACGTAATCATTTTACGAAATCTCCCGTGCGTGTGAGATGAAATGCCGTTTAATCTTCGTTCAAATATCAACTCCGATCTCCCGATTAACGCAAGCCGCATGATACATTATAGCGCTTCTAACTCCGACCTGACGATCGGGATACGCCATTATTGGGTCAGGCACGATAAGTAAGTTACGTGCTACTGAAGTTTCTCGTAGACTGCGAACGGACGTTTCTCACGACACGATATTTAAGAGGCTGCTGTTAGGAATGTCTCGTTTAATACCCGCGCTCTCGGGATTAGGCGATACAATCTACTTAATACTCATTTAATAAGAGGCGTCCTCTTATCGTTAGACGCACAAAGAAAATCCTCGATGTTTTCTTTTTGTAAAAAATTCAATGCTACAACAGCAAGTATGAAAAATAATCGGCGGTTGCATCCATACTTTATAGTGTACAGCTTCTCTCTATTTTCTTCTCTCTGTTCATCGGTCTCATCGTCATATTTTTATTCTATAACAACGAAGAAAAATTTGGAGAAACTCGACGGCCGAAAGATAATTGTGGCAACAATATCCTGATACTCTATTCGTTAGATTACTTGCATTTGGAATTTGCAATCCGTCTTTTCTGTACAACGTTGCTACGTTGCGTCTAGCTATTGTGCTCGTATAGAATCCAATTTCGATTTTATTTTCTTATTTGTCCCTCTTATATGCAAATACATGCGTATACACATGCAAAATCCTTTATCACTTTTTTAGACCATTATGTTGATTCTCCTCGTATCGATATTTGTAATAATTTCGTGCGGATTTTATTTTCCAATGTTCTCGTCGTGCTGAACTAGTGAAAATCTATCATGAAATATCGGTTTTTCGATGAAGACAAGAACGCGATGACATATATTATATCAGAAATATCTTGAAGCGTTCTTGATAAAAGGTCTCCCTTTTTATTTAGAAAGATTAAAACGAAAGTAGATAAAAAGACACATCACGCAATGTGCTAGAATTGCATTTTGCTAAGTTAATAATTCCCGATTAATGCTTTAGATTTACTGAAACCGCCCATTTTAGAATGTATTCTCCGTGGCACATCAATGATTTGTAACATCCGCCCTTCTCGATCATTTATTTATCCGGTTTGCGGAAACAGTTTGCTACATCGAGCACTGTTTTCGAGTATTTCTAATTGAACGAAGGAATATTCGGCTGTATACAGGTTGCGAAGCAATCTTGTATTTCCCGCTTTTTTACCTGACTAATTGCTCTTGACATATATTAATATGTATATTAATAGATAAGGTAGAATCTGCACATGTGCGGTTTGATAATCTTCACGTACGGACATGAACATAATTTAACGTAAAGATATTAGGTGTACAACTTTGCTTCCGCCGTTTTTTTCC
The DNA here is from genome assembly GCF_030449975.1 of Polyergus mexicanus. NCBI lineage: Eukaryota > Metazoa > Arthropoda > Insecta > Hymenoptera > Formicidae > Polyergus > Polyergus mexicanus. Next base: position 5,202,143 of record NW_027223341.1, read on the forward strand.
GTAAAAAACTGGTTATACATTTATGATTCAAAGTATTGTCCACTCCTAATGATCGTGCCAATTCTTTTTGACTTTGACTCGAGTCTTCATTAAGTAATGCCTCCAATTGCCTGTATCTTCGAAAACCTTCTCTCTTCCACCGCTATGCCGGACTTCGACGTGAAAATCACCGTTCTTGAAGCGTTGAAACCACTCACGACACGTTCTTTCACTAATAACGGCTTCACCATAAGTATTTGAGAGCATTCGATGAGCCTCAGCCGCAGATTTCTTCATATTGAAGCGGAAAATTAAAACCTCCCGCGAATGACGAGAATTTGGCTCGTAAACTGACATTTTCAATCGAGAATAACTTTATGATGCGGACACAAATCGACTAATGTTTCTATGGGGTTATGTTGACAGATGCCCAAGTTTATCGCATGACATCTATCGTCTATTTATTTCGACCACTACTTACCGCTAAAGCCATCTATAGGAAAACGGCGGAAGCAAAGTTGTACACCTAATATATATATTATTCTTATGCGAATATATGATACATGTAATTGCAAAAAAGAAATTCATATTATAATTGCACAATTTGGCAATTATTAGAATTGCATTCCATACATTTATTGATTTTCATGACACTATTCAATGAAATATCCCACACAATCGCTGAAATTGTGCTTCGGCCGTAACTGCGAACTGGCGATCGGGTACTCGAATTGCGGTTATAATTTTCAAATAGCGACGTTTAATGGATCAGTTAGCACTATTACGGCATATTGAAAGATGAATTTCATAAGGCGACTGCGGAACTTGCAGAAACGCGATTTATATTTATTGAAGATGAAAGATTGACGCATAGAAAATCCCTCCGACGTTAGTGTTAATTAGAGTGCGATGTTATATATATATATATATAGAAATACCAGTTTATGTATCACCGCGTAAATTCAACAGCATTTGCTTTATGGTCTCGCTTGAACTTTCATAAAAGTTCAATCGATAACGAACTGGGCTTGGCTTGTTCTGTAATATTTATTCATAGCGGCCAATATTCGTTTATAATATTTACTTTGATTCCTGGATATTTTAAAAATTCGTTTTGTTATTGCTAATTTTTCTCTAATTATATTTATTATTAAAAGTAAAATTGATAAAAAAAAAAGGTAACAGAGATATATTTCGATTCACAAGACGTTTATTGTATTTATCTCATTGCCAGTTTTCTTTTACTTTATCTGTTTGAAATAAACGATGTGTAACACCAAGTAACAAATTTTTGCATTTCTTCACTATTGTTGGAATTTTGGGAAAAGCAAAAGATTTGTGTGTGTGTGTGTCTTTTGTCGAGAGAAATTATTTCCGCTTCACAAGGCTGTGACATAATGCAATGCAATCGACAAGTATCGTGAATCAAGTTACTTTCGATTTTATCCAATGCAAACTTCATTACAATGTCCTGATGCCTATTCTTGCAAGAAACTACTCATTTCCACCCGATTCATTCGCGTATACACGCGAGATCGAGCGCTGATGGTGAATGGGCTGTGGCTTAACGCCTCCTGGATTTGCACCCGACGTTATCGCTTTAAGTGCCGCGTTCTCGTCTCCCCTAATCTGCCATCAAACGCCGTTAACCCTCTGAAATACCAATGACATTTGCCAACTACAGATATGATCATGCGAGAGGAATCTATCCAACGTGATTGGATGACGACGGAAAACTCTGTTCGAATTATCGCGATTCAATGATCAGAAATATGCTGATATCATCTGGATGATGTATATTTGTATGATTCGCATTGATTCACTGAGCCTACATCCTCATAAGATGTAATCGGAAAGGGATCTTATTTTTTCGTGACATTATTCGCGAACATTAATATCGACCCGCTTCTCGTTTAGTAAAACTATTATTTATAGCTATCGAGATTCATAGATATGAGATTTGTCTAACGTAACAATTAGAAATGCTTATTAATAATATATATATTGCACATCTTCAAGTTCAAGCGTACTAGGTAATTCATTACGTTGGTTAGATGGTAAAGCTGCAAGAAAGGCATTATATAGGCATTATAGAATACATAGCATTAGTAGAAGAGGCAAGACTTGCGTGCAAAGTTTAATGCAGAAGGTTTTGAAGCAAGAAGCTCTGTATCTTTCTTCGCAAGACAAGATTTCGAAACATTGGCTGTTCGCGTGAGTCGCTAACGCGATTTGCTTCCGCGCGGAGGAGGAACTTGGAAACTCCTGCTTTCTCTAACGGGGACGGCAGGAAACTTTTAGTTGGGATTTATTATATATTTTTGACCCAGTTCTCAATAAAAAAAAAAACTGTTCCGATTCCCATGATAATTGCGGTAAGTGCACGTGCGCATTTAACAAATGGGAAATTTGATCGAGATTTTTATATAAAACGAAGAAAATATGAAAATTCTATGCAACATTAATAGTAATAGTAATAATTAAAATATTATAAATAGTAACAATTATAAAGTAAATAAAATAATGTTGAATTATTAGAGATGGCATAAAATATTAAAATACTCGTAACACAAATATTGATAATTATTTTGTACTCTTATCTGGTATTCCATAATTAATTTATATCATTCTTTAACACGCAATCAGATAAATTAAAGTAAATTTCACCTCAATTTATTGTTATTTAACATTTAGGTCGACGATAAATATAAATTCGACCATCCAACGCGCAGATACTGCACATCAAAACGACCTCGATTCGGCGTCTCGTTTATCACGATCATCGGTGTCTTTGAAAACGGAACTCGGTCGCTTTCGAAATCCGCGGTTATACCGGCTTTAAAGCAACGACAGCGAAGAGCGAAATTTTCGCAACAAAGGGACGAACATAGACGACAGAGTGGAATAAAACCTTGGGCAAACTAAACCAATCGCGTATCACCGTCTATATTAATCCGACTTTGAACTCATCGAGAGTAAAGCCGTACAAAAACAGCTGATCCTTCACGCTTGAAGCTATTTCTTAGAGGATGATTCTATATATCTAAAGATTTTTCTAAAGATCTTGGAACGATATACATGCAACATCTATTTGTGTTAGTTTTGCTACTACATCGACAAGATATTAATGATATTAAGGATACATGCTGGATAGAGTGATAAAGCACACTGCAAAGAGATCATGTGAGGGTTGTATACGCGACTGTGTAGCGGAAGCTGAAGAAATAAATTCATCGTTTATTCAATACCGAAGGGTTTGTCAAGAGGGTCACCGCGGCTTTTAGATGTTTCAGGTTAAGTGTCTGTGTATCCTCGAGGTCGTCACCGTCTTCTCCCAGAAGAGACGACGTTATTTGAACCGACGATTGTCGCGACGGCTTGCTCCGCTCGTCCTGTCCAATCCTTGGGATTCTACGATGATCCCCGTCCTTGCTTTCATTCTTGCGATCTAGTTTGAAGCGTCTGCTGGAGAACGGGCATGCCATTTTGCAGATGCGCTGCTCTATTGTAGTTCAATAAGAGGATCTTCCAGATTATCAACGAAAGACGAGCGAGCGCGCGGTGTTAATTAGCGATGAACATGTCGCGTGTTGTATTTATCAACGATCAGCTGATGGAGTCTGAACTCTGTGAACGCACTCTATCTAAGTTGTATATTCTTTTACCGCACTTTCTAGCGAATCTCGTAGGAACGTGGTGCTTTTCTACGCTATCGTTCGTAATATTCTCATGTCGCTATCCTAAGCAGTACGCCAACACGTGAGATTGAGTCGAAAATCTGCCGCTATCAAGCTTGCCTTGATAGTCGTTCTCTCGATCGTCGTCGTCGCGATGCTGCTAGTACTGATATTAATGATGATCGTCGAGAGTCTCGTCATTCTCGATCGCCCGTTATCGCTTACTGCACGTACTGGAAGAAAGTCTTTCGTTGCACCGCAACGCGCTATTCGCGCGCACGCTATCCGGCGTCATTTATGACCTCCGTCGGACCGGACGCGGCGCACCCGGTTGCATATTAACGTGGAGAACTCGTTAGGAGAGAGAAAGTCCGTCTGAAATTTATTTATCTATAAAATTTAGATTCTTTTCTCTTCACCACGTTGCACGGAATCGCGATCTTTCAGCCGATTCTAGCGATCCTGTGGGCGTCGAAACTGCAATCTAATTGCTCGACAACCGTAATTCGCGCGTGGATTCACCCCGCTGGGGACGCGATGGATGCCACGGTAGATACACGATGTGACGACGCGCTATGTACGTTGCTGTGCTGGAGCGCGTAGCGCCATACTGCTCGCCGATTGACCGAGGCGCAACGAGCAACGCTTCGTGGCGACGGGGAGGAAAGAGCGACGAGGAAGGCACCCGAGCGAGGGTGAGTCGACGGCACAAGGGAGGGTACGCGGAGGGTGAAAGCGACACGATGGAGGGCACCGGAGACGCCTGCGCGTGTTTTCCAGCCTCCCCCTCAAACTCCACCGCGCTTTTTGTCCTCTTCCCTCGCATAGACAAGGAAATCTATCTACCTATCTGCCTGCCTGCCTGCCTGCCTGCCTGCCTGCCTACCTGCCTGTCTGCCTGCCTGCCTGCCTGCCTGCCTGCCTGCTTGTCTGCCTGCCTGCCTGCCTGCCTATCTGACTCGCTTGTTTGCTTACCTGGTTGACCTGCCTTGCAGTTAGCTACTAGCATTTCCGTACGGTTTACTACCTCTTGGTAATTTTCAAAAACTTAGTGTGTATCTTGTTATTTATTACTTACCTTCCATAGTTTTGCCGCAACAACGTATCTAGCTGACAGATAGAAACTTTGTACGAGCAATGTATGCATTTTTATTTATTTTAGAAATTTATTGAACATTAAATATAATGTAATTAGTCATTAAAATTGAAAAGATGAGAGACCATCTTAACTTAAAACCAGTCCATTTTATCTTAAAACTTTATAATACCCGTATAATCGAGATCTTAGTGTCACTATCTTGCATCTCTTGAAATAAAGTGGTAGATTAATATCATGTGTTCGTGTCAGACAATGTTTATCGCGAGAATTGGGATATCGTGACTATACATATATCCGTAGTGTAATTCCTGAAATTCCTAGCAAGTTGCGGAAAAAATTATAATATCAGATATTTTCAGCTAAAAACAGTTTTCATAGAAATAGAGAAAGAATGAGAAAGAGAGAAGTTTTCTACTATCATAAACAAATTTTAAATTTTATTTGTATTTTTTCGAACAAATTTTTATTGGCTCACACGATGGACTTAACACTCTGCCAATGAAGTACAAACTGAAAATTAATTAATTTTTGATATAGCAAACAGCTATGAGAAAACGTACAGTTTGGACGCAAAAAAACGAATATATTGGATGATTGCATAAGTTCGTGCCCGATTTTCATAGATGGCATTAAGTTACTGCATGGCGGAGTTCTATTGTTTTCGTGTGGTAATTGTTGCTTACACCCAATAGATGACGTTGTCTTATGTCAATTTAGCGTCAGACATTGTTCAGATAAGTCCATTTGTGCACAAGAGAAATCATTAAAAATGGAGAACGAAAGGTGCATTTGCGGCATGTAATGCTATATGAATTTCGGAAAGGCGTGAGTATTGGGATTGCGCAAAAAAATATTCAAAGCGTTAATTTGGACCGCGCTCCTGCTCTCCGAACAGTCAAAAAGTGGTTTGGCAGATTTCGAAATGGTGATTTCAACATGGAGGATCAACCTCGCTCTGGACGGCCTTCTGGCATCGATGATGACATTGTGCACGCCTTAGTGGAAAGAAACCCAAGGATTACAACTGAGGATATTGCTGAGAGGCTCAACATCGATAATTCAACCGCTTTTCGTCATTTAAAAAAGCTTGGATATATTTCCAAGCTTGATACGCGGGTGCCGCATCTCCTGATTGAAAGGAATAAGCTGCAGGAAAACTGCAGGAGTCGCATTGGGAAATTCTGCAGCACCCGCCATATTCTCCAGATATTGCGCCTTCAGATTTTTATCTGTTCCGGTCTTTGCAGAATAGTTTAAATGGCAAGAATCTCAATTCCGAGGAATTGACTGTCAAAAACCACCTTACAAACTTTTTTCAAGAAAAACCAAGTTCTTTTTTCAAAAATGGAATCGACAAGCTTGTAGATCGTTGGAAAACCATTGTAGAAAAGAATGGAGACTATATAATTGATTAATAAAAGTGTTATCTCTAAAATATAATCTATTGAAGTTTATATTTAAATCGGGCACAAACTTATGCAATTACCCAATAATACAAGTTGTTAAACCGTTTTTTAATAGCACATCTCTCTTCTGAGAATAATAGCTATTTACAGTAGAGATTTTATACTTTTCTTTATTTTGACATGTCTTTATCCCGTGTTATACTACTGTAGACAAATTGTCTTCTGTAAAAGTATAACGTAATTTCAATTAAACGTTATATTTGTAGCAACACAATACTTTACTGTATTTTCATGTAAATTGATAACACTAGATAATTTTAATATAATTGCTTAATGCTATAATTGTTATAAATACTGATTGAGCACGGTTTGACGCCAAACTAATAGCATTGATAATTAGTAATTATTAATGTAAATTAATTAATTTTATCCTATCATTTCTTTCTCTGAAATGTCTTTTTAATTATGGTATAATTCAAGATGCTAAGAAGTTGCATCAGATTATTGACAAAAGGAGCAGAGAGAGGATAAAGAATGGTTGAGTTCTGTAACGAAGTTTGTCCAGCACTTTTCTGCCTTGCCTTCATGCTACAAACGACGGGGTCGGATATCAATCTCGATGTTCGACAATTTGAAGCGATCGATCTCGCGCTATTATCATGAGGAACATTGCTTCGTGCCGCAGGCCGCAGTTGAATGTCAGCGATCCATTCAAGAGGAAGTTGGTTGACCGAGTCATTACTCAGGAGATTGCCGATGAAAATGCGCTGTAAATTACAATCACTGTAGAGATCTATAAAAATGTTGGCAGAAAAAGAGATATATTTTACAAATGTATATCTATAGTATCGGAGAACATACGTGTTTTCCGCTACTTAAGAAAATATTCAATACGCAATATGTACGTCCTATGAACGTGTTGCCCTTGATACATGCGAGCGCTGATACACCAAGAAGATGCTGCCGAGAAAATATAATCACTAGATTGTAATAGAATGAGGGCAATAAGGATATAAATATCTCTTGGAAGTGGTACATATCGAAAATTGCAAAATTAGCAGACCTAAATCAATCTATTCTCCGTCTAGATAAGATTTATTATGTATATAAACATCTTTTATTTATTAATTTTAAAATAAAGAAAAAATTGTTTTTTAGTTATAAAATTAGAATAAAAAAATCAAAACTTACATAAAATGTTTTTACTTGTAGTATTCAATAATATACGTAGAAATAGCAACTAAATGTTACTCAGAAATTATAAATTTAATTAATTGAATAGGCAGAATATTATTATAATATTATAGTAAATATGGATATTATGGTATATTAATGTATATATGTAGATTGATAGTGCATATAATGCACTATCGCAGACAACTGGTCCGTTCTTGATGGTTAAAGAAACGTGTAACACTCTGGTATTTAAAATCACATTACGTTATAACTATTAGTGACTGGGCTTTTTTTTTTTTTTTTTTAACTGCGCATCGAAACATTGCCGATGTGAAAATGCGATTTGTAAAATGTATTTTCCATTTGCCAGATGTAAAACTTGACTACATTCTAATGGTTTCTCTCTCGTAAGAGAGATATGGAGAATTTTTCATTTTATTATCTTGCCTCTACTAACTTCATTCACCATATAGTCTACAATTTTTACTTGCTGAGTGCGCTTACGCTTATTTTGTCGACATTATGTTCTTTCCATGTATACAATTTTAGAACAAGCTGTCTTACACAATTGCGAGAGAAGTCTTCATTCGTTTATAAAATTAAGACATACACTGTTTCAAAAACCAAACCTACGAAATTACAAGGATGTAGCAATAATATCATCGAAAGATAAAACAAAAGATTTTTCAAAACTTTAAAATATTTTTATCTTTTTTAAAAGCACATATATTTAGCGCACGAAAATAAACTTGTATCGAAAATTTTTATTTAATTACTAAATTAAATTAATTATTTAATCCAATTTATTTATCTGTTATTTTTATTCAACCACAATAAATTGTAACAGAGCTTTTTTACATTTACAAATATAATTTCAAATGTAATTTACATATATACAATGCGATTGAGTTGTATTAAGTTTCTGTATATTTCCTTTTCTTCTTAGCGAATTTCAATTTATCCCGAGATACAGCTGACGAGATGCACCGTGTAGCTACTGAGCTAGTAACATTTAATCAAGTGCTTGCCGTCTTATATTTGTCTTTTTAAAAAGAAAGAAGATTTATCCCGTTTTCTTAGTGAATTATATAAACTGTCATCGACATACACGTGTGGAGAAACATCATGATTCTAGATAGTAATGGATCAAAATGTTTAGTGGTCAATTGCAGTTAAGCGTTTTCGGAGAAACTTAAATATAGCCTCTGATAGCTTTCGGCAAAATGCCATAGCTTCCAGAATCGCGATACAATGAGTTCTTTATCATATTACAGCTCTTGTGACCGAGATACACATTCAAAATAATAAGAAAGAGAGATAGGAAAAACTAACGAGGAAATTGAGGAAGAAATTAATTACTTGTGCTTATGAAAATATTCATTCTGTTTAAAGAAGGGAAACGAATGTATTGTATATATCAATGGTAATAGCCAACATAAACACAGAAATTACCCTGAGCAGAAGCTCATAAAACCTGGTGATCAATAACTGTCCGGTGATTAATAACTTACGAGCGTTGACAATAGTTTATCAAGTCGCATCGTTACTGCGACGATAAAGGTGCAATTTTTTTATTAGCAATGTGGATTTATTTCTTTGTTAAATTTAGATATCCTACGTGAAAAACGAAATAACACTATTATTTTCTTTCAAATTTACGTGTAAATTATAAAATATAAGATGTAACTTATCTATCTAATGTTACAGGAGCCACAATATATTACTGTAATAAATATATTACTGTATAAATAATGCAATATCGATACAATCACATATTTTGTACATTAAAGCCGCTACAACTTCTTTATTGTACGCATTCTCAGAGATTTTATAGTTTGATAGGAATAAAACAAAGCGACATGCATCTGATAGCTTCATTCAAGGCATGATATACTATTTTCTGCGATTGTTTTCATGCTCCTTTCAAAGTTAGATATGAATCAGCATGTAGAATGCTCGTTTATGTTATTCCTTTGAATTATAGTTACATACTTTATATCTTAAAGAGAGAAAGAGAGAGAGAGAGAGAGAGCTTGTGATTTTACCGGATTAATTAACTATAAAAGCTTTCACTTTATTCTTCCGTTAGAAATGATGATAGTCATATATTTTTATCTACACGAATATATTATTCTTTCTTAATAAATCATATAGTTTTCAAAATTATCAATTTATTTATTATATTTATATTTTTTATTTTTCTCGCGAAAACATATTTCTCTTCGTACTTGGAGCTGAGAGTATTTCTTCGAACATGATATGTTTGAATCGATCAAAATACATTAATGTAATGTGTACAAATGCATTGGCAAATATCCAGGGAGCTTTGGATGTTTTATTTATCTTTGTCAGATGCTGCAACTAGAGAAAGTCATTTACATGTCTCATATATATATATAGATACGCAAGTACACGGATATATGGATCTACAGGTTTTTCTCATAAACTATTAGGTGTACAACTTTGCTTCCGCCGTTTTCCTATAGATGGCTTTAGCGGTAAGTAGTGGTCGAAATAAATAGATGATAGATGTCATGCGATAAACTTGGGCATCTGTCAACATAACCTCATAGAAACGTTAGTCGATTTGTGTCCGCATCATAAAGTTATTCTCGATTGAAAATGTCAGTTTACGAGCCAAATTCTCGTCATTCGCGGGAGGTTTTAATTTTCTGTTTCAATATGAAGAAATCTGCGGCCGAGGCTCATCGAATGCTCTCAAATACTTATGGCGAAGCCGCTATTAGCGAAAGAACGTGTCGTGAGTGGTTTCAACGCTTCAAGAACGGTGATTTTCACGTCGAAGACCGGCATAGCGGTGGAAGAGAGAAGGTTTTCGTAGATGCAGAATTGGAGGCATTACACTAATGAAGACTCGAGTCAAAGGGAGTGACTCAACAAGCAATAACCAGTTTTTTTACAATAAAGCGTCGAATTTCGGGAAAAAAAACGGCGGAAGTAAAGTTGTACACCTAATATTTTAGCTTATAGGATAGAAATGGGATTACTTTGAAAATTTCAAGATCGCCTTCAATCGATTTGCGCGTACTTTTGATTTCGGTCTTTCAGGCGCGCCGAGAGAGATTCCATTTTGATTGGATTGATCTTAATAGGAACGCAAGTCGAACCAAGCGATTCGCGTGAGCAAAAACTGTGCAAAGCCGACATTAATCTTCGCCCTTTGGCAAGATCATGGAGAAAAGAGGAAAATTGATGGTCGCACGGGGATGCTGCTCGATGAGCATCACCACGCTGCTGCTCCTCGTCCAAAGGTCGTTTCATTATAAAAATCGACAAGGGACAGGACGGAATCTGCCACAGCCGACCTCTACCGATGATGTCGGCGATATAAAATCGATAATGTCATCTGAAGGCATTCGGTGGCGTTAGTTATTTCTATATTATGGCCATCGTTACAGCGCACCCCCGGCTGGTGCACGCATTTCTCGATCTCCTTTAGAAGAGGGAAGGCCCACTCATCGATATTCGATGCGTGACGGTATTTTTAATTAAGTCCGGAGAGCTATTTATCATCGCCGAGGTCGGCCGAAGGATCTACGTGTGAAAGTCATTGATTAATTGCTTTCAGATATGAGTGAGCGGTTGAAAATGATAACGTTAGATTAATCTATTTTTATTTTAAATGAAAACATCTTAATACGCTTGCGAAGCTAAGCGCGCATAATTTGTATTGAGATTTATTGTTAAAAAAATGTCTCGTAGATGATATTTAGCAGCACACACACACGCGTGCAAAAAAATTGTTGTATATATACATTGGATTTAGAAAATTATACATTTCTCACGTAATAAGCAATTAAACATTTTTGTGGTGTAGAGGGATGTAATAAACAAGATATTATTCTCGAAGCTTTTTATTCTCAGTTTCATATCATTAATTTTCAAATAAGCTCGCTTTTCAAGCATGTGATAAAACGAACCAGCAAATTTTTATTTTAAAAGATTGTCACGAAGGATATATATAAAGACTTGTGTATCAAGAGTCATATTTATTTATACTACGTATACTTAAGAGGGCGGTGGATAAATTTACGAGGCGCCCGAATGAGTGGTGGGCGGCAAAATATCAGGGATAATTTTTGTCACGAGAGCTTATTTGAATGCGATTTATACCGCAAGCGTGGGCGATTCGATAATTATTCAAAAACTGAGCTATTTTCTTATTATTTACAAATTTCTAATTTAAAACTTAATATTTACAACATAGTTATTAATATTTATAACAATTTAATATTTAAAAATTATACCGTAATTTTCAAATCTCTCATTACCATTTTATTTCCAATGCCTCATTACCATCATAATTTAAGATTGAACAGGCATCTTTTAATAAAAAAAAAACGATTGATTTACACTTTCATCTTGTTTGAGCCGTCTTGCTTTAAATTGCTGACGCTAAAAATATCATTCAATATGTCAAGGTTATTGCATATTTTTTATAGATTAAAAAATATAGTATCAAGAAAAAAAATAATTTTATAATGAATAAAAAATTATTAATCATAACTACTCCGGTTAATTCTCAAATTTTGCGAAACACATCGGAGGGATGAACGCGTTACGAAATCGAGAATTTACAGCGGATTAAACTTGTGACTTATTACGCTTTATTGTATATACAATAATTAGCGCACCTCATGACTCCGTCCATATATTTCGAAAATGTGACGCGTCCTTTATTCTTATGACTCTAATAACCGGCTCCCGCGGATCCGGATTCCCCCATCACTCGTGAATCACTCTGAACCATTTAATCTTGATGGTCGATAGCCATGCGTTTCATCTGACGGTCGACACGATTGGCACCCTTCAACGCGACGCAATTCATGAAAATTGGAAGCCGTGCATCTTCCTACATTTTATAGGCCACACATTGCTCTCACATTCTTTAAGCCCAAGTGCATCATCGATAATTTCACTACGAACTTAAATTGACGCATCGTATCGATCGTGTACCTTTTTATCATTTCTGTGCATTTTCTTTTCATCTATATCGATCAGTCTCTCTCTCTCTCTCTCTCTCTCTCTCTCTCTTTATTTTTTCATCGCAATATATTTATCGATAACAATTTTTACCAATAGTATTTTGTTGTGCTCGTACAATATATTACACGTATACACGTTCAATAAGAAGGAAAACGAACGATCTCTTCGTCGTATTTCTGGAAAATTCAGTACTATGAAAAGAGAGGTGAAACCATTTTCGTTTTACACAATGAGAACGAGGTCGCTGCAACTCTCTTAGGAATGCCACGTACGCCGTAGCGATAAAAGCATTCCGCCAAATGCGGCGATAGATACGGAAATAGGTAATAACATAGGCCATTCTTTCGCTAGCAGCGATAATGAAATAATAGATAGTCGCAATTTTGGATAACTCAGCTCTCGCATCGTTTACGCGCCCACAATATTTTCATCTGTCATCTCGATTTTTCCTCCATTTATCAACGACCAATATCGATTACGGCCCACGAGCGGTATTTATACTAGCAGAAATATATAATATTGCCAATATTACATTTACGATTATAATTAATTTGCCAACACTTGTTCTATTTATTCTTGCCAACAAAAATATTGCCAGTATTAATATTTAAAATTATAATTGACCTGTTCATACTTTTCTTCAGTTTTTTTTTTCTCTCTCTCTCTCTCTATGTGAAGAATGGCGCACGATATTATGCCGATTAAGCGTTTTTAAATGATCACTATCCTCCCTTCTTCCATACGCATATTTAATATCATTACTCAGCATAGCCCTGAATGAAATACGGACATCTCGAGTAGTTAACACCCCAAAGATATACGTATATATATATAGATATATATTTTTGTACATACTTTTCATAAAAAAATTTTCATTTCGAAAATTTATTAAATTAAAACTCTTTAATTCGGAGTTTCTCAATTTTCGAAACTTTTTCTCAGGAAAGGATTTTTCTCCTCTCTTAAACAAATATATATAAATTTTCACTACCTAATCTGATACAAGTTATATCTATCATTGATAGTAAAATTACAATTATAATACGGAAACTATACGTAAGAATCGAGAGATGTTTCTAAAATAACGAAAATAGTAAAACGACAAGTAAAATACTTGATATTTAAGTTGCTGATGTGCATATTTTAATATTTGTTTTTATAATCATATTGTAATTATAAAGATTATTTTGCTAAAGTAACAAAGTTATTATCTTGCTTATTATTTTAACGAGCCTAACGATGCGTGCTACATATTTGTCTCGTTAATAAACCCTTCCTATCGATTTCTTTTTAATGCTATTAATAACGTGAATTAATGACATGAAAGTGAGATTATATGCAATTCGCATATCTCATTTCAAATGATGGATTTAATTGACAAGATGCACGTTGCTGTAGATTTATCATCTGCATTAAATAGATTTTCTAAAGATACAATATTTGTATTATATTCAACACATAAACTGACATTTTCAGTCGAGAATAACTTTATGATGCGGACACAAATCGACTAACGTTTCTATGGGGTTATGTTGACAGATGCCCAAGTTTATCGCATGACGTCTATAATCTATTTATTTCGACCATTTACTTACCGCTAAAGCCATGAATGAAATCTTGACTCAAAGAAATTGCTCGTTACTTTAAGAGAGAGAAAACACATGTAAGAACATTTTATACTACAGTTTGAAACTTTGTAAACGACGTTCTCCGAGATTCATGGCGCTAAGAAATTGCATTTCATTACGTCATCGATTCATCAACGTAAGAAAGCGTCTACATCTATTTTTGTGCCAAAATCCTCGAGCTATAAAAATAAATCGTCGATTCTCTTTCGCCGCGTGAAAATTACGATGCGCATCGAAACGAAGCGCGCTCGTATCGCAAACGACCAAGCCTGACAGGAGTTGTTGCCGTTCGCTAATCTCACGAAAGTCTTCATAAGTATTCATTCGCGAAGTTATACATATAGCGCCACCGGCTCCGCCGTGTCGGAGCAAAGCGGATTGGGAGAACCCAAAGGGTGGTATGCGGCTCGATTGAGGGCGGCTCGTGTATAAGAGGACCGCAACTAGGAACTAGGTGATACCTAGGTGGCGCAGTCGCAACGACGACCGAAAAATCGATACTTATCGTGTGCCCGCGAACGACGGGGGTCGCCTTCCAGTACGCAGCTCGTGTGCACGAGGTAAACACGGCTCCAATCGGCAACCAGAATGGAATGACGCGTGAAAAGTGAGATTTGACTTTGAGCCAACCCCCGCAGTCCGATTGTCAGGTGCAGCAGCATGGTACGTTAGCGTGAAAGAGTAGAAACGTCGCGTGGATGCTGACGAGATTGCGATTTGAAATATTGCCGAGCGAACGACAATGACCCGAGTGTTCGAGAACCGTTAATTGGTCACGTTAAACATTGTCGTGTTAGATATACCGGGCAAACTCGTCAGCACCCGATGGCATCAGCTCACAATGAGCTCGTCCGCGTTTCATCATTTTCTAATTAATGTTTTTCTTTAATGAATTATATATATTTCTTTTCTGTCTTTATATGCGCAGTACGGTTTTGTGAATTACGCTCTCGAACTCTTAGTTGTGAAGACCTTTGGCAGCGAGACGTGGGAGACGATAAAGTAAGTAAAAACATTAGATGATCCATCTCTCTCTGTGTAATATTTCTCTTTTATTCTTTCTTTTTGCGCGTTTCACTTTCCATACCTACGTAAACCTTCGCGTGATCCATACGGCATTTCACTCGTATATTGTCAGTAATTTAACGTTGACATGGATTAGTTGTAGAAGATATATTATACGTTGAGCGATATAAAGTTTTATTATATGAGCCATATGCAATGCTAAATTATTAGGTGTACAACTTTGCTTCCGCCGTTTTCCTATAGATGGCTTTAGCGGTAAGTAGTGGTCGAAATAAATAGATGATAGATGTCATGCGATAAACTTGGGCATTTGTCAACATAACCCCATAGAAACATTAGTCGATTTGTGTCCGCATCATAAAGTTATTCTCGATTGAAAATGTCAGTTTACGAGCCAAATTCTCGTCATTCGCGGGAGGTTTTAATTTTCCGCTTCAATATGAAGAAATCTGCGGCTGAGGCTCATCGAATGCTCTCAAATATTTATGGTGAAGCCGCTATTAGCGAAAGAACGTGTCGTGAATGGTTTCAACGCTTCAAGAACGGTGATTTTGACGTCGAAGATCGGCATAGCGGTGGAAGAGAAAAGGTTTTCGAAGATACAGGCAATTGGAGGCATTACTTAATGAAGACTCGAGTCAAAGTCAAAAAGAATTGGCACGATCATTGGGAGTGGATAATACTTTGAATCATAAATGTATAACCAGTTTTTTACAATAAAGCCTCGAATTTCGGAAAAAAAACGGCGGAAGCAAAGTTGTACACCTAATATCTTTACGTTAAATTATGTTCATGTCCGTACGTGAAGATTATCAAACCGCACATGTGCAGATTCTACCTTATCTATTAATATACATATTAATACATATATATATATATATATATCTTTTCTTACATTCATATATTATTATTTAACCGTAAATATTATTACGTACGAGTTATGCTCAACAATGTTTACAACATTTTTCAGGTGTTTTTGTTTAAATTTTGGTCTTCTATAAGATATCTCATTTTATTTTACAAAAGTCAAAAATTGTTAAAAAATTGTAAATAACTTTTTAAAAACAAATAAATTTATGAAAAAATATATAAATTAACTATTCGATTAATCATCAGGCGAATTTACTTCAATTTAAATAATATATTAAAATATCATAATTCTAGCAATACTAAATTTGTTCTACTAATCGTGTCCAAAATGTGGATTATTCTACGAGCAGAATGAGATTTA
This sequence comes from Polyergus mexicanus, assembly GCF_030449975.1. Lineage (NCBI taxonomy): Eukaryota > Metazoa > Arthropoda > Insecta > Hymenoptera > Formicidae > Polyergus > Polyergus mexicanus. The sequence continues at coordinate 5,218,372 of NW_027223341.1, forward strand.
AAAGTACCTACAAGAGAGTCAATTTGCTCGCCCTAAATAAAGTTTAGCGATACGGTCGGCAAAATTGGATCCAGAATAATGTTAGATAATATTGGAAGTATTGTATTATCTGGTTTTATAACAATATTATAATACAATTAGGAAATAACTTGTGGCACTTGACTATTAAAAGTGATTTAAAATATTACACCTTTTAACAACGTTACTTAAGAAGAGATTGCACTTTTAATCTTAGTAATAAAATAAAAACTTGACATAAGTATTGTTAAAGCTATTGCAGAAGCTCTCGAGAGACACTTTAGATAAGCTTTAAGTGACACCTGATATCCATATCAAAGAATAGCTATAAACTTCTGATATGTAAATTAAGTAGCAAGACCGCGAAGAGTACTTATCAAATTGTTAAGTTTGAAATTTCTTTAAAAAAAAAAATTAAAGAAATATATAAATAAAGTTGGAAATGTCACAAAATAATTATAATTATTTATAATAGAATTCTAATCTACAATAATATAAAATAATATTGAATACAATTAAGTAATATTAAATATAAAATAATATTTTTCCAAAAACGTTGAGAAAAGTCTAAAAATAATTTTGATTGAGTTTTATAAATGAGTTATGTTATTTTGTGAAATATATTTCTTTCGTCTTTTACCGCGCGATATTTTTATAATTGTATTGATGATTTAGAAAAGATGCGGCGGTTAATATGGAAGGACAGTTTCTGGTGCGACAAATTTATGACGACGAGATTACATATAATCTGATATCCGCCGCTGTCGATAAACTTAGTACGTATGTTTTTATAGTCGCAAGACATTATTATTTATAATAATAGAGAGAAGTTTATTAAATATCTTATACTCTAGATATTCCTGCCAACGAAATACTTGAATTATTTGGCCGAATGTTCTTCGAGTTTTGCCAAGATTCCGGTTATGACAAGATACTTCAGGTCCTTGGAGCAACACCTAGAGATTTTTTGCAGGTAAAGCCTTGAAAAACCATATTTATTACAGATTTCTCCTAGATTAGGCACGATTTGATACGCTTAATACTAATTTATGCTGATCCGCAACATAGGCCTAATAATTCATATCTCATCTTTAACTCAATTGCTAACTGATTTCACTTATACTTTAAATTCACATTAGGGACACTCTTAATAATTGATTAGCTTGTTAAATCATACGTATTCCATCTGGTGCATATGTCGTTATTTATTGTGGAATCATTTGCTAAACTGATCATAGATAGAGCCGGATATATTCTCTTTCTCCGGATAAACATATTAGAGAATCTTGTTATGAAAATCATATTATACTTTATATCTTTCTCACACTCTTCAATATTCTAAAGGTAATGTAGATAGATTCTAAGAAATTGAATACTGTTATTAAAAATTATAAGAAATAAACGTAAAAAATATTCACACACGACATTTCTTTATTAAAAATTCAATTTTAATTCGTATTGTTGTACAAGCAATATTCTGGAAGGTTCAACTGTTTTTGATTATTTATCACACACGCGTATAGAAGAAAATCATGTAATTAAATTTAATATAAAAATTCAAAAATATACAAAATATAATTTTTGATCTACTAATATTATTTCAGATTATTTAATTAATATCTAAGCAAGCGACAAGACGAATCTTTGGGAATTTATGCGTCTGTTATAAATTTACAGTATATTCCTTATAGAACTCGTATCTTTCGCTCTCTGTAAGGAGGCCTAATCCTGTAAATACTAGTTTCAATTTTTATTTAAATCTTGTTCAGTAAAAAGAAGAAAAGAAGAAGAATACTACGAGAAATGTACTGTAAATATTTTATAGCACACGCGTACATCATGCCTTTTGTATTGCTCTTGTCTGGATTATTGTTTGGATTAAATCCAATATTAAATTCAATGTTTTTTTGCTTTTTACAAAGTGTTATTATTTTGCTCACGCTTTGCAATATAATGAGAATTATCATACACTAACATCACATAAAAAATGTTTTAAGCATTAAAAACAACTTTAATGCATTTATATTTTCATTATTCTCTCTCTTTGATGTTTCGTTCACTTTAATATGTTATCGCGCGATTTTATAATTAGCGTTAACTATTTACGCGATAAAAAATAAAAAAATCCGTTTAAATACTTTTATATAAAATATATTACTAGATGGCAGCGAGGGATTAATATTAATCGATAAAAAATACATTTCATATTCAATATTGGAAACACGTGTGTATATATCGGATAAATATGCACGTCGGCATTACGTTGCAGAATTTGGATGCGCTTCATGATCATTTGGGTACGTTATATCCGGGCATGAGAGCACCCTCTTTTAGGTGCACAGAGAGACCCGAGGATGGCGCGCTTATTTTGCATTATTATTCGGATCGACCTGGTTTGGAACACATCGTTATTGGAATTGTTAAGGTATTCGTTATTGGAATTATTAAAGTATTCGATTTTGTAATCTGATAAAAATATGCTTTATTATGCAAGATTCGACACTCTCACAAAGTTTAATTATATCTTTGAATATATTCTTGAAAATATATATTCCACATTCTATAAAAGATTCTAAAGGATTTTACGCGAGAAAGCGTAGCTTGATAATTTAACGAGAGATATCTAGTCAATATATGAGAATATGAATGGTAGAAGAAATTTATATGTATACAGGGTGTCCCATTTTAAAGAATCCGCTCAAATATCTCAGAAGCACTGCGTTAAATCGAAAAATGTTTTAAACAAAAGTTGTGTGGCTTCAAGGTTAGGCCATAAGATGGCGACAATGATTTGACCTTGGAAAATCATTTGAAGGTCATGTGAAGGTCAACTTTAAAATCTTAAATGGAAACCCCCATTTTTTATTTAGTATTCTTGTAGCTGACATCGAGAGCTTTCCAAAACACTATAATAAACTATTTTTTTATTAAGTACTTTTTGAGTTATTTTATATTTTATAATCTGATATATTTTGGTATAAAAAATAAAATATTTCGTAAAATATTCAGTTTTTTCGATAATTTTACCGTAATACTTCTATGTATAGAATAATAAGACAAATTAATTAGTGCCAGAAAAAACAAATAATTGTTTAAAAAAATACATTGTAAATAATTTTCTTAAAAACAATTTTTTTTTTATACTAATTGATTTGTCTCATTATTCTGTACATAGAAGTATTACGGTAAAATTATCGAAAACTGAATATTTTACGAGATATTTAATTTTTTATATTAAAATATGTCAGATTAAAATATAAAATAACTCAAAAAGTACTTGATAAAAAAATACTTAATTATAGTGTTTTGGAAAGCTCTCGATGTCAGTTACAAGAATACTAAATAAAAAGTAAGGGTTTCCGTTTAAGATTTTAAAGTTGACCTTCACATGACCTTCAAATGATTTTCCAAGGTCAAATCATTGTCGCCATCTTATGGCCTAACCTTGAAGCCACACAACTTTTGTTGGAAACGTTTTTCTATTTAACGCAGTGTTTCTGAGATATTTGAGTGGGTCCTTTAAAATGGGACATCCTGTATATATATATATATTTTTTTTTTAAATAGACTGTCGCGAAAAAACTACACGGCACAGACGTTGACATGCAGATAGTGAAGACGAAAAACGAATGCGATCATGTGCAATTCCTCATAACTGACGCGTCAGGACCGGGAGTCGTGACAAATCCAATGATCGCTGAATTGGAAACATTATCGGTCGGTGAGTCGTAGTTTATTTTAATAAAGAGAATCGATATAAATCATTTGACGATAAAATTGTTATTGCGATAGATTGATACGCTTAAATGTTGCATATCTAAAGCTAATTGTAAAAAGAGCATAGTTTTTTTTTTTTTTTACGATAGGATAGCAATAAAAAAGAATTTAATAAATTGTCGTAGATCCAAGGGTCAGCCCGACAACGTTTTGTCGAGTTTTTCCATTCCATCTAATGTTTAATCGAGATCTTACAATAATTCAAACCGGATGTACCATAACACGTGTTATACCGCGCGTCTGCAGTGGTCATTGCAAATTAAGCGACATACTCTTAACTGTGAGTTGACGCGCATAACGCCGTAATATTTTTATTATAATATATATGTGTGTGTATTGTGTCTATCTCTTGTTTCACTCATCAATACGTTTATACTCTATACTTTAATGCACTGTTTATTTGCACTTTGCGTCTTGAAATTATTGCATCCGATAGAAAACGAGCTATATTTTTCTCACTGTTAATTGTTATAGTTCTATTCTATACAAACAATAAAAAATACAATCATATTCGTATTCGTATCACGAAGTATCGATCGTTAATTTTCTATACGTACTACTAATTGTTTCCTGCGTCAAAGGAATCACATTAGTGCAGCGCATTGCGTCTGCCATTGTTACATTACATTGCACATGTCTATAAGCACACGAACGTGCATGAAATATGGGTTATTGTGACTGACATAATACGTGTTGTCCGAATTGAGAATTTAACACAATTTGCGTTATATTGTTCATACGTATGAATCGCGATGTTATCGATTAGCTTGTCATTGTAATATCTCTTAAAAATCATCAATGCATTATGCGTGCCATTGTCGCGAACATTATGTCACATAATTTTGATTGAAACATTTACATCTATTTTTAAGGCGCGTTTCGACATATAAGTCAATTTAACGAATTTTCGAATTTTCGTAGATCAGACCGCATCTCGAATTAACATTTGAGAATATATTGTCGCACATTAATACTGTATACGTGTTAAGAACAAAAAAGGGGGTTATGTGCGTCGATTCTGCGGAGGAATATTCGTATCTTCGTTTAAAGGTCTGTATATCGTGTAAAAATGAATCGAAAATAAAAAGGAATTTGACGAAGAATAATTTGTCATAATTTGTTAATCTTGTAAAAATTTAATTCAAATTCCAGGGTCAAATGCTGTACATACCTGAATCCGATTTAGTTATCTTTGTATGTTATCCGAGTGTTATGAATCTTGATGATTTGACTAGGTGAGATTTATGTGGACTTTCTATAATTCTATTAATCTTCCTTTTAATCGCTTTTCTGCAGTAAATTGAAAAGTATAACGAGACTGTAAACTGTATATAACTTATTACCATAAACTTTTGCGCAACTTTGATGCCGTAAGACTCGTTAAACTTGTTCCTTCTTTCGCGGAAAAGAAAGTTGGATCTTTTCTCCATCCGCGTTAAGTATAACTGACTGACTCTTGAAAGTTTCGTATACTGACACATTGCCGTGTCGCGCGTGTGACGAACGACTCTATCTTCATCGTTTATGTATCAAGAGACACCGGGTCTCGCGTGTGTCAAGCTTATTTTTTTCGGCTCCAGGCGAGGCTTGTACTTGAGCGACGTCCCTCTGCACGATGCCACTCGAGATCTGGTCCTGATGTCGGAGCAATTTGAGGCGGATTACAAACTGACGCGCAACTTGGAATTGCTCACCGATAAATTACAGCAGACGTATCGCGAACTCGACGGTGAGAAGCAGAAAACCGACAGGTAAAGATCTCCGCTCGCGGCATTTCCTGATTATTCAGAAACGTCGACGAGTCTATCCGTCCGTCGGGTTTGCACGTCGCTTGCCTAACACGATTATCTGTAAATTTTGCATCTCTCCTTCCGCCTCGAATCCCTTTCCGCGGCGAAGAATCTTTCCGATGGAAATTAACGGAAATGAATTTATGATGGGACACGATACAGCGGAAAGAAAAATTTGCTCCCGATTCTTCCGCTTCGGAGCTTGAATAAAGTAGAAATTTTTCCTGACATTCTTCCTGCATTCGAAACTACTCGAATTCAATCTTTCGTGTCAACTTGCCAAGAACTGTTGGCGCGAATTTTGATCCGATTAGGGAAAACTAGCGCGCGCGACGTTGAATAAAAGATCCTCTGTATTCTGCGCGTAGGTTACTCTACTCGGTGCTTCCTATTTCGGTGGCGAACGAGCTCAGACACTCAAGACCAGTACCGGCAAAAAAGTACGATTGTGTCACTTTACTGTTCTCCGGGATAGTCGGTTTCGGGGCTTACTGTGCGGCTCATACAGATTCCAATGGCGCTATGAAGATCGTTAACATGCTCAACGAGCTGTACACGGCTTTTGACGTGTTGACTGATCCGAAAAAGAATCCTAATGTTTATAAGGTAAATATTTATAATTAATTTTATTTTTTATTTTCTTTTATTTTTATTTTATACAGCAAGGCAAAAAAAAGAGATTATTATTGTCTTATATAAAAGACGTTATAGATATTTTTAATATTAGGTGTACAAGAGTAAGTTTCCGCCGTTTTTTATCAAAAATTGGGCATTTATTGTGAAAGAACGGAACTTAATGTTTTGAGTCACTCCCAATGTAAGTGCAAGTTCTTCTTGCGTTCTTCTGGCACGAATCTTGATCCAATGATGCTTCCAATTCCGCGTCTTCGTACACTTTCGGCCTTCCGCTACGTTCTTTGTCTTCGATGTCAAATTCACCGTTCTTAAACTTTTGAAACCACTCACGACAACTTCTCTCACTTAAGGCAGCCTCACCATATGCTTCTACAAGCAATCAAATACGCCTCAGCTGCAGATTTCTTCAAATTGAAGAAGTAAATCAAAAGTTGCCGCAAATGACGCTTATTCGGCTCAAAACTCGACATTTTCGCACACAAAAGAATATATTATACTGATAAAAAATCACTAATATTTTAAGGTTATGTTATTGACTGATGTCCAATCTTACGATAAGGACGTTTTACATCTGACAATTTTAACCATAACTTACTGGTGGCGCCAACTTTTGTCAAACGACGGAAACTTATTTGTACACCTAATATACTGCTTAAAAGAAGTACTTATAACCAAATTCTCTCGAATTTGTCTCACATTTTCATTGTAGTTAATTCCACTTTTGGTCGGTCTAGGTAGAAACCATCGGTGATAAATATATGGCGGTGAGTGGATTGCCGGAACCCTGTCGTTGCCATGCACGATGCATCGCTCGTCTAGCGCTGGACATGATGGATCTCGCGGCTGACGAAGTGCAGATCGATGGGGAACCTGTGGTACGTACATATACAATCTGTTTACCGACTATATTTTTCTACAACGACTACGGATGCGGTCGCGTGAAGCGGTTCGATAACGTGATTTGAAAAGAATCGATGGAATACATCCATTAAAAATCATACGTTAAACATATTGCACATTATATAGCAGCCGTGTTTGAAGGGTTGCCATACAAGAGATTATCGAGGTAGCTAAACGTTCGTTTACTTTCTGTAGAAAGTTGAAATCTCTTCTGACTTTGGGTGTACATAAACACACTTTCGCAAGGGACAAACGGCACGTCTATATTAATTTTATATTTCTACGAAGTGGACTAACTTTATTCGCAAAGTCAAATGCGATTTTCATGTTACTTAAATATTTTATCACAGTTACAATACTTGACTAGGATATTAGAACTTATGATTTAATCCTGAGGGGAAGGTTAGAAATATATATTTATTTAACTTTAGCTATTTTGCCAAGAAGTGGACTTGGTTTACAAAATATCCTTAACCATTCATACCTTCCATCCACACATTCATACCTTTAAGATTAGTTAAGACTAGCTTATTTTATTTTATTTTAATCCTTACTTTCCTTTCCTATTTTTAATTATTATTAATTTCTTTCTCTAAGTTTTCGCAATATTCTTCTCTTTCGTATTATCTATCTCATCGTTCCAAATTCTATTTTCTTACAATTCTTACCTAAATCCTTAAATCAATCTTTGGTCAGTTTACATTCAAGAGGAAAGTTAATATAATTTCGATGGATTTAAATTTAATTGTAGTTTTAGACACGTGAAAATAAGAGGAAAAGAGAATTGATACTCGATAAAAAATTTTACTTATAATTTTAAATAATATTAAATTTTATTTATTTATTAATATAATATTGATTAGATAATATATTAACATTAATAATTTTTTCCTGTAAAAATTATCGCATATATTACGGAAACAAAAAAGAAATATATAAGTCATATTTTTTATATTTGTTCTTAATATTTGTATATGCATATATAATAATATTTTATTATTTTTACAGAAAATTACGATTGGAATACATAGCGGTGAAGTCGTTACCGGTGTAATTGGTCATCGCATGCCTCGTTATTGTTTATTTGGAAATACTGTAAATTTAACTAGTAGAACGGAGACCACTGGCCAACCAGGAAAAATCAATGTTTCGGAAGATGCTTACAGGTAAATTATTTTATACATGCGTATATGTACAAGTGATTTTTTTTTTTTTTGTATTATTAAATCTATAGAAATATGTTTTCATTATCAGTCCCTCATTTTCATAATTATGCACCTTTTACCTTACTTTCGCTGCTTTAAATTAAAGAAAGTTACTAATGGATCGCAGCTTCAGTTTCCCTAACGTGTACATTTCCCATCGTCTCACGACATACTTTCCGCAATTCTCGAACATTTCTGGTATTCACATCACAGGCAAACAAGCATCCCTCACAAAACATTTCTCTAATTCCCAAGATGCATTAAATGCATTGCCATTATGAGACGCTATCATCGTCGACCTTTTAAACTTGACATTTTCTCAAACCTTGAATCTATTTGAATGGTTTATGCTATACCCCGTTGTACGAGCTCGTTCGTATATTGCAAAAATTCCATATAAAGTCTGACGTTTAGATATAGAATTCATATTTGTCAAAGTCTACGTTTTATTGCTTTGCTCCGTGCTTTCTATACAGGGTGTCCCATTTTAAAGGACCCAAAAAGTACTGAATAAAAAAATAGTTTATTATAGTGTTTTGGAAAGCTTTCGAGGCAAGCTACAAGAATGCTAAATAAAAAATGGGGATTTCCATTTAAGATTTTAAAGTTGACCTTCACATGACCTTCAAATGATTTTCCAAGGTCAAATCATTGTCGCCATCTTATGGCCTAACCTTGAAGCCACACAACTTTTGTTTGAAACATTTTTCGATTTAACGCAGTGCTTCTGAGATATTTGAGTGGGTCCTTTAAAATGGGACACCCTGTATATATATATATATAGATTTGATCGAACTTCAACCCCAGATTGATGCGGTAGGAATCACGATTCACACTTACACGACACTTTGAAAGACGTCGACGCGCGCATTTATTGGATTCCAAGTGAATGCGCGATCATATTGAGTCGCAGTGAAATTCTAGGACATAACTGCATACGAAGACGTGTGATAAAATATTTCTGAGATTCCATGTCGGAGCGGAAAGGAACGATTGATTCCGAACGCGGGCATCGCGTGACTATACGTACGGTATTCTCCGTCAATCCTGCAACAGGTCCAGATAATTTCTCAAAGATCCTGGAATCTGCAGACTTTTAATTCCGCGAGGCAACGCCCAATTCGTGTGGAGAATTTCGCGGATTCGGCAACGGCACAAATGCTTGAGTTCTGCCGGACAGACTCCGCTACGTTCCGGAGGTATCAGATTTTGGTTCGCCAGATTTGGATACTGCTCGTACAAGGAAACACTGAGAATACCGATGTGATTGGCAATGTGATCGGGAGTCCTGACGCAGACGGTGGTCACGGTTCGCAGTAACAGTTTCAGACATGTCGCTAGATGTTCCGGATAAACGATCTCCTTCTGATCAGGTCGCGTCTCGAACTCGCTGAGCTTCGTCAAAATAATTTCTATCGGTGACGGGGCAAGTTTGTCAGACTCGACCGAGGCGCCGTAACGCAACATGATCAATAGGATATCCGGCGCGCCGTGCTGAACCGCGACTCTCAGAGGCAAAACTTGTCCGTATGATTCCATAGGCACGTCAATGAAGCGTCTCTTTATCAGCGAGGACTCGCAACGATATTCTAACCGGCCACTAATCGCGTGATTCAAGAAGTACACCAGAGCCCGGATATTGTCTTTGCGATCGTCGAAATCGCACTTCCAACCTGACAAGAAGTGTGTTACGCGCGTGCCAAAAATCGCTCCGACTAACAATCGTTCGAATGTCTTTTCACAGTAGAATATGTCGTTTAGCAGCCGGCTGACGATCTCGTTGTTATCTATATCCCAATCGTAGCAGAGCTTCGCCGCCACATAAAGGACGTTGTGAAATTTGCCGAGCAGGCAGACCGACCCGTTTTCCATCATCGTGATATTGTGATAACGCAGAGCCGAGATGACGATCCTCTCGCACACGTCCTGTTTGTCGAGGTTCTCCGCTGAAAGCGTCAAATAATCGTGATTCTCGTCGATCGTATCGCGAATAAAATATATCTCCGCGTAGAACGCGGTCGAGGGACAGAGATTGCAAATTGTTCTGGAATTTGTGGCGATGCGTTTACGGCACTTGGTATTTTTCACCGTTACTGCAACGGCATTGGCAAAACAAAGACAAATAGAAGGATAGGATTAGGCAAGTTTGATGTAACGGTAAGATTGTAATTGGTGACGATATCTTTGCATACTTCAAGTATTCACATCGTGGATAAGACGGATAAGAAATTAGCGGATAAAACTATCCTTAATATATGTTCGCGGCATCATCGTCGTCTATAAGTAAATTGAAGAATTTTCTATCAGATTCGCATGTAACAAAATAACATCATGATAATAATTATTGATTCATAAGTGCGCGATTCGTGCGTAAATATTCACACGGTACACGATGTTGATATCAGAAATCTATTGTAATTACCTTCTGCACAACTGTTTATCACATCTGTGAAATAACCGACCAACTCGCGACGTTTGTATCGCGAAGCTAAACAACTGCGTTCCATTTCTGAAAACAGTCGGTCGAAATAACAATCAATCAACACCTCCATAATTTGTATACAATTTTAATGACAAATAAAATTCATGCAACGACCGTAGCGAGAGTTCACGCTTTAATGATCACGAATGGAAGAAACGACACGGCATGTGCGACAGAGTTAATTCGATTAGATGTTAAGTCGCATTTCGAAGGCTTCTTTGACCCTTTCTGGGACAATCTAAATTCGTGTAAAAGCGATTGTAAACTTCTTATATATGTAAGAATCACACAAGATTTATATATTTTCATACTATATAAAATATTTTGTAAAGAGTAGGAAATTATATCTTTTTCAAATATTAGTTTTTAGAATAATAATAAACTGTTATGTTATACAGGGTGTCCCATTTTAAAGGACCCACTCAAATATCTCAGAAACACTGCGTTAAATCGAAAAATGTTTCAAACAAAAGTTGTGTGGCTTCAAGGGGGCCATAAGATGGTGGCAATGATTTGACCTTGGAAAATTATTTGATGGTCATGTGAAGGTCAACTTTAAAATCTTAAATGGAATATAGAAAACCTTAAATGGATATATAGTGTTTTGGAAAGCTCTCGATGTCAGCTACAAGAATACTAAATAAAAAATCGGGGTTTCCATTTAAGATTTTAAAGTTGACCTTCACATGACCTTCAAATGATTTTCCAAGGTCAAATCATTGTCACCATCTCATGGCCCCCTTGAAGCCACACAACTTTTGTTTGAAACATTTTTCAATTTAACGCAGTGTTTCTGAGATATTTGAGTGGGTCCTTTAAAATGGGACACCCTGTATATATAATTATGATTACAACAAATTTATATATGATTTGTTACAGATATCTCTGCATACCCGAAAATCAAGATCCTCAATTTCTTTTGGAGTATAGAGGTCCCGTCTCCATGAAGGGAAAATCCGAGCCTATGAACGTATGGTTTTTATCTAGGGAAAGAGAGCTGACGTCATAAATTGTTGTGGAAATAAATGTTATAGCAATAATTTCGAAAATCAATTTGGTGTAAAACTTATATACTGCGGGAAAATAAAATTCGTACATTCCTTCAAAAAGAAACGAGGTAATAAATAATGATACAATCAGCAATTTCATGTAAGAATACTTTTACGATTTTTATGTATCATACATTTGATTATATACATATATATAATACGTGAAAAAAAGTTTATCATAATGGGATATCGCTGATTTCTTACATTTGTTCTTAAGCAAATATATGATCACCGACACACTTTATTTTCAGCCTGATAGGCTGTTCAGCAATTGTAAGTCTACAAGGCAATCAAATATAATTGTTATTTATTTGGTGACATTGCGGCAGTAAAACCTTCTTTTCCCGTTTTGCGCGACCCGTGTCTTCCGACAGGTCATCGGTAATCGCTTCCAGAGAGGAGGTCATAGGTGCAAAATGTTTTGCCATTAGTAAAGAAAAAATTAACACGAATAACCAGATAGATAATCTGCGCTATGTATGCAGCTGAGAGGTGTAACGGAACCTGTTCTCCTTTAAATCTCATGTAAGATTATTATAATGAATCTCTCTCTCTCTATTCTCCACCTCCTCCTCCTCTCTCCTCTCTTCTCTCCTCTTCTCTCTCTCTCTCTCTCTCTCTCTCTCTCTCTCTCTCTCTCTCTTACATGCATTTTTTTCGATTCTAAAAATCCTGATGAGAGCGATGTATTTATTTATTTATTTATTTTTTTTTATTAAAAAGCGTGTTCTTATACAAAATTAAAAAAAATAATGTATTAAAATCCGATTATATTTATTTCTGTGAAATTATTCGATTTTATGTATAATCGTGATAGATAATCATAACTATTTGCATTAGATCTTTTCAATTCTTTTTATCACATTATATAAAAGCGATTAAAAAGCAACAATTTTTAGAAGTGACATATAAGCTATTATATATTTTCATATTAACTGATAAATATGAAAAACAATCAATGTAGCCAATTATAATAAATATTACTCAAAGAATAAGTTACATACATAAATCATCATTGATCGATACATTATTATGCAATGTAAATTTATAATTTGTATAAATTTAATTGTAAAACTATTAACCGCCTATAAAAGTTATAGTAATCTTTCTTGTCTTCTTCAGGCATACTTTAAATGATTTATCTCTGTATCATATGTAAAAACAAATATAAGAGACTTTACGTAAGTATATAACGCACAATTAGCAGAGAAAATATTAAAGCAGATAAAATATATATTTATATAAAATGATAAAAAAATGAGAGAGAAAATAATTTTAATATTAATATTACGGATAAAGTCAATAAAAAAAGTCTTCCTTATTTTTTTTGTATTTATGAAATTTTATTATTAGCATCTTCGCACAATAAATATCCATTGCAACATCCTCGAATTATCGATCACTGGTGGAAAGATCTTTGGTAAGCATCGAACGTAGCCTGGATCATTCTGGATATGACCATGCACGAATTACAGCAAACGGTCCAGAGCGAAGACGTTGCCGCGAGAAGAGAGAAGAGCGTTTTGCAGTACCGGCGGTGAAATTTCGGCAGGTGCACATCGATAACCGTGCATATGCGTGCATTCGTCGATGTGCACACCTATGTATAAAACCGGGGCGTCCACGCGAAAGGTATAGTGAACGGTAAAGAGTCAGGTATTTAAATAAGGAACCAAGAGGGTTGGGGGAAAGGGAGGTCAATCCTGGGTGGTTCGGCAGAGGACGCCACATCCACCATTTGGCTGGACAGGTACCTGTCCGGCGACTACAGGTCGAGAGAACCCGTTCCCGTCCTTCTATGGGTCTCGCCTTTCTCCCTCCCTCTCTCCCCTTCTTGCCACCACCATCTTCGTCGTACCTTCTTCCCCGTAGACGGCCCGACAATTTCCCACTCCCCTTTTCCATATAGTCCCGGGGCCCGACTTCAGTCCCCACCCGGGCCGCGACACTGCACGAGTGAATGCCAGCAACACTCGGTACAGTTACTAACGTTCCGTATTGTCAACGATCACCCGTTCATCGTTGTCGTCGTCCTCGTCGTCGGCTAAGTCGAGTGCAGTTTTACTATGCGTCGCTCTTGATATACATATACTTGAGATATACGCGTTCCGTAAGTGATATTATCCCGCCTTGTAGTCCCCCCCCCCCCCCAGAACAGATCCCTCTCTTCCTTTTCTCTTTTCACGTCACGCATCGTTTTCTTTTTCTCTTTTTGCGTGCCAGTCCCGTACGTTCCACCGATCTCTCTCTCTTTCGCCCGCTCAGCAGATAGTCCGCGATCTCGCATGGTTACAGGTGCGCGTAAGGTGCTAACGTTTTCTCGACGATCAGCAGGGCCTTCCACATTCTTCGACCTGATTCGAACGGTGATCGATCTGGAGCGCGATCCAACGAATTACAGTCGATGGCCAAAATTTGGGCAATTTCACAAAGTGATCGGTGCTCTCCTACATTGCGCGCGATAACAGAGTCATGTGCAGTCTCAACTGTGAATTTTTATTTATATAATTGATTTAATGATATGACATACATTTTTTACGTAATAACTCGTGCAATATGAACCATCAAATTCAAATAAAAATAATTTGTAATCGTATCGATAATCTAAAGATCGTTGAAACTTCGACAACGTATTGCAGATAACATCCCTTATTGTTAGTATGTTAAATTATCGTTTGCAAAATTGATTTTAAATTAGTTGATTCAAAAGCTTATCTTGCGTGAGATTCACATTTCAAAAGAAGGTGGCTAAAAGGTGCTCTCCTACATTGCGCGATGATATATTAATTTTGTTGTAAATTGGCGCGATATAAAAAAAAAAAAGTAAAGAAAAATAATAGTTTAATATTTCAGTATACAATGTGAGAGTACAAATTGTCGATACGAATTGTGCCGATGAAAAGCGGTCTATTGCAACGGCACTCGACTTTCATCGAGTGTTATTTTGCTCCAAATTGTAGTCGTTCAGATCGAGCAATCCACGTTGCATTTGCGGTGAATTAATATCGTGGCAAATCGCGATAAACGTTCGCTTCAACACGTGGATCAACGATTGGATGTATTTTTGTCCGACAAATTTGACGAAACGATCCGATTAGCTTTTGATACAGACACAAATTGATTCAAAGAAGAAGCTGAGAGGGAAAAGAGAAGAAGAAACCTGTATCAGAGGGAAAGAGAGAGAGAGAGAGAGAGAGAGAGAGAGAGAGAGAGAGAGAGGCATTAATCCTTGACTTTCCAAATTCCTTCTCAAGGTGAAGTCTATCGAGCGAGCCACGGTAACTTTGTATGCACGTATGGATGAGACCGCCACAATGACTGTTCCTCCGCCACTACCAGCGAAGACTCAGGCTCGGGATGCGAATCAGGCCGCTCGGCAGACTGTGTCAATCCGGACCATTTCTCCTTCCGTCTCGCCGCCTCTCGCCAGCGGGCCCGGAGCAACGGTATTCGTCGGAGTTAGAGCACCTACCGTCGATACCGCGACAATCTGCAGGGGAAGAATCCCGGAAGTACAATCGGCGAACGGCGGCTACGAAGAACGGAGCGACGCCGTCGAATCGTCGCGACAGCGGTGGCAACAGTCGCAGCATCAGCAGCAGGCCGCGCACATAGTGAAGATTAAAATCAATCCGGATGGTGACAAAAACAGCAGGGTGATATCGACGGTACGGCTGACCCTGGACGAAAACGGCCGAAATTGCGACGAGATCGAGAACGAGACGAAAGCGTGCGAGCGCTCGGGTAAGCGCGGTGACGGTGCTGTAGTGGTGAGTGCGACGAACCTGGTGAACGAGCAACACTGTGCGAGTGCTGATGCCGGTGAGGGCTGTGTGAGGATCAGTGTCTTCAGCGGTGAACCGGCATTTAACAATCAGGAGCACAACAGTAACGGCGACGACGACAACAGAGACATGGTACACAGCGGTGCTACGGAGACTCTGAACTCGACCACCCTAGGCGGTCGTACGAACGCCTGTTTCTATTACAACTCCTATCAGAATCCATTGAGTGGCATGGTAATGTCGAGCGGCCAATGTTCGCCTAGCGACACCCTAGACAGTGGTACGTGCAGTGACCTTGACGGCACGCCGCCGCCGTTGCCGAAGAAGAAAAACGCTAATACGGTAATACTGTCCAACAGCACGCACAATCGGACCGGCAGCGTCACCAGCAGCGGAGCCGAGGTTGATAGCGACGATAACGAGAGCAGCATCAGCTGCGATTCCTTGAATGGCGGCGATGCGAGCGAGTACCGAGTACACGAGACGGCATCCAAGGATGAAGCGAAAATGGATGTCGTGAAGAAATTGATCGCGCTTTCGACGAACGGCATTGACGATCGCATCGAGAAATCTAATAACGTTCGTCAGCAGGTTTCGACGATGACGGAATTTGATTGCGCGACACGTTCGCCGACGTCGTCGACCAGCATCTCGCCGTCACCGTCCGGTATGTCGTCCATGTCGAAAGCGTCCTCGACGCCGCGGATAAGGAGTCCCGAACTGACGATCCAACAGAACCGTAAATCGACATCGTCACCGGTTGTCAAAGAGTGCACATACGAGGAGAGGAAGCAACTGGAACAGGAGAGGGCAGAGCAGGAGCAATGCGTCGACGATAGTCAGAATCAGTCGACCGGTCACAAGTATCTGTATGAGGATGACAGGTATTATAATTTCCACGTGAACGAGCTGCACGATAATAATAAGAACTCGAACGGCGAGAACGGCATTGCCGAAAACGACGAGAGTTTCGCCGGTTATAAAATTCACGATAAGGAAGCCATACGAAGTGCCAAAGGGACCGTGCGCGGTGTGAAGAATAGAGTACGAGCTGGCATCGCAACGTTCTTGCAATCACCCACCTCCAAGGTTTGTTCCAATAAATTAATTAATTAAATTTCTAGTGTAGAAGAAATGAGATGTTCTTGCGATATAGATTATGTAACATTTCTCTTACATTTGCGGCTTTCCACATTTTATATATCGATCATATAGACACAATGCAGGGTCGAATCCTTGTAAACGATAGATCGACTTGTTATGCAAATCAAGTACTGGCACTGCGAGTACCCGAGGTTAGGCGTATTGACGAGTTTGGAATCGGTATCGATGCATAGTCATCGGATTGTACGCTGCAATCCGTGCAATCGAACTGGATGCACTTGATTCGAATAGTCTACAGGTCAAACGCGAAGCGTTAGATTTACAGTTAGATAGCCGCGCCGTCCTCTATCGCTCGCCACTTTGGATCATCATCAGGTGGCATCGATTGGTAACTATATTGTGTATTCTACTCAAATTCCCATTCCACATGTACCTTTCAAAACGCAATAAGCCACGCCTCCTTGATAATAAATTATAATGATGAATTAAATACTGTGGGAAAACGGTTTATACTGGGTGGCCCATTTTAATCCATCCAGTCGAATATCTCAGAAACCAAGCCCGGAAGAGAAAAATGTTTCGGACAAAAGTTGTTTGGTTTCGAGGGGGCCATAAGATGGTGACAATGATTTGATCTTGGAAAATTATTTGAAGGTCATGTGAAGGTTAACTTTAAAATCTTAAATGGAATATGGAAAACCTTAAATGGATATATAGTGTTTTGGAAAGCTCTCGATGTCAGCTACAAGAATACCAAATAAAAAATCGGGATTTCCATTTAAGATTTTAAATGGTTGACCTTCACATGACCTTCAAATGATTTTTCAGAGGCCACACAACTTTTGTTTGAAACATTTTTCTCTTCCGTGCTTGGTTTTTGAGATATTCGACTGGATGTATTAAAATGGGCCACGCAGTATATTATACACATATTATTGATTTATAAAATAAATTTATATATAAAGTAAATATGTGACTTTTTTAAAATGTAGCCATTACATAAAGATACACAGCTGTATAAAACACGATTTTTTAAATCGAAATTTCTGAAATCGCTTAGGGAAGGGAACCTTTCCTTTATACTTTTACTATAAAATATGGCATGAGAAATGACGTCAATAGGCAGAACAGATTTCTTGACTCACTCAGGCTGAACAAGGGATGTTATGGCGATTCATCGTGAATGATAATACTTTGCAGCATACTTTGACAAATATTTACTATCGTCTTATCGTTGAACGCGTTTATATGTCGCGATAATCGGCTTCCTCGCATACGAGCCTATTTATTATTTGCCGATCGTTCGATAATGCATTTCGCATTAAATTTCGTCTCGGTTTCTGGCGAGAAATACGCTATTAAAATCTCATCGAATTCGAGGCAATCGATGTAATATATACAATATATATGTATACGTATAGATGCGTCTTTATTGCGAGATTTCCGGTGTTGCTATGCGAACGTCGTGCGTACGCGACGTTCATATCGTCGATGCGGAACGGATCGACATAACGGTAGTTTCTATAAAACGATATTACAGCAACGTACCGAGAAATGCAACGTACGCAACGTATTGAGATACATCGGCTGCGAAACACAAGTCTTCGTGTCTTCTACGTTTTCGTCTCTTGGTATCCTTCTTTATTATCGGACATTCGCTAGCCATTATGTTCGCGCATATGCGCGGCCTATATTTTGCGAAATTACAGAGACCGAGGATATACCTCCTCTTGCACGCAAATACGCTGGCAACGGCTGAGAAATAATCCCGCACTTCCTCGCGGCTAAATCTGCCTTTGAAACCTCCATATCTCGATTGCGCTTTTCACGTGCAATCCCCTGTAAATGTGCGATTATGCCCGTTTCTTTTCTCTCTCATAAAGAAATCGCGATGCAAACGATGACAGTTTAATGAGATACGTTCTATATTGCATCTTCTGGTAATTGCTGATAATTACTGATACAGCTAGAAAAGTCTTCTTTTTTTTGCAAAATTGATTTTTAAAAGTATCTCATTTGAAACAATAATATTTGTTAATATATGTGATAAAAAATTTGTTGAGGTAAATCATAATTTATTTTAAATATATCAAAGTATTAGTATGGAAAATTAATTTATCTAAGTATGAAAAATATAATCAGATACATAATATAGTCAATTGTTAATACGCTTTATGTAATATGATATATTCTTTGAAAAGAAATAACACTTCTTTGAAAAGAAGTAATACTTATTCCTTTGAAAAGAAATAACACTTACATTTTTTTGGGAAACGTCTACTTTAAGATAAAATTAGACTTCAAGTAGACGTCTAATTCGGATATCTATTTGATGGATCGCATGTATATATATCAATAGAAATTTTTAATGTTTGAATTTTTAATGTTTGATTTTTCAATGTTTGAGCTTTTTTAAGGTTTGATAGATTAATCGCACGCTCGGCTAATCGCACGTTACGATATCGAAATATCATGCGTGATTTTGCAGACCGCGCCACTAACCGGTATGTAAGGGGAACTTGATTTCACATAAAAAAAAAAAATTAAGTAAGTGTACCGACACTGTGACCTGAAATCATAAATATCGCTTTGGGTAAATCACTGTGCCCTACATTCATCATTTCTCGCTTCCTCGTTGCACACCGATTTTACGCAGATTTATCTCAGTACTGATGTGTGCATCTTGTTAATACTATATTATAAAAAAAATGCATTATCATGTTTTATTTTTCGTTACAACGGATTTACATATACAGACATTTTAATTAAAATAATTGAAGAACAATTCAATATACAGTAAACATAAAAACATAGTTAATTACTCTAATTGTATATAAAATTGTTTCATTATTTATATTATATTTATTATTACAAACAATATTATTTAAAGTTAACTTTTGCGTGTTTTCATTACTTTCATAAAACATGTCACACAAAATATTTTATATGACATAATCATCGCTTTCGCGGAGATATTGTGCAAATTTGGCTTACGGCAGGCATGTTTATATAGTAGACATTCGCTTTGCGACAGTTTTCTCCTATTGCTTAACATTCTGTACATAATGAGACTTCTTGCGGTTTTGGACGAATATTCAAAATTGCCATTGTCAGAATATAATGTGAAATTATTTCCGAATCTGAGAACCTCGTTGTTGTTTAAATTAAACTATAATGATCTTGACATTTTGTAAATATAATATATCAATTTCCATATCTTGATTATTGTTTTCACGATAGATATGAGATTATTATTACGAGACTTAGCTGATTTCAGAGCAAAACGTACAATAGGATATGACACATTTACTTCCGTGTAATTAGTACACAGCAAAGTATCTCTTCTTTCTCTCTCTCTCTCTCTCTCTCTCTCTCTCTCTCTCTCTCTCTCTCTTTCAAGTATACCAAAGCGACTGATATAATGAAACTTGTGTCTGAAACCGCCGTAGTAACTTCTGAGAACGAAACTCGTACAGAGAGAGTACCTATCTAATAGCATGTTGGAATCTTATATGCTGAATTAAACTAGTGCTTGTTGAATAAATTAAAAAAAAAAAAAAAAAAAAAACGTAAAATTGCGATGATTACTAATTGGCAATTTCTTAAATACAAATATAAAAACAGATGAAAATTATCGAGCTTGATAAGTATGATTGTGTATATCGAAAATAATTGAATTATTTATACCGCGAACAATTAATATAAATAAGAAATGAAACTTTCTTTTTTTTTTTTTTATGAGAAAACTAGTCATTATTTTTCTTTATTTTGCTCGTACCTATTTTATCAATAGGTTACATAATTGTACGTTTTGTTACGCGTAATAACGTAGAAAAAGACGCATTCAACTAATAATATAGAACACTTGATTTTCTCAAAATATATACTTTCTCACTGATGAAAGTGGAACGCATACAGACAGAATAAATGTAATGAATTAACGGTGATTCGTGAAAGACTTGGAGAATAATCACGAAATGTTCTAAACTACTAATTTATTTCTTTTCCACGATAACTCTTATCAGACTCTGTTGCCCAAGATATTACGCATCGTCATATGTTGAACCCATCAACCATATCTTGTTCCGGCCGACCACGTAATTTCATTGCACCCTTCGTGTTTCATGCGCGCGATATCCAAGTCTGCAAGATGCAAATCGCAAATTAAATAGCATTACTCTCGTTCGTAATATAAATTATCACGATGCTGATTCGCACGTGCATGCACGCAACCCATTTCGGTATCTTGGCGACAGTTGAATGAAGAAGGTGAAATGACCAATTATAAACGCGTCGCACAGATACGACCTACTTTATCGTCTCTCTTTTTTCTCGAGAGCCAACTTTCTTTCTTTACGAAAATTATATACGCTACATCATATCGCGACTGGGCGCTTCATCAATATTTTTCGATAAAACTATTAGGTGTACAACTTTGCTTCCGCCGTTTTTTTTTTCGAAATTCGAGGCTTTATTGTAAAAAACTGGTTAGGCGTTTTGAAATTGCTTGTTGAGTCACTCCCAATGATCGTGCCAATTCTTTTTCACTTTGACTCGAGTCTTCATTAAGTAATGCCTCCAATTCTGCATCTTCGAAAACCTTCTTCCTTCCACCGCTATGCCGGTCTTCGACGTGAAAATCACCGTTCTTGAAGCGTTGAAACCACTCACGACACGTTCTTTCGCTAATAGCGGCTTCGCCATAAGTATTTGAGAGCATTCGATGAGCCTCAGCCGCAGATTTCTTCATATTGAAGCAGAAAATTAAAACCTCCCGCAAATGACGAGAATTTGGCTCGTAAACTGACATTTTCAATCGAGAATAACTTTATGATGCGGACACAAATCGACTAATGTCTCTATGGGGTTATGTTGACAGATGCCCAAGTTTATCGCATGACATCTATGATCTATTTATTTCGACCACTACTTACCGCTAGAGCCATCTATAGGAAAACGGCGGAAGCAAAGTTGTACACCTAATATATCAATCTAACTATTCTCGATATAATATTATTTGAACTGCGCTGCAGGGATTGAGAAATTTCCACGGCACGATATATATATATATATATATATATATATATATATATATATATATATATGTCGATCAAATTGATAGACGTCGCGATATTACATTGATAGATTTCATTTTATATGCTATATAGATTGAAATGTCATAGGTCGTATCTTGCTTTTCGAAATTTGGTATATCTGTAATTATCTTTCTTTATGTGAATATATGGTACTTTCGTAGCATTTTCGGACATTCGAAAAATCCCAAATAAACGCGTAAATGATTTATACGTGAGTACGCCTGAATTACTAATATCTCGATTAGCTTTGCTAACGAAACGATGCCGATGACATCGACACATCAACGATCTACTTTGTCTGCCGACTTCCGTTTTTACGATGTTGTCTGCTATTCCGCGTATTCTAGAGAGATGGATTCGTCGAGGTCTCTAACCGCCGTAACAGGCAGCGGGAGATCGACATCATGAGTTTCCCGGTTGAAGAAAACGCGGTAGACATGTCCACGAGACAAATCAGGTGGGAAAAGAGAAAGCGGGTCAAAGAGGCCATCACGGTGACAGCAGCCACGGCAACGAAAAGTTTTAGCTCCCTCTTGGATTCGATTAAGCATCTTTTTTTTTCTCTCGTTCTTTTCCCGCCCGAATTTTCTCTGTGTCTTGTATTCCCTCTTTATATCTATCATATCCCATGTACTCTTTTTCTCGCACATACGTTTAAAAAAGGTTTTTATAAAAATTGCCCCCGACTAATATTGTATATTTATCGAGAAATTTGAAACCGTAATAGCGTGATCTCGTCTTTTTTTATCAAGCATCTCTTCCAATTAACTAATAATAGGATATGTGAAAACGTAAAAACATTTTATGTCAACAAAGCAGTGCGGATATTGAATTT
Organism: Polyergus mexicanus; assembly: GCF_030449975.1. Classification (NCBI taxonomy): domain Eukaryota; kingdom Metazoa; phylum Arthropoda; class Insecta; order Hymenoptera; family Formicidae; genus Polyergus; species Polyergus mexicanus. The sequence goes on from NW_027223341.1 coordinate 5,241,049, forward strand.
ATAAACGAGTTATTAAGTAAACACTTGCATATATGATTAATAATAAACTTATAATCAGTTTATTTTGAATTATCATATAACATAATATTTGCTAAAATTATTAAGCGTGATTTTGAGATTTTATATTTCTCAAAGGAGATATTATTGATACACAATTGGCTATTGTATTATTAAATATACATAGAAAGTATTTCATAAATTCGTATATTATAATTAATAAGTTGTTTCAGAAAAACGAGTTTCGAATTTATTGCACAGAAAGAGATACGTAATATTAAAAATATAATTATGTTTTTTTGTAGTATCTGAATTTTGACTCTAAAGTGAAAAGATAATGATACACATAGGCGCGCTTATAAATCTCATTTAACGACAATAACATCAATTGTAATCATATCCGGTAATAACGACTAATAATCAATTTCGCAGTTTCTATAAAAGTAAAAATAATTTCTATCTCGAGAGTAATCCAGAGAACACAGTGGGAGGTCTAATCTGACTTAAACTACTTTGGGTAATCTACTTCGTGTTATTTTCTCTAAGACATAACAATAACGAAGCGTTCTTTAGCAGATCGCGGATGCATCGAAATTTGAAATTGCTGCACCGTTATTTAAATAATGAAAAAACACAGGTGCGCATTTACATATTGTGTGCCCGTACTCGTGACACGAGTAACCCAAAATTTGGGAAATTTTCGTCCATACAAAACCGGTTTATCATCAGATCTGTATATAACAGTAATCCCGTATTATTCCACAAGCTGTAACGGGAATAACATGTTGTTATATTAAAATATGTGCTGCTACAATCTAGGTTATTTTTTTGCATTCTAGAACATTCAGACGAGAAAGATAAAGCGTTTGCTTCGAATAAAAATTTTACGCTATACGCGATTGTCTATATTACAGTATGTTTACGTACTTTCTCTGTTTGTAATATAATTGCCTAATATTTTAATTTAAAATGAAATGAGAGAGATGGACGAATAGCGAGTCATACTCTGCCAATGTAACATTTTGCTCACAATTTACATTTTAGAATAGTTCAGAGATTAGTGAAGAAGCGTTTCGTATTTCCGTTTGGTTTCAATCTGCGACCATATTAATTAATCGATTTAATGATCGACCGGAACATGTGACGGTTCTGCCATGAAAACCGCATGCGTAATCTTGCATATAGAATAGATTCGCGGTTGACATTTCGCCAATGACGTAGGTCGAACCGAAGAGTGCAAGACGATCTGCGTTGCCGCGAGTGCTTGACCGGATGTGCTCTCGAGCGAAGGATTCATTGATCGTGCGTCGCGACTTTGATGAGAAATGCATATGAAATTACGTCACGTTTGCGCTCGTAGACCTTAAGAGGTGAATCCAGGAAAGAATGCATTCATCGAACGGCGACGCATTTGCATCAATTATCCCGATAAAGGTCAGATCTCGCCTGACATCACTGCGATGCGCGCGACAACGTAAATACATGCATTATGCGGCAAGGAAATCGTTCTTTCTTTAGTGCTTGTGTCATGCATCGCGAAGCGGAGAACGGCTGAATCGCGGATGACGTTTTACCGGTCGCGAGGAGAACGACGAATTTCTTTCTTTATCTACCGGCACGTATGCTATACGTTCTGTCGGCCCGTGCTGCGTGATTTTATATTATTATCCACGGCATCCATTCGCAAAACTCGCCATTATCCCATACAGCACCGCAAGATTGCAACAACATTGCAGCAATATTTTTCTGCAAGATTGCAACATTGCAGAAACATTATGAAATGTTGCTGCAACGTTGTTATGATATTGCAGCAACAGTAAAATGTCCGCCTACAGAAATATTGCAATATAATATTGTAGCAACATAGCAATATATTGTAATATATATGCAATAATGCTTTATGTATATTTATCGACATAATATCTTTAACATATGAAAAAAATAATAAGAAATTAGGCATATAAGAATCAGGATTTAGTGTGTATATAGATTTTCTGTATTATAATAATAACGAAATTATAAATTGTAAATTTTTCGGTACACATTCGACTTCCTTCAGTGACAGAGAATATCTAAGAGAAATAAGAAAAAACTCAATTTGCAATTTTGTAAATTCACAATCTCTTTGTATCCGAAATATTCAGATATGCAAAAAGATTGTGGTGGATTTACGCATACAACAAGTTTTTTCACATCTCTCTTGTCTTGATATAATCTCAAAATTTATTTATTAAAATCTGAAGTATCTTGCATGTTTGTCCATTCTTATATAAAATCAAAAATTATTATCAAATTTTTGATTTTATATAAGAATGGAAACTATTAAAAAAATTCTTAGTCCAATGTCCGAGTCCCCTGTGTTGGAGTTATATCATACAATTTAAAGTAATAAAAATAGTTATTATATCTTTAATCTTATTAGCCGCTCTTTGTAAACTTTATATAATCATCGTGACTAAAAATTAAATGCGGAATAGATAGCGCAATATGCGCCGCATAGCGGTAAACGAATGAACTAGCGATTATCGAATACTTTCTTTGGAATATTTTTGGAATGTTGCTGTAACATTACTAAAGTTATATTGCAAAATAATGTCTTCGTAATATTTCTGCAACATTAAACTACAATATGCAATATTGCAATATTGCAGCAATGTTGTTGCAAGCTTTAATGCTGTATGGGATGTAATCGACGACACTTATATATACACATATATATATATATATATATATATATATATATATATATATATAAAGTAAAATAAGATATGAAAGATAGAAGTTTATCTAAAGTTATATACATTTAAATTTGCATCTTTAAATACGTGTGCCAATTCGTGCGTAAAAAGTGTGTAAGTTTCGCCGACGGGATCGCCGTCCAAGAGGGCCTGCGGCGATTCGCTTAGACGAATAGTTGCAGGTGTATATACGCTTTCACCTTTTCACACATTCGCCTCTGGTCAATATGCCGCGCGCCATTGCTGATCGCGATGTCTCCGCGATTGTAGATGCCAATTGTCTTGTGAAATCGCGGTACCGCGCGTGAGAATCTGAAGAGGCCGCCGCAATCGCACCGTCATCGTTTACATCGCGTGCTCTATTCTTTACATCCCTTTCCCTTCCTCGTATCCTTTTCTCTTTGATTCTAATTCCGAGCTCGAATCTGGTTCTCGTCGTGAACGCATTGTGAAAGTCCGTGTGGCACATAAGATTGTTATTACAGAAATGACGAAAAACGCACCGCGACTTCCATTACGCCTTCCACTCTTTAGAAACTAAATTGTTTTAAATTGCTACTGTCCATTGTGCCGCAATGGTTAACCATTCACCCTCGTCATTATACCTTAAGTGCTAGGTCGCGACGACAAATATGTCAACATGTAGATTAGATCGATCGACGATTCAATTTACCGAGACGAGAGATTTCTGATTACCTGATTAAATCTGATATTAGATAGAAGTTGAGAAAAAATTGATTGGATGAGGAGAAAATAAACATATTACAGCATGGGTTCGACGTTGCTGGAACGTTAGTTAACTTAATTTCAAGCTTCTTCAAACAAACACCCTTTATAATGGATATTTCTTGCATGATGCAAGTTCTTATATGTATCAACAAGCGGAGTTCATTTTTCGAGAGTGATATACAGGGTGTCCCATTTTAAAGGACCCACTCAAATATCTCAGAAACACTGCGTTAAATCGAAAAATGTTTCAAACAAATTTTTATTTTACGAAATATTTTATTTTTTATATCAAAATATGTCAGATTAAAATATAAAATAACTCAAAAAGTATTTAATAAAAAAATACTTTATTATAGTGTTTTGGAAAGCTCTTGATGTCAGCTACAAGAATACTAAATAAAAAATGGGGGTTTTCATTTGATTTTAAAATTGACTTTCACATGACCTTCAAATGATTTTCCAAGGTCAAATCATTGTCACCATTTTATGGCCCCCTTGAAGCCACGCAACTTTTGTTTGAAACATTTTTCGATTTAACGCAGTGTTTCTGAGATATTTGAGTGGGTCCTTTAAAATGGGACACCCTGTATATTTATAATATTGCCAACAATTTTAACACACCAAATTCCGGTCAGTGGACGACCCGATCTCTTGTAACATTATCCCAGTTACGGAGAAATCGTCTTTGGCACTTCCATCTGTATTACCAGCTCGAGTCATTCACAATTAATCGCTGATTCAAAGCACGCCTTCGTTTCGTATGTAACACGTACGGCTAGATGCAGCTTTCATTAAACGCTCATAAAAATTACCTTGTCTTTGAGAACGTGTAACACTATAGCTGTACTGTATCGTAGTACTGTGAAAATGAGACTCATTAAACTGTTTGAGTTGCGTACGATATTATAAATATTTACATTTAATTAGTCGCATGATAATTATATGCAATTCCGCAATCTAAATCCTTCTCAAAGCTAAATTAAAAATGAAGATTATTACATATTGTAGATATTAAGAATTGGCAAAATAAAACAAAACATTACAAAAAAGACAGATATTTATAATAAATTAAAGAAAAACAGTTTTTTACATAAGAGAATTTGAATTATTACGGATTAATATTATTTTGAAGAAATATAAAAGCGACCTCTAGATATAGGTATATATTTATTTTTAATTATATATTGCTTTGTTACACAATATCTTTTACTATCTTTAACACTTGAAGATTCTCTCTCAAGAGATCTCTTAAATCCAACGTGGTTATTATTTTTATATATAATTTTTTTAATACTTTTTTTTTTTTTTTTAATATATGTAATATTATACAATACGATGTTTTATGCAAGCCCTATAATGTATTTCTTATCATAGCTTTATTATTCGAAGAGATTTCTATTGGGGAGCGTAATCTACAGAGCGTGGATATAATGTTGTCGGTGTGGAATCGTCGCGACGCACAAAAAATTATTCACCTCGTATGACCCGCAACGGTTTCATACAACCTAACCTCCCATTACAAGAAGCTACATATACGATAGATAAATTATTTTCTTGCAAGTCTCTCCCTCTCTGTCATCGATCATATTTAAAAAACTACATTCTTGATATTCATGTTTAAAATAAAAAATGATAAATTGTTCTTATTATGTATGGCGACTAAGCATTTATATAACAAGATTATAATTTCCAATATAGAAAAATATAATTAACAATCATTTTAAATTAATCAGCATTTTGTATATATTTTATGATACACATATAATCACAAGAAAAAGAAATAGTACAGATTTAGTTTTGGGAATAGTATTAATAATTTCGTATTAATAACAATGAGCTCTAATGTGATTCGCAAAGTTACAAGGAAAATTATTTTTTAACATCAATGTAACAATATAAAAACAATAGTTAGATAGATTTTTATCAGACAATGATAAGTTCTAATTAAAGTGCTACCATAGAAAACTCGCATCAGAAATGTTGCATATAAAAAGATAGAAATTTGATTCGAATCTGCATCGAAGCGACATCGAATTACAATCAATTCTTCCTATTTCTCGATCATTGAAAGACTAAAAAAAAAATTTTTAATTAGCCACAGCCTCTGACTGTGCACGTGTAATCTATTTCTCCTCGTCATGAGGCTTGTCTTGTTGTTTTCATTTCGCTATACTTTGTTTATTTTCTCCGTCCGCATGGCAATTTGAGACATACCGTATAATGTGACAGTTCTGACAGTTTTCGTCAGGCGTCCCGATCTTTCTCTCGTTATTGACCCTCGATTGGTAAGTCGTGATATCATATTGTTTTTTTATTCGACATTATTCCACCATTATTATAAATATTTTTTTTTTTTAGGCAGCTCATTGATATCAATTGTATTCCCTGCCGCAAATTTTTGACACAACTCTGTGATAGATAATGAATTTTGAATTCTACTGTAGTGCTTTCCGAGGGACTCAATACATTTAACAATAAATCTGTTATGGTTTTTTTATATTGTTGACCTCTTTCTATTTTTTATTTAATAACCGCTTGCTTTTTACATTTTATTGTATTTTTAACACTGAAAAGAGTGCAGTTTGGAACTAAATAATCTGCATTTTTTCCCTTATAATTTGCGTTTTACTTATATTAATCTCGTCTTGTAAATTATATTTTGTATTATTTTTTAATTTATTAAAATTGTCGCGCGTTTTTATTTTTTAATTGACTTTACGTTATACGGACATCCGCTTCTTTAGTCCTTCTATCGATTTTTTAATTAGAATTTTCATTTAATATTTAGGATAGACACGTGGGATAGAAAAAGTTTGTTCCCCATCATCTTTATAACTTATGACGCGAAACTCTCTGTTAGGCCATCTGGTTCGCGTGTACATGGCCGTATTGGTTCTGCCTTCCTCAAGACGGCACATAATTATTATCGAAGGCAATTACTGTACGTGTCATTTGCGTAGGATAACGGATAGGAACAAGTAGGTTAGCAAAAAGTTAGTAATGGTTAGCCGAGATCTTACCACTTCCACAATGATAGCGTGCTTTTATAGTGCAGATCATACACCTGGTACAAGTCCGGTTTTCCCGTTGAAGTGCCCACATTCATTAGCAGTCGAGCGAGCACGTGGTGATCCATAATGCTAATCGGACGTGATCGTGAAATGACCATACCCGGGGGCAGAAATTTCATCGAACTCAGTGAATATTACGAATGCAATACGTTATTGAATTTAGCAATTACATTGATATTTTCATCCGAGATAGTATCCCGTTAATTAGAAAAATTTTATTCTACAATAAAACTTTTCTTACGCAGACAAATATCTCAAAAACCAAGCTCGGAAGAGAAAAATGTTTCGGACAAAAGTTGTTTGGTTTCGAGGGGGCCATAAGACGGTGACAATGATTTGACCTTGGAAAATCATTTGAAGGTCATGTGAAGGTCAACTTTAAAATCTTAAATGGAAACCCCCATTTTTTATTTAGTATTCTTGTAGCTGACGTCGAGAGCTTTCCAAAACACTATAATAAAGTATTTTTTTATTAAGTACATTTTGAGTTATTTTATATTTTAATCTGACATATTTTGATATAAAAAATTAAATATATATTGTATATTGTTTGGACAAAACTTGAATTTAGCTAATATTTTCCGCGTTTTATTTAACGTATCATTTCAAAAAAAAATTTAATTGTTTTTTTTGTGTTTATTATATTATATAATATTAAAAATTTTCTATATGATAGTAAATTTCTCTTTCTAGCTTTTCTATATTATATCTCTCTTTAAGAAATGGTCCTCGACAGCACATATATTCGCACTAGTTTTTCTAACTGTTGATATCGATGTCGCTTACATACACACGGTTACAAGCACACACATATTTATACTTATATACATACATATTCAAATTTGTTTCATTCTGTTTCCCCCTCTCAAATTTATTCCTATTGCGATTTTGGAATCTAAATACTCTGTGTTTGATGAGGCCAATCGTCTTTATACCGTTGAATGAAATAAGCTTGAAAGACATATTTATATCGTCTAAAACAGATATCGTATAATATGGACGTTTCGTAGTTCAATGCGAAGTAACGGCGATGATTTAATTATACATATATTGATAATTTACATAAGTAAAGTATAAAAGTATGTTATTGTGCAAGAGATCGTAAGAATCATTTCAATACTTCCTTATCGCTGATCTCAATGCAATTTGTATTCTGCTTAAACTTGAAATTTACACGGAGTTTTGTTTCTTGTGATCATCAGTGGCATATTATATTTTGTTTTAGGCCTATGTAAAAAGGGAAAAAGGCAAAGTGGTGCTTTACATGACATCGCTGGGCATAGTTAGAAAGACCTTTACCAATTGTATGAAGATGAAACAGATTTTGTGGACGAACATGGTCAAGTATGACGAAGCAGATTTATTTCGCGATACGGAATTACAAATTGAACTCAGGGACCGGACCAATTCGGAAGTCCTTACATTACCGCAACTATTCGTCGATGGTCAGCATATTGGGGTATGTATGCCTTTTCAATTATGATATATTAATGCTGCGGAAAATAGAAAAAGTATATGTATATATATCAAAAAGAAAATAATTTGTCTTATGTAAGTCTATGTTTTGTCAACTTTCACCATCATTTCTTTTATTCCAAAAACATATGATTTAGCTATAAAAATTTGTATGCGATGTATTTCATATTATCACTTTAAAATATATATTCTCGATATAAACGTTTTATATAAATATAAAGGCTTAGACAATAAAGCGTGAACAGCTGGCGTTGAACGTTCCGTCATCTGTGTTTGACGTTTGTTAACTAAGTTATTTTGTTCTTAATAGCGGTATCGATCTTTTTATCCGTTTTTATCTTTTCTCTCTCTTTCCCCTTAATAGATAGACTAAATTTTCATAAAAAAATTTATAGTGTGAGCATACTAGCATTCGAGTTATGAGTACTCCATGATCATCCTTTCGAATCCATCGTCATACGCCTTGCTAGGAATTTATACAAGGCCGATGACGCATTATGCAATCTGGGATATTCGACGTCGAGAAAGTCGGTAGATGAATAACGTAAAATGTCAAAGATAACTATTGACTGATGAGCGAAAATTGAATGAACTTACGAATGAAAATTTGAGATTGGATTGTGTCTAATTTACATAGATAGACGGATGTGTCAATGAAAAAGAAAATCACACACACATATTCTTAAATTATTTTACATAGTAGAATTTTTGCACTTAATTAAATAAAATGCAACAATTAATATACTATCATACGAATAATAAAATAAAAGAGAATAAATAATTGTAAAATTTTTTATTTTAAAGAAATTATCGTATCATTGGGATAAGTATATTTTTATATTGTGATAGAATACTACCGTGAAGATGGCAATGTATTATGTTTCAACATGCAATTCTCAGATGTAGAGTATCGTCTTTCACATGTTTTCTTATGTTGCATCTCGTCGTGAGATTGAAAGAGAAGGAGAGAAGATAATGTTAAGATAAAAATATTTGAAATATCAAATTTTATATATATATAGAGAATATATTTTTTTTTCGTTGAAAATAAAATTCTTGATGTTTACATATTAATATAAACTGATAAACCTTTTGACTTCAATAAACAATCAGGCATTTTGAAAAAAAAAGGCTCATATAATCAGGTTATAATTTGCGCGATGTCAATCTGTCCAATTAGATACTGTGCTGTAATAAAGATTATGTAATCGGTAGAATGAGATAGTAGAAATTAGTGACAAGAAACGATTATTATCGCAATGATCACTTAAACGTTACGGTATTTGGGAATGACCGTAGTAAACCTACGTACGTTCTCCTATTGGTTATAGTCTGTAATTGTTCTCATTCACGACGAAAATAATACAAGTTCGTATCATCATGTATGACGAGATACCTTACGAGATATATCCTCATAAAATATGTCGCTTTTATTGCAATGTAGTAAAGATCTTCGTAATCATAATCTTTAGTTGTGTTTACGCACTTTTTCCAAGTAATGAAACGAGCGATATACTTTGATCGTGTTACGAGTATATAGCATACGTTTATATGTGTGTATAATATAATTATCAATTACACATATTTCCAATAAAAATCGGAGGATATTTTGTATAATAGGTTTTTTTATATAATAATGCAGTTTGATCTGTTTTTTATAAGAAATATTAAAATTGCAAATTGCTTAACCGTTTGAGTGCTGAAGAATTTTCTTATATATATGCTAAAACCACAATTGAATGAAATGAATAACAACTGCACTTGATATGAATACAACTGATCTCAATAGATGCGAAAATTATACTAACCAACAGCAGCCCTACCGCATTCTCGGTACAAAACAAGAGAAGCGCTATCGCGCTCCTCCGCATTTTTGGCAAACAAGTGAAGCGCGATAGCGCTTCGCCGCACTCAAACGGTTAATATAGAATTAAATATTTAGATAATTTTTTAATATGTTTATAGCAAACATGTGTGATTTTTGCTATATAATTATAATATTATTGTAATCTTTTTTAAATCTATTATCGCATACAAATTAGAAATATATTAATTTTTTTAAATACTCTTTAAAAAATTATTTAGAGGAGCGATATTAACTTTTCACTTTGGCTCGTAACTTTAATAGCAATAATTATTTTTCTGATAAAAAGAAATGGGTTGGATACCAACAACATACCTTCAGCTCTAAGAATTTATCATACTGTAATTTGATTTTCTCGACTACGTGGCAGTGTCCGTTTCTCAAGAAACTTACTTCCAGTAACCGATAGTTGGAGATAGAGCAGATATATGCGTAAGTAAAATGTCAAGCTATTTGATCCAAGGCCGTTGGAGAGAACGCGAGATGAGATTGCCTGCGTTATACCGCCTTAAGATGGCTGATGTCCAGCATACAAGTATACACACGTAAAGCTAGCCCAACTGCATTCCAATCTGTCGGCGTCATGCAATTATCTCGCACGAAATAGCCGATTCATACCGAAAATCATGGAAAAATATCTCTTTCTTTCTATCATTATTTTTTTATCGATTTATATTGTACATTGCTTTCACTATTGCTCGTCTTCGCACGTTTGACAGCTCATCATCAGCTCATCTTTGGTGAAAGGATCACATCGTCGTAACTACATTCGCAATAAAGTCTGTATTACGTTACATCACATATGAAATTACAAGACATGCTCGAACGGATCTTTCGAATGTCGTATTATTTTACTCGCTTGTGTTCGTAAATCCGTAATTTCTACAACAATCTTGAATATTTTGCTGCAAACATCGCGCATAGTAAGTTAGGCAATTATCTGTTATAACTTGAAAGACTTTTTAGAAAAGGTGTACAACTTTGCTTCCGCCGTTTTCCTATAGATGGCTCTAGCGGTAAGTAGTGGTCGAAATAAATAGATCATAGATGTCATGCGATAAACTTGGGCATCTGTCAACATAACCCCATAGAGACATTAGTCGATTTGTGTCCGAATCATAAAGTTATTCTCGATTGAAAATGTCAGTTTACGAGCCAAATTCTCGTCATTAGCGGGAGGTTTTAATTTTCTGCTTCAATGTGAAGAAAGTTGCGGCTGAGGCTCATCGAATGCTCTCAAATACTTATGGTGAAGCCGCTATTAGCGAATAGGTTTTTCGAAGATGCAGAATTGGAGGCATTACTTAATGAAGACTCGAGTCAAAGTCAAAAAGAATTGGCACGATCATTGGGAGTGGACAATACTTTGAATCATAAATGTATTTATAACCAGTTTTTTACAATAAAGCCTCGAATTTCGGAAAAAAAACGGCGGAAGCAAAGTTGTACACCTAATAAACAGCGAAATTTTCACCTTTGGATAAATCAGAGGCGTTAACCCTGCAAAATGAATATCGCGTGCTTTATTAAGACTCTCATTAACATGAAAATGCACGATACAACCATTACGGTGAATGTGCATAGCTGCTATGCATGTATGCGCGAGAAAAAGCGGGAAATATGATAAAATTTACTCGTGTAGCTATTCTACCCATATCATCGCTTTGAAAGACACGTTTTGCGATTTTTTTTTTCATTCGACAGAAACTTTTTAACGCATGCGACATACCGGGAAAGTTCTGTTTATAGCATAGCCGTAGACGTACAGCAACAGACAATGAATGAACGAGGCGGAAAGAAAGCGTTCGAATAACTCGAGCTGTTTAAATACCATGCTATTAAATGCCTCTGCGTTTCACAATTTTTTTTTTACTTATTACAGGATGTCGACACCGTCGAGCGGCTTAACGAGTCGGGCGAGCTACGTCGCATACTGGAACCTTACCAGGTGAATTGACTTTGCCCGCTGTCGTAGAGCCTCGATATCCTTTTCGCCCCGGGCTGTACTTTAATACGGATGTGCCAGAGTGTGGAATTAATAATTTATCAGCGGAATTTATCGATTACGTTTAATGTGTCAAACGCATTATTCCGTTATTAGATAATACGCGAATGCGTAAGAAATGAATAACACGGCCGGACGATTAATTTTTATAATTATCAGTCGCAACACATATTAATTAATAAATTCCCGTTTTGGTAAGAGAGAGCTGGCGTAACGGATTAAACTATTCGAAGACTAAGATAATATATAATTTCCGCCTCTATTTCAATTTCAGATTATGTTTAACTTTTAATTGCTAACATTGAATGCAGACGATATTATCGCAATTTTTAATTACATACGCTTGTAAAAATTCTATGCACAGTATTCTAGAGACAAATTAATTTATCAATCTCGTGTCAAAAATATAGCATTCTATAATTTTCTATAAAAGAATTTATGTAACAAGAAATTCTCTTTTCTCGATATCTACATTTATTATTATCTCTCGTAAACTTCTTCCAAGCAAGTAATAAACGTATAGTCGATATTCAGAACAGGAATATGAAAATTTGATATTTGATTTAAATTTACACGCTGTCGTAAAAAATTCATCGCAATTTGAATAATTCGTATAATTACGTTATATGTTCGCGACGCATTTATTTATACGCACAGAATCAGCTCTCTAAGGAAAACAGATGTAGTAGACCGTGATGAAATATCTACACACAACACAAGCTGTTGTGAATGCAAGGTTGCACGGCCCTTTCACTTTTATCTGTAAGCCTCTCTCTCCAACTGCCGCCTCCTTTTTCATCGAGATCATAAATTTCTATGTCGTGCAATTCAGGTTTACCTTGCTACAACTAAAGGTCGTTTACATATATCCTACCATTGTTACTTTTGTTGCATGCCAACGGTGTTGTTATATCGTACATATAAATTCCTCGATCTCTACGAGATATATGCGTAGTGATTCTATCCACTTTTGACATAAATTAATTATTTTCTTCACGAATATAATGATAAAATCATAAAATGTTTAGAATTACAACATAGATATACAGAAGATTAACGTGATATTAATATTTTTAAATAATGCACCAACTATTAATAATGCAATACAGTTTTCTAATTTTCACTAAAATCATATTTACCGAACAAGCGAAAGGATTAATGATACATCGATTAACTTATATAATTTATTAATGTCTTTCCTTTTGTTTATTTCTGTATATGACAGTTAGAGGGAATGTGGAATGTGTGGTATTATTTAAATTTAAACAAAACCTTCAATATTTACTCGATTAACAACCGTATACCTAATCGTTATTCCATTACGAACTCGTTATATACTCTGCAAAATCGATTTACATTTCAAGTATATTAAACTCACGATCAGTAGCAAATCAAAGTGAAAGTGAAAACTATAGTTTCGTAATGCCAAATAAGGCTCGATGGAAGGCTTGTTCCAACATCGTTGTCACGCGAAATTTATCTAATCTATTTTTAAGAATTATATTCTGTATGTTAAATGTATTATTGTTCAATATATTAATGAGTTCTCAGTAAATTTAATATACATTTAAAAAGTTTTAGAAAAATCAGAAAAGATGGCGCAAAAATCAATATATTAGGTGTACAACTTTGCTTCCGCCGTTTTCCTATAGATGGCTTCAGCGGTAAGTGGTGGTCGAAATAAATAGATCATAGATGTCATGCGATAAACTTGGGCATCTGTCAACATAACCCCATAGAGACATTAGTCGATTTGTGTCCGCATCATAAAGTTATTCTCGATTGAAAATGTCAGTTTACGAGCCAAATTCTCGTCATTTGCGGGAGGTTTTAATTTTCTGCTTCAATATGAAGAAAGCTGTGGCTGAGGCTCATCGAATGCTCTCAAATACTTATGGCGAAGCCGCTATTAGCGAAAGAACGTGTGGTTTCAACGCTTCAAGAACGGTGATTTTCACGTCGAAGACCGGCATAGTGGTGGAAGGGAGAAGGTTTTTCGAAGATGCAGAATTGGAGGCATTACTTAATGAAGACTCGAGAGTCAAAGTCAAAAAGAATTGGCACGATCATTGGGAGTGGACAATACTTTGAATCATAAATGTATAACCAGTTTTTTACAATAAAGCCTCGAATTTCGGGGAAAAAACGGCGGAATCAAAGTTGTACACCTAATAGTAAATGTCACAAGAAGCAATTACTTATTGTTAATTTTGTAACACCCTTAATTAAATCTTGCGAAACGTTTATATGTTTCAGTGTAAGGATGCATGCGCCGTTTGTATATATTGCGGCGGATTCCAGAGACTACTATGTCCAATCTGTCACGGTAGCAAGAGATCAGTACATCGCAACGAGTTCACAGTAGAATTCGTCGCCCTAAAGTGCGCCAAATGTGATGTTTTTGGTATGATACGTTGCCCCTATTGTTGAAGAAGTTCCGCGAGGGAATCCACATACACCTGCTCAAATCACACATTTCTCTCTGTCTCTCTTTTATCTATGATCATCTACTAATTTACATCTGTATTTAAGGTGCTACGAGAGTATATTTTATGCTATGCCTTCAGAAAAGACATACACGAAACGCCTACAGACACTAACTAATTGCGTAGCTAAGCTGACGCATGTTGTAAGATATCGGTTAATAAAACTTTGTGTAAAGTTTTGTAATTTTGTGCACCTTTATTAGAACTTCCCTAAAACCGAAAAAGTTGCTTTTAAATCTTTGGTCATTCGACGACCAAGTTTAGTCGCGATGTTTCTTTCGCCAGCGAATTTAACACATCAAATAAAGATTACTTAAACAAAAACTTAGCAAAAAATAGCGTTTTTGAAAAATTAAGATGCCATTTAAATAAATTATGATTAATAACAAGCTGAAAAATTAAATAAAATTTATTATGGACGCCTGTAGAAATCAGTGAAGCGATTTAAAAAGTAGAAAAATGATTATTGAGATATCAAAATTTTTTTTATATATTTAATAAAATAAAAATTATTATAAACAATTATTGTAATAAATCTCTTTTAAGATTTATATACACAATATATAAATAATAATATTAATAAACAATAATATTTAATAATTAAAATAATTAAATACACAATGAATGATGCGTGCTGTGTATCAGTCCAATCAAAAAAGGTGTAAGATGACTGTGACCTCCGCTACTGCGACTTCCGTTTGTGATAATTAAATGGAACACGAACGGGAATGCCTTTCATAATAGAAGAAAAAAAAACGTAAGTATGTGATTCTTCCTTAAGATGCTTATTTCTTCACTCAAGAACCAATAATGAAAGAATCAATAGTACAAGCGATTGACTACAACTTGCCTCCAATATACTGTCGCAGACATTGTCATATTTCATGCCCAAATCTTAATCTTCATAACCTTATTTACGAAAAAGTACGCATATGTGATACAATCTTTCGCATAATGATGTACATAAAACATATTGAGAATAGGTCATATTTATATTTGGTATTAAATGAGACAAAATAACGGCGCGCTTAAAAGGACATTATTGTACTTGTTTGAGAAAATGGATATAGAAGAATGTATATAAGAAAAGCAATTTTGAGAACATGCGATAATGAACGATGATGATATGTTGCTGCAGTATCGCGCTTCATTAAATCAGACATGTAGGGGAGAAATGCTTTTGCACTTTTTTTTTTGAATAAAAAAAAAAGAAACATTATACTATTCAATCAAAACAAATGCTTTATGCTCTATTGCATTTAATTATCGGCAGTTTAATTACGCGGTAAAATAAGACAAGACATTTCAACAAGTAGATTGTCGTGAAATTTCGATATAATCTTCGTTTGTATTCACTTACATAAATTTAAGCGTATTAATACAATAATAACAACACACATGTTTAAGTAAAATGTTATATGCTTTTCTCATTTCTGCACACATTTGCTCTTGTTTTCCGGTGTCAAAATAGCAATCTCTAACTCAAATATATAATTATTCTTTATTTACACGTATGACTATGTTAATCTAACAGTATATTTATTCTATGTTTTTTTCAAGGGTAGTTGCACGTTGATTACTTAATTGCACTTTAATCGACACATGGTTCGAATTTTTCGATAATATTTCGCTGTCTGATAATTTAGCGTGAATTACATTAAGGCATCCGAGCACAATATCGGATTGGTTATCTATATTTACATATGCAACAAGTTAAATCAATAACGTGCGCTGCCATTTCAAAAACATAATGCTTTAAACGGACTGAAAAAAAACATTAACTGATTTGAATCTTATATCTGGTCAATCAGAAAAAAATAATTTTTTTTAAGGAAATATACAGGGTGTCTCATTTTAATCTCCTCAGGCAAATATCTCAAAAACCAAGCCCGGAAGAGAAAAATGTTTCAGACAAAAGTTGTTTGGTTTCGAGGGGGCCATAAGATGGTACCATTGGTTTGATCTTGGAAAATCATTTGAAGGTCATGTGAAGGTCAACTTTAAAATCTTAAATAAAAACCCCCATTTTTTATTTAGTATTCTTGTAGCTGACATCGAGAGCTTTCCAAGACACTATAATAAAGTATTTTTTTCATTAAGTACTTTTTGAGTTATTTTATATTTTAATCTGACATATTTTGATATAAAAAATAAAATATTTCGTAAAATATTCAGTTTTCGATAATCTTACCGTAATACTTTTATGTACAGAATAATGCGACAAATCAATTAGTATGATATGATATTTATTATTATAATTATGTTATTATATACTAATTATTAATAAAATGGTTTATATTAATTATATATTAATATAATTTGAAATATTGAAAATGAATTGTTTTAATGCAAAGGCGCGAAACTATACCGTAAGAATATACCAGACTATACCATTTATTACATATTTATTAATCAATTGAAATTTGTCAATTTATAATTTGTCGCATTTATAATAAATATTATCATATTTATATCGTACATTATATAATAATTATAATATTATACAATTTTTAAATATATAAAGTGAGTATAGAAAAATTTAATATGTAAAATGCGTTATTATTTTCATGATTCCGATCTTTCTTTATATTCTCTCGCAAGTCGACACTAAATTCATTCAGATATAACATCAACATCTCGACAAGACTCTTATGCAAAAGTCTCTCGCAACGTGATGAGATATCTGCGTGAATGCGATTCCCGGGCTGTCTGCGACACTTAGAAGAGTGGTTTGGACAGGCAAAAAGCCTTTAATCGAGATCCCACAGGCTGTGCACTCAATAAAGCAGAAGGGAGCCCGATGACGCAGGTGTCGCACACTTGCGAATAAAGCGAGTCGTACAAGAAGACGCTGAGGATTAAGGTAGATGTTAGGATTATTCGAGACATCGTGGCGTAGTTAAACGGGCGAATCGGGATTCCGAGATTTCTAGCGCGAGTGCATGGTAAAGGGTGTTATTTAACGATCGCCCCTTGTGTTCAACAAGGCACCTCGCGCTGGTCGTGAGAGATTTCAAGGGCAAACACGTGTTGCGAACGTTTCGACGGAAAGCTCGAATTTTCAGCACGCATATATACATATATACGCGGATATATACATTCTTTCTTGCTCTTTTCTATCTTTCTTTTATGCATATTTTTTACCTAGTTTATAATAAATATTCGTGTTTAAAAAATATGACAACATTTATCCATCTGCCGATCAGAACACCAATAAAGTATTAAAACGCTATAAATGATGAAAACTTTATCAGCAAAAAGAGAATATTTTGCAAAAAAGATAAATATACAGGATGGTTCATTTAAAGTATTACAGGTGAATAGCTTTGAAATTATTAATAATATAAAAATATGTTTTAGATAAAAGTCGCTTGGATGGATGGAGGATATATGACGACGTAATCAGAGTTATGTAATTTAACATTATTTTCAAGGTCACTTTATAGTTAACCCAATTTTTTTTTAATGGAATGTATACTTTTGCTGTCAGCATCATCAAGAACTTTTCTAGGTAATTTTAACAATTCTATTGGGTGATTGCATAAGTTCGTGCCCGATTTAAATATAAACTTCAATAGATTATATTTTAGAGATAACACTTTTATTAATCAATTATATAGTCTCCATTCTTTTCTACAATGGTTTTCCAACGATCTATAAGCTTGTCGATTCCATTTTTGAAGAAAGAACTTGGTTTTTCTCGAAAAAAGTTTGTAAGGTGGTTTTCGACAGCTTCCTCGGAATTAAGATTCTTGCCATTTAAACTATTCTACAAAGACCGGAACAGATAAAAATCTGAAGGCGCAATATCTGGAGAATATGGCGGGTGCTGCAGAATTTCCCATTGCGACTCCTGCAGTTTTCCTGCAGCTTATTCCTTTCAGTCAGGAGATGCGGCAGCCACGTATCAAGCTTGGAAATGTATCCAAGCTTTTTTAAATGACGAAAAGCGGTTGAATTATCGATGTTTAGCCTCTCAGCAATATCCTCAGTTGTAATCCTTGGGTTTCTTTCCACTAAGGCATGCACAATGTCATCATCGATGCCAGAAGGCCGTCCAGAGCGGGGTTGATCCTCCATGTTGAAATCACCATTTCGAAATCTGCCAAACCACTTTTTGACTGTTCGGAGAGCAGGAGCGCGGTCCAAATAAACGCTTTGAATATTTTTTTCTGCAATCCCAACACTCACGCCTTTCCAAAATTCATATAGCATTACATGCCGCAAATGCACCTTTCGTTCTCCATTTTTAATGATTTCTCTTATGCACAAATGGACTTATCTGAACAATGTCTGATGCTAAATTGACATAAGACAACGTCATCTATTCGGTGTAAGCGACAATTACCACACGAAAACAATAGAACTCCGCCAAGCAGCAACTTAATGCCATCTATGAAAATCGGGTACGAACTTATGCAATCATAGATAAGATATCATTTAATTAACATCGTGAAGTTAGAGAGAGCGCGAATACGCAATGGCAGCGCGAACCTTGTTAAATTAGCGCGAGTTTGCATTATATTACCCGTGCGTTAACTTGTAAATACTGATACTTATTCCCCCCCCCCCTTTTTTTATGTGTTTGCAAGCTTTTTGTCGTAGTACACTCTGCTATTTGTTGAAAATAAATGTTGTCAAGAGTAAGATTGAACCTTCGTAAGACTTGTAAAATATTCGGATGCAAACGGTCGTCAATTTGAACATTTATAATAAAGAGTGATCACACAAGGAATTCTGTTGTTTCTAAAATGCCAATTTGAGTTAAAATTCTAAAATACCATTTCATTAAAAAAATTAGGTTGATTTTAAAATGACTTTGAAAATAATGTATCTTTTAAAATATATAACATCATACTCTACAAGGAATGAAGAATCAACGCAGGCCAGTCGCAATAGCGGAATACGATTTAATTCGAATTAACAAGCTGAAATAAAACGTAAATCGCGAAGCTTCCAAGGAAGCCGAAAGAAAGAGGAGATCGGAGGGAAGGAACAAGAGAGAGAAAGGGCGCTCCGGGAAGAGCGCGCGATGA
This sequence comes from Polyergus mexicanus, assembly GCF_030449975.1. Classification (NCBI taxonomy): domain Eukaryota; kingdom Metazoa; phylum Arthropoda; class Insecta; order Hymenoptera; family Formicidae; genus Polyergus; species Polyergus mexicanus. The sequence continues at coordinate 5,260,451 of NW_027223341.1, forward strand.
AAACGGAACACACGCGCAAGAGGCAAGTATTGTATTATCCGGCACGAGTAACCAACGGAGACCTTCACCAAGACCGAGATAGGTCGACATTGCCCCTGTGCACCGCGTGCTCGTCGCACCCCGCCCTACAACAGTAGCGGCAGGCGGGAGAACCAGCCGTCACAAGCAACAGCGACAGCAGCGGCAGCGAAAACAGCAACGATAGCGACCCCTGCCGTCCCACCGCTACTCTTGTCATCATCATCACCACTACTGCTACGCCGCAATCCCTCCTGCCTCCTGCGCTCACCCTGGCCTAGAGGAATAGCCTTGCTCCTGTATATATGACGATGGGGATGAGGTGTCGACCGTGGCAACGGGGGATGCACGAGGGTCAAGAAGGGTTAGGGGGCGAGGGGATGGACGAGAATACGGCGAGGGGGATGAACGCAAGCGCGAACGCAGACGCAATAGGTGGACGAAACGGCGCCGAGCATTCCGGCAACGCCAGACAACGCGGCACAATCGAGACGCGATAATCGTCGTAGGATCAGGAAGAAACTGAGAGAGAGAGAGAAGAAGAAGAGAGAACCTTCAACTACCGTCGTGTCTACCATATATATCCGTTTGACACGGTCAGTCCGCAGCATCCGGCGTGCACCGAGGATGGGAATCGTAAAGACGGCGTCGGAGAGCATACTCGAGGAGACAGTTCTGCCGAGCGAGGAAGCGAATTATTCGCTGCAGGGTCATGCCGGTGAGTTGATCTTTGTAGTTTTACGCGCGAGAAACGAGCAACGATATCAGATGCCAGAGGTGATCAAGGGGTCGCCTGTCGTTTATTCGCTCAGCTCGTTCGTCCAGAGCTTGAAGAGCGACGCAGGAATTCAGACCGCTCGCGATACCGCCGCTTTAAAGGCGATGTGGCGAGAGCCGCCCACTCGAGAGCAACTGCTAACAGGTGTTTGGAGATACAGATATACCGTCCCTGGTACTTCCTGGTGCGCCGGATCAGTATCATCGGAAAATTCGATCTTCGGCGCTATTGTAATATCGGATTATACTTGAAATTATACTTGAATTCGCAATTTACAGTTTACATTTTACGTGATAAGGTATGCTAATTACGTTCAGATCATTTGCGTGATCGCGGGTTGCTCAGAGAGGATCAGTTATACCAATTGATTGGCGTTAATTAAGAGGAACAGTTTCAAATTTTGATTCAAGCTATAACGTGATAAATTGTTAAGATACATTTGTTTTTATTTAATATCGTAGATAGATAAAGTATTGTCCAAATGTTAAAATAATTGATTTTGTTTTTATTGTGAGGAGAATTAAATATCTATATATTTTAAATAGAAAAACCATAAAGATCTTTTTTGAAATTTGATGTTGAGTTGTGTATAGTGGCTAATCACCAATTGTGCTTCTAATAAATTGCAAAGCATATGAATACATATTCAATTTTCAAAAGTTATATGTCATTGTCATTAACATTATGTTCCTAATGTCGCGTGTGATGGTGCTTTTAATATATAATATGTATGCAAAAGTAACACTTTTTTTAACACTATTTATATTTATAAGAATCGATAAGCGCCGGGATAAAGTTTTACAAAGAATATGGCGACTTTGCTTCCATGCCCACGCTTTGCGACACAGTCGGTGGAAATTGGCAGATAAAATTGGAAACATTGTCTGTCAATCATTCTGATAACAAACGCGTCTCTGATCCAGATCTACTTTCAATACGGATATTGCGTTGTATTGATCAAAACCAGGTTACTGTAGACTGACCCAATTTCTACTCGTAGGCATAAGTCACGAATCGATTAGAGGCCGCGAATTAAAGCCATATAAAACATTTGCAAGCCAATCAGCCGCATGCATTTCCTTAATTTTCGAGTTTACTCTCACATCCGGCACAATTTGCGTGCATAATTTGTTTCCATCTTATGATATTTTGCCTATTTCGCAACCGAATTATTTATATATGTTTAATTCTGGCGAAAGAAAAGCATTTCCACAAATGTTGCGGAATTACAATAATTATAATAAAGCAAGGTAACTTTGTATTGGATTATATTGTAACCTCGCGTATAAAAATAATCCTATATTAATTTCAAGGTAAATCATATGATAAATCACGTTACTGCAGAAGCATTCAACATATTGCTTATACACAGATTACTTCGAAAATGTGTATATGTAGAATGAGAGATGTGGAACAATATGAGATTATTGCCCTTGGCCTTATAAGTCCTCGACGGTTCGATTAAAACTTGCAATTTTTCCTGCAAGATACTAAACTTAAATATGCGCTTTCACGGCTAGTCGTGAGTGAAATTAATAGCAAGATGTACCGAAAGATTGAATAATTTCGTATGACGCATGATACGTTGTTATTATTACGATATTGGTATATTATCTGCATAATTAAGCTGCAACGCGTGAAAAGGACACGCGTATAATTTTATCTATAATGACATCAATTAATTAATTGATGTGACTCTCTAAACGAGAGCAAATTGCATATCGTTCGTGCAATTACGGCGATTGTGCATATTTTTATAATAACGAATTATTATCCCGCTTTTATCGAGATAGCAATACGTTATCATTATGACAACCATTGCGAGAATTTATGTGATTAAAGACCGCAATGTGCTGGTTAGTCGTGTTAAATCAAGTCTTCATTATCCGTTTATAGTGCAGATATGATTTGGAAAGGCACATATTAGTAGTAAAGAATGAAGTTAGGTGAACCAATATTTATATATCAACGGGCCCTAAGGGTAACGAACTGAAAATTAGATATGAGTCAAAGGAGCCATTCGGAAAATTAAATATGACTCGAAGCCATTCAGAAAATGACTTCTGTCAGCCACGAGGCATCATACGATCGTTTATTGCAGTTTTTTAAATAAAATGCAAAATTTTTCCTCTCTCTTATCGTAATATTATGCAATATATTAACACTATTATTCAAATTTTATAAAAATATGATAATTAAACAATGCCGTAAAAAAAAATATCATAAATTTTTTTATCAGAGTATATTCAGCTTTAAAGGATCGCAGCCATTAATTTCTGTAATAAAAACACTTTTATATATATTACGTCGTTTGATTTCCATAAAATGAACAATTTAACATTCTGCGTTGCGTTCTTCATATTTATAGCAACTTTTAGAATGGTTAAAGTTGTATTTTCCACACAGATACACACACACACACACACACACTGGCTAAATGGCTAAAGTTATGCTTTCCGTACATATAGACTTATTGTTAGTCAAGAATTATAAACTTTGCTTTCCGGAAGCTTTTCAGGGCAATATCGTGTATAAATATATATTATAGATTCTTGTAAACAGAGATTTTCTCTTAATCTTAACTTTTCCCGCGTATTTAATTTTCGCTGAAAGTTATCTTATAGCAATACTAAAATATTCAAGAGAAGGGTTGAAGGTTATTAAATTTTTATTGTTTTCATTTGCTGATAGGGAAATCCATCGAGATGGGTCTCGAGCCGAGAAACAAAACCCTTGTGAGCGTCACTTTGAACGTTCAGCTTGAAACGCTTGTTGCATAGTAGAATAATCTAAGTGTCTATAAATGCAAAATCGGACATTAGAATTAAAAGTAGAACAAATATTATATGCTCCGTGTGAATAAAGAGGGACTATGACAATTATGCATTATGTCTTGTGAAAGAGTATAAAAAAATTTGTAATTTAATTTAAACAGTATATAATAAGATTGTTTATATACATCATCATGTTATATTTAGTTTACATTGCACGTGTCTAAAGACAAACTCACGTCTGGATGAGCATCGGCATTATTGGGTTAAAAAAAATAGCGTTCGTATAAAAAAATCGTCACAGTTAAGTTAACAAAGCAATTATGCATAAAGTTGATATCGAACAATTTACACATTGGGCGTCTCTTATTTAAATATTTGTAATCTTAAAAATGCATTAAAAGTGAATGTAATGCAATAAACGTAAAGTCAATAATTCGTGAAATATGGTAAGATCGTTGGAAATATTAGGTGTACAACTTTGCTTCCGTCGTTTTTTTTTTCCGAAATTCGAGGCTTTATTGTAAAAAACTGGTTATACATTTATGATTCGTTTTGAAATTGCTTGTTGAGTCACTCCCAATGATCGTGCCAATTCTTTTTGACTTTGACTCGAGTCTTCATTAAGTAATGCCTCCAATTCTGCATCTTTGGAAACCTTCTCCCTTCCACCGCTATGCCGGTCTTCGACGTGAAAATCACCGTTCTTGAAGCGTTGAAACCACTCACGACACGTTCTTTCGCTAATAGCGGCTTCGCCATAAGTATTTGAGAGCATTCGATGAGCCTCAGCCGCAGATTTCTTCATATTGAAGCAGAAAATTAAAACCTTCCGCGAATGACGAGAATTTGGCTCGTAAACTGACATTTTCAATCGAGAATAACTTTATGATGCGGACACAAATCGACTAATGTTTCTATGGGGTTATGTTGACAGATGCCCAAGTTTATCGCATGACATCTATGATCTATTTATTTCGACCACTACTTACCGCTAGAGCCATCTATAGGAAAACGGCGGAAGCAAAGTTGTACACCTAATATTTCTATTTTGCAACTTACATGAAATTAATAAGATGTTTCTGTATTAAAATTGATTTGACCAATATATTAAGTTTCTCCTTCAAATTCATCAATTAATCGTACAAAGTTCAACTCCTCTTTTTCAAGATCATCAATCCCCTCGTACTCGGAGGTCTGCTCAGAGATTGATATCGTTTTTATCTCTTCGCGCACGTCCTGCGCTTCACTTTTTTCTGTTTCATCCGCGGTGGATAATTCATCTTGCCTCTTCAGAAATTGCTCTACATCAGCTTTCAATCCTTCCCCCGGAAGGACATCGTTTTCCTGCCGTCCGATAGCATCCAAGAGCATACTCATTGTTTCCGTATAATCCGGCTCAAACATTTTACCCTCGGGATTTTTTTTGAATAGATACTCGGCCTAGAATGCAACAATGCAACAATATGTACTTGTGTACTCCGTAAATTTAGATATCGAAGAATGAAACAATAAAAATATTTGAATAAAATATTTTGGTATAATATTTTTTTGGTAAAATATTTTTTTTACAAATAAAATACTATATTTAATAGATTAATTCAACTCGCGAATATAGAGATACAATATAATATCATTTAATTATGATTAAAAGTAAATAATTGTAAGGAAAAGTTAAAATATAAATAGATATTCTAAAATTCGAATATGCATTACAATTTTCTTCGGTTATTGCAGTATCTCTACTGGTTTGCGAGAGTGTAGGATCTCATAATATATTTAGAAGTAGATCATGTATCATCTAGAATCGATATTACGACCCACCCACTTTCACTTTTAATGTCGTTTATCGTATTTTGCTCTTATTTTTGTAGAATGTTTTGCAACGTAATATCGAACAGCCTACGCATATTGCATTACCTTTGAATGATTTCGATCTTTCAGATTTCACGTAAAAACATGCCATTGTGTTATTTATATCAATCCGTACGGCTGTAACAATGATTGGCATAACAATGCAGCTATTATCAATACAGCCATATATTATACAATATTATGCTACTTAATTCTGCGATAGACAATAGCAGAAACGACAAGTTCTGATCAATGGTACAATTTTACAATATCTAAAATTTAGAGGAATTTTTCGCAAAAATATTATTGTACTGTATATGTATGGTATACATATAATTTTATTTATATATTATTTTACAATTCTACATTACGAAAGAATTAAATGGTGCTATTAATTTCAATATATTCCACAATCATCTGGTTGTCAAGTTTGATAAGTAGTAATCACTAACGATAGAAATTTAATGATGTTCTTGTTTTAGTCTACTATTAAATTATTATATACACATATTATATATCAACATTGGTGTTACATGAGATTCGTTGTCGATAAATTTGTTACCATTACGATAAGCGTCGTCTCTATCAATATTTTACACGTAGATGAATATCTATACGCGGTGCCAGTATAATATTGTAGAATCAATATAGCTTTAACGCTACAAAATACCTATTTTAGCGCGCGAATGGTAATATGACAAATATCATTAATGGTATCACATATATACGTATATATTATATAAGGATAATCTAAACATCATTTAAAAATTTTTCAAAAACGCGCGAATAATGTAAAAAGATGAAAAGTATTATTAATAAAAAAGTCATGTTAATTAAGAATAATTAAACGTGTGAAATAAAGTAAATTTTGTATTTTATGACATCCATGTAATACATTTTTCTCAAATAGCATCTACATGCTACTTAATGTATTTTATCTAATTTTCTTTTGGTACCTCGAGAATGCGGAATGACTTTTTAATGAACGTATCGATTATTACTTTGTTATGATTACAAGCTCAAACTTGAATTTCAAGGCGAGCTTTGTTACGTGAGCGGAAAGCTGAGACCTCACACAATGTAAAAATACTCTCATTATTTCTTTTCTTAAGATTTCTTATTCCGCACAGAAAAGTAAGTATCAGAAATATAAGTAATCAAAATTAGAATAAAGTATTATATTAAACAATTCGCGCTATATACTGGGTGGCCCATTTTAATCCATCCAGTCGAATATCTCAAAAACCAAGCCCTGGAAGAGAAAAATGTTTCGGACAAAAGTTGTTTGGTTTCGAGGGGGCCATAAGATGGTACCATTGATTTGACCTTGGAAAATCATTTGAAGGTCATGTGAAGGTCAACTTTAAAATCTTAAATGGAAACCCCCATTTTTTATTTAGTATTCTCGTAGCTGACATCGAGAGCTTTCCAAAACACTATAATAAAGTGTATTTTTTTATTAAGTACTTTTTGAGTTATTTTATATTTTAAAATCTGACATATTTTGATGTAAAAAATTAAATATCTCTAGTAAAATATTTAGTTTTCGATAATCTTACCGTAATACTTCTATGTACAGAATAATGAGACAAATCAATTAGTATAAAAAAAAATTGTTTTTAAGAAAATTATTTACAATGTATTTTTTTAAACAATTTTTTTTTTTTTTTTTTTGGCACTAATTAATTTGTCTCATTATTCTGTACATAGAAGTATTACGGTAAAATTAAAATATAAAATAAAAGTACTTTTTCCGCTAAAATTGTCGAGATGTGTCTATGGTGATGCAATCTGCGAAACTCCGTAAAACATTTGTTATATCGCTCATTTTATGTCATAGTTATGACAATTACGTGAATGTTACGTTGCACTCATAATTTTAGCACAGTCATGACGTCGCGCATATCGCGCATTCAACCTCGTTATTAATTTTCCTTTGTGATTTGGTTTGCGCTACTCTTATGCAAGAGCATCTAAAGATACGGGCTTATTGTTGCGTTATCGCATTCTATTATCTCGCAATCTTGTACTCGCTTGTATCTCAATATTTCCCGAACAACGTTAGAATCCCTGATTTGTTTGCATACAGTCTGCATAGAAATCATCACATCATCTATGTTCAAAAGATACTAGAGCGCTTTTATCACAGCGCGCGCACACTGATAATATATAATAGAAAGTATGATTTGCAGAAAATATTATTTATCCGAAATATGATAATAAAGAGTTTACGATAAATCTAAACTCTAAGAAATATGAGAAAAGACGGTCAGATCATCAGAAAAACTTTGTACGATGAATTGGATTTACTAAGCACACGATATATGTCTATTGACGAAAATATATCGATGTCGTTATACAATATATTTTGATATTAGACACATGATAATTTTTTCGAGACTAATGTACATGACTGGTATGTGAATGATCGATGGAACAGACGCGACGATGAAATTTTTATCAGACAGCCAATATTTTCATTCAGACTATCATCATTCTGAATTTTTAATGAAAAATGTATCGTTAACAATAAGGTATTACTGGAATTCTCAAGTAGTTTTTAACCGTTTGAGTGCTGAAGAATTTTCTTATATATATGCTAAAACCACAATTGAGTGAAATGAATAACAACTGCACTTGATATGAATACAACTGATCTCAATAAATGCGAAAATTATACTAACCAACAGCAGCCCTACCGCATTCTCGGTACAAAACAAGAGAAGCGCTATCGCGCTCCTCCGCATTTTTGGCAAACGACAAGTGAAGCGCGATAGCGCTTCGCCGCACTCAAACGGTTAATAAAGCAGTTCGATCACACATATCACAAATTTATAGTTGACGATAATGAAAAACGGTAAGAAGATCGCATTTGAATATTGAAGACTTATTGTCGAGTCATCGAATAAATAAAAGAATTTAATTTATTATTAAAAGTAGTAAGATGGTGATCGAATATAGTCGTAAATGTCTTTCAAAAATCAGTAAATTTGAGAGCACCTAAAAATCTATCTACACATTGTTTTTTATTCTCTCTACAATCTTAGGAATGTATTTATATCTTAAAACTGTATTTATCTAAATTCATTGCTTTTTAAATAATGAATGTTGAATGCTAGATATACATTTACATGTTATTCTATAGTTCGAAATACCAATTTCATCGAACCCCTTGGGAAACTTCGAAGGTAACGCGAATTTATTTTATCGGCGTTGTATCTCTCTTTTCTAGCTGTCTTTTTTACTTTTCTTTCCTTACTTTCGTCTTCATACTTTCTCTATTCTCTTTATAACATCTCATTTATCCATTTATAGTACTATGCAATAGGCTATTACCGATTTTTAAAAATTTGCTATTTGAAGAATAACATTGTATCGTATTGAACGTAGATGTATTAACAAAGATTGTTATAAAAATTTTTATTATAATTATTAAATTGAAGCTACGAAAATTCTTAAACAATTTGAAAGTTACGATAAATCGGAAAATAATAGTAATACAATTATCTTCTACAAAGAGACTGCAAAATAAAATAAAATAAAATGTTTCAAACAAAAGCTGTATGGCTTCAAGGGGGCCATAAGATGGTGACAATGATTTGACCTTGGAAAATCATTTGAAGGTCATGTGAAGGTCAACTTTAAAATCTTAAATGGAAACCCCCATTTTTTATTTAGTATTCTCGTAGCTGACATCGAGAGCTTTCCAAAACACTATAATAAAGTGTATTTTTTTATTAAGTATTTTTTGAGTAATTTTATATTTTAATCTGACATATTTTGATATAAAAAATAAAATATTTCGTAAAATATTCAGTTTTCGATAATTTTACCGTAATACTTCTATGTACAGAATAATGAGACAAATTAATTAGTGCAAAAAAAAAAATAATAATTGTTTAAAAAAATACATTGTAAATAATTTTCTTAAAAACATTTTTTTTTTATACTAATTGATTTGTCTCATTATTCTGTACATAGAAGTATTACGGTAAGATTATCAAAAACTAAATATTTTACGAGATATTTAATTTTTTATATCAAAATATGTCAGATTAAAATATAAAATAATTCAAAAAGTACTTAATAAAAAAATCCTTTATTATAGTGTTTTGGAAAGCTCTCGAGGTCAGCTATAAGAATACTAAATAAAAAATGGGGGTTTCTATTTAAGATTTTAAAGTTGACCTTCACATGACCTTCAAATGATTTTCCAAGGTCAAATCATTGTCACCATCTTATGGCCCTCTTGAAGCCACACAACTTTTGTTTGAAACATTTTTCTCTTCCGGGCTTGGTTTTTGAGATATTCGACTGGATGGATTAAAATGGGCCATCCAGTATATATAAATTCTTCAATGATAAACAAACATATATATATATATATATATATATGTATATAAGAAATATTTGCTTTGAAAAATTATATTTAAATATATGACTAACAATAAGTTTATGTAATATAAAATTCTCGCGGGATGATAGCATATGTTTGAAACGATAGAATTGTTCTAGCCATCTCTGAAAAGATTGGTCGTGAATAACAGAACGAATTAAAACGATTGCTGAAGCCAATAGTGAAAAAAATTGCTTTTGCCCTTTGCGTTTCTCCGTAATAGCGGATCGATCAAAATCGGCGAAGCTCGAAATTATAGATAGATAGTACGATATGGTCGACAGAGAGCCAAGAGAACGGTCATGCTCCTATTCCTCTCGTAGCTCGATGCTTCGGAGTGGAACGGCTGTTTAATCGTGAGCAGTAGGAACCTATCGATTTCCACGAGAACGGGATCCGAAGTGTGAAAGTTGTTCTCGCATTCGCACGAATTCCTTTCGCGGCGATTGTCGAACTGTGTGGCAAAAATCTAATGAAATTACCCAACTTGGCGATACCTCGAAATGGACGTTCGTGTTGGACAGGTCTCGATAGAATTTCATTTATCATTCGGATCTAATCTTTCACTCCCGTTAATTGCAGTTTTTACACACACATATGCACGTGAGTCATTATTTTTTTGGCATGGCACGTGTAGGCAAGTGCACACATGCGTAAAGTTTTTAAATGCAAACTATACACAAATATTATTCTGATTAAAATAAGTTACTATTCTAGCCAAACATTGCGCGTGATAAAATATGAATTGTTTGAAATTGCTGTTTAAAATTTCATTTAAATTAATTAATTATTTATTTAATATTTTTTAAATTTCGAGTAGAGTAATAAAAATTATAAAACATCAGAGTACACTGTTTAAATAAAATGTTATTTTATAGTTGCTCGTGATTATATGGTCAAACAAATTTTAATACCTATCAAATATATTATACTAATTGTAAAATGTTTCTCGGATATTTTTCCACTCTATAAAAATAAAATTAAGATATAATACTTCAAAATACGTTTCCTGATGTCCATTTCACATATAGAGAAAAATAACACATTCGACAATTTTAAATTCTTACACACAAATAATTATGGTATATATGTACAAATATAACTCTTTGTTATCGATAAATAATATATCTCAATAAACGTTTTATCTGCAAATCTATAATTCTTTTTTATTATTATTTCGATAAGCATTGATCATGACAATGCCATGCGACCACGAAACTCGATACAACACACATAGTGAAATGAACAGCATCATACAAAGCCGATCGATATGTCTGTGTTCGGAAGAAAAAACTTATCGCTTCTTTTATAATTTGCCTTACATACATTTGCTAAGTATTAATTTCGTCATTTTTTGCGGAGGTTAATTATCAAACATCGTGTCGTATAGTCCGAGCGTGTCAAACGAACTGTGAATTTAATCGAATTAAAAGCCGATCACTTGACGTAATTACCCCCGGAGCGGTTTAGTATAACGGACTGAAGCCGTTTAGTTTGACGGAATTATCAGAACGTAGAGATCATTTTGTGCGAGCTTTCCCGCTTTTGTCTTACACACGTGCTGTTTCATTTTGAGCTATTAGTCTCGATGAAATTGTAACTGGTATTTGTGATGGAAGTGAATATTTTACTATCACATTTCGTTTTGATATGAATTGTGTGTGTAATAACCGAGAATAATGAGCGAGTGTTTCCGCGAGAATAATATAAATGCGGTGTAAAAAGTAAGAAACGGTGATATACTAACGAGAAAATCTATTGGATCCTCCGGTCGTAGTTTCGCAACTTCTATCAAAGCCTCTGTCAACGTTGGAAACACGTACTTTGTGAGATAATGTCGCAATGGCTCCGCCAAAATACAAAGTCTTTCCTCCTCCTCTTGCTTTAACTTTTCCAACAAGTCTGTCTGTAAAAGATAATATTTTATCCATTGTACGATCTATGATATCGTGCTATTGATAATAACCAGAATTCGAGTCTACTAATCAATTTCAACGGTATAACTTTAAGAAATATCATTTTCGTTCCGCATAAAACTATTGGGTTGAGTAAAAAGTCATTGCGTATTTTTTGTATGTTTTTCAAAGTCATTTATTTATATAAAGAACAAAGATCAATCAATGATATATTTTCCGTTTTGTTCGATGACCTTTTGCCATCTTTCGGTGAGCTTCGTAATTCCCCGTTCGTAGAAGGACCTGTCTTTATTGGCGAAAAACTGAACAAGGTGCTGATTTACCGCCTCATCTGAATTTAACGTTATTCCACGCAAGAGGAGTTTTGAAGAGAGCGAAACAAGTGGAAATCTGACGGCGCAAGGTCAGGCGAGTATGCTGGGTGGGGCAACACATCCCATCCAAGCTCCAATAATTTTTGACGGGTCGCCAAAGATGTGTGTGGTCTCGCGTTGTCGTGATGGAACACAACTCCTTTACGATTGACGAGCTCCGGACGTTTCTGGATGACAGATTTGTTCAAACTGTCCAATTGCCGACAGTACACATCCGAATTGATTGTTCGGTTCCTTGATAGGAGCTCAAAAAACACCACACCCTTCCAATCCCATCACACTGAGAGCATAACCTTCCTCTGATGAAGTTCCGCTTTTGAAGTCGTTTGAGGCGAATCATCACATCGGGACCAAGACCGTTTGCGTTCCACATTGTTGTAAACAATCCACTTCTCATCACCAGTTATCATTCGTTTCAAAAAAGGATCGTTTTTTTCACGTTTCATGAGCATATCGCAGATGTTCATACGCGCCGTCAAAGAACTTCTTTGAGTTTATGAGGAATCCAAATATCGAGCTTGCTTACGTATCCCAGCTTCTTTAGGTGGACGTGAACACTTTTTTGACTGATCTTCAATGTTTCTGCAATCTCTCGTGTCGTGTAACGTGGGTTTGACTTGATCAATGACTTTATTTTGTCGTCATCAACCTCGGTGGGCCTTCCTGACCGACGAGCATCTTTGAGATCAAAATCACCAGCGCGGAATTTCTTGAACCAGTTTTGGCACTGACGTTCTTGTAGAGCATCGTCACCGTAAACTTTACGCAATTTTTCACAAGCTTGACGCGCGTTCTTCCCTTTACGGAAGTAAAACAGTAAAATATGGCGAAAATGCACAGTTTGGTCTTCCATCTTCAACTTGTTGTAAAATCTCCAAAACTCAACCAAATGGCTCAATTTTTTTTTTTTTTAGAATGAAACTTGAACCGTCAGCTGTTAAACGATATACGACAAACATATGTGTGAATGACTCTAGTACTGCCAAAACTAATGCCATCTGTTGCAAAAATACGCAATGACTTTTTACTCAACCCAATATATCAAGGATAAAAGAGGTAGCTGACAATGAGTTATGGATTCGTTCAAATAATTTATATCGCAAGATGGATATTTTTGCTCATTTTGGAAATTCATCTTTGATTTTTAACACGGTCCGTTTAATTTCGCTTAACGTTACTCTAGCTATGCTTGTCGGATTGTTTATAATTCTGCTTCTCTTCTCTAGTACAAAAGCATGTATCGTAGTTGTATGAGCGGCCGATCGTGATCGGTACGCATTTGGATTTGTCAATAGTTGCTAATTACTGCAATTACAAATTCTAAAAGTATGCAAAAAAGTTCCGTCAATTTCAAACGCGACTAATCCCGGTCGATCGCGTAACTTTACCAGACACGCGCAAAAAACAGATTAATATTATAAGCGAGCACTTCAGCTCATCTAGTTCGTTTAATCCTGAGATCCGCTTATGAGTTACTAATTCGCTTTCGAAAGTAATTTTTGTATGTAAAAACTTTGCACGGGAGTATAATCGGCATAATACAATAATATACACGTTGGGAACGCAATAACGGAACTTTTCAATGGAGACATATTGATGAAAGCAATATCGAGATACGCGGACATAAATTTCGCTGGAATCAAAAATATGGCGTCCAAATTAAAGCGGCGGTTGATTCGTCATTAAAAGAAAATCGGTTTCTAGAATTACACCCAATTAAACAGAAATTTCAAATTTCTGCTCTTGTGGTTACATCGAGTTACGAAATTAAAGCAGGATGGACACGTGTCATATATTAGAAACCAAATTTATGAAATCAAAGGATGAAGGACATACGTGAATTGTGTCCCATGAATTATATTAAAACTAGTTTATCAAAAATGGACACACTTCATATTCTTGATGATTGGCATATATTAAATTTATTTATTATTTATATTAATCAATCAAAAGAATAGTATAACAATTTGAATAATTATTAGATTGATTCTCTTAATGTGTAAATTAATAATCTACATTGTATATCGCATATAATTTATACTGACACATACATATACACACACACACACGTACACACACACACAATGATTACAAACATTAATGCAAGCAATATTGACAATTAACTAATTTATTAGTTTAATTGATTTCTTAATATTGAAAGAGAATCTACGAACCCATTCTTTCATTTTCTCTTCACGCTGTCTTTTACGTTCGAAAATTTCTCTTTCCTTCCGTAATTTTTCTGCAGCTTCAGCGGCTCGTGTTTCCGCCTCAGCGCGTTTTCGTGACGCTTCAATTTCCTCGGCTGTTAGCCCTAGCCCGGAAAAATAAGTATATTTTGAGGAGTTGTGGTTTTGAAGAGTAAATTTATCGGATATCTCTCGGCAGTATTATATAATATAAATAATAAATTTTAAAAATTCTTTAATTTAAAAATAATGGAGAAGCTCTTATAAAATCAAAACGTATAAATAAAAATTGGCTCGAGGAGCGATATTTAATAATAGGCTCACACGGGACGCCATTACCTTAGACGTTTCGTAATATGCAAATGCGAATCGCAAACATGAATCAAAATTAAAAATAATAATGATGCGAATCGCAAAAATAAATAACTGTCAATACAAAAAATTCTCAGAAATAATAAAGACGCGAGGTACAAACATAAATAAACTGTCAAACGTTTCTGTCTTTAATTCAAAAAGTTCTTCTCGTTAATTTCGTTATAATATATAAATACGTGCAAGTTTATTTTAATATCATTTTACTATATTTTTATATCGCGATATAAAAGCCATGTATAAGAAACAATTTTTTCAATGTCGGTTAACGTTAATTAAACATAATTGAATATCTTTGCGAATGACAGATATAATTATAATATAATCAAAGAGAAAAAAAAAATATGCAACAAAGCAAGATTGCAGTTTACTAACAGCAGAAGATCTTTAGTTAACGAGAAATATCATATTGAAAATTGAGGCCACTGTATTCTATACAGAGGGATTATTACTTAAATATACTTAAAAGGAAATTTATATCTTTATTAAGAAATAATCTTCAGAGAGACTTTCATTATAGGCAGTAAAAGAAATTTACCTTATGGCATTTATCCTTTTTCGCCGATTTAAAAGTGACCGTGTTACAGAAATAAAACGAGCGTATGAACAATATTGGAAACGGATCAAAGACATTGACATGTGGATATCATGAAAAAGTCGAGACGATATATTATAAAATTGCAAGAGAGAGTATGAATTATCGCGCATACCATAATTCCTTGGTTCTCCAAGCTTTTCCAAGCATTGATAAATCGTGGGAAACATATCCGGACAAGTGTCAGTTTCTACAGGGATGACGAGTGGATGGATTTCTATTTCGTCGAATAATTGTAACGGCGTATTGTCATCAGTATTTCTTTCCCTGGAATAGCATGAGTGATTCAATGCATTGCATAACTTTCGTATAAATTTTTTATTTACGCAAACTATTTTTGTACAGTTTTTTTTTTTTTTTTTTTTTTTTCTCTTACTGGACAAAGGTAAAAAGATATTTGATCTAAAATGTAGTTAACAAAGATAAGGGTCTAATGGTAAGCTCTCTTATCAATATGTATGACTCGACATAAAAAGCGCTTTCTCCGCTGAAAATCCTTTCAAATCCTTAATCGACTTAAAATCACTCGAAAAAGTTTTGTTTAAGCTATGGCGTAAAGTAACTTATTAATTAACTGTCGCGATATATTTTATTTAAAAAAAAGTTACATTCTCTTTATCGCGGATGTGATGGATTTTTAGCGCGCTTTTTCAATCTTATTTGCGAATGTTGCCTTTAATATCAATTCGTTTGTTAAAACTATTATAGTATGAATAAACTGCAATGCTTTTCGCGAATCACGAGAAAAAGGATGAGGATATTCCCGAATCATTTTGTCGCCAATATGTATCGTTAATACCTATATTCTCTCATACGTCGCAGCATATGTTCCTCCGTATAATGCGTGTTCTGTATTTCTTTCTCTGGTAAATTGATGATTCGCTCCTTTAGAAACTCGTCACTCGCTTCCAATACTACGACCAATTCCGGCAAGATCGTTATATTAGCGTTCCTGATCTCGATGTTCTCGTCCTCGAATTGCTCTCCCTCTTCCTCTAAATTCTCTTCGTTGATGAGAAACAGCTCTCTCGCTTGTTCGATGGTCTTCGGGTAACCATCTATCACGTATCCTTGGTTTAAACAATCTTTCGACTTCAATCGATTCAGGAACAACCTTCGATATTAATTGATATTTTCCCTAATATTATTTAGAGAATACAATGTTTTTCTTAATATCACGCACATAAATAAAAAAAAAAAAAAGAAAAGAAAAATAACTAATTGAACAATGCTGAGATCAATATTACAAATTTTGAATATAAAATTTTTATAATATTTTATAAAATTTTATAAAATATTGGAGTTAGCATTTTTCAAGATATTGATTAAAAACTACTATTTTCGATATAAAACTTTTACTTTCTTAAAGTGTTACGTTTGACTAGAAGAATTTGTGATGAAATAGCTTGTAGCATATAATAAAATTTGTTTTACATCGGGGAGCTTTTTGATGCGTGAGGATATATCACATAATTTATCTAGCAAGAGAATAACACGTAGAAATTTCATATACATTATGAAACTCTTTCATAGAAGTTATTATATATTGTATATATACAGGGTGTCCCATTTTAAAGGACCCACTCAAATATCTCAGAAACACTGCGTTAAATCGAAAAATGTTTCAAACAAAAGTTGTGTGGCTTCAAGGGGGCCATAAGATGGTGACAATGATTTTACCTTGGAAAATCATTTGAAGGTCATGTGAAGGTCAACGTTAGAATCTTAAATAGAAACCCCCATTTTTTATTTAGCATTCTCGTAGCTGACATCGAGAGCTTTCCAAAACACTATAATAAAGTGTATTTTTTTATTAAGTACTTATTGAGTTATTTTATATTTTAAAATCTGACATATTTTGATATAAAAAATTAAATATCTCGTAAAATATTCAGTTTTCGATAATCTTACCGTAATACTTCTATGTACAGAATAATAAGACAAATTAATTAGTGCCAAAAAAAACAAATAATTGTTTAAAAAAATACATTGTAAATAATTTTCTTAAAAACAATTTTTTTTTTATACTAATTGATTTGTCTCATTATTCTGTACATAGAAGTATTACGGTAAAATTATCGAAAACTAAATAGTTTACGAGATATTTAATTTTTTATATCAAAATATGTTAGATTAAAAAGTACTTAATGAAAAAATACTTTATTACAGTGTTTTGGAAAGCTCTCGACGTCAGCTACAAGAATGCTAAATAAAAAATGGGGGTTTCCATTTAAGATTTTAAAGTTGACCTTCGCATGACCTTCAAATGATTTTCCAAGGTCAAATCATTGTCACCATCTTATGGCCCCCTCGAAGCCACACAACTTTTGTTTGAAACATTTTTCGATTTAAGTGTTTCTGAGATATTTGAGTGGATCCTTTAAAATGGGACACCCTGTATATCTTTATGAGACATATGGGAAATGTCTCGTATGTGTTCTACTATTTAGATGGAAAAATGTTAAGAAGATATATGAAGATATATGTCGATTCAATACAGATTTGCATATTACTTTGCCGTGAATTGAACACGAATCTATGTGACAGAGCGTGTAAATGTATTCGATTTTGATGCAATTAGCGTGTCGGGGGAAGTAAGCCCATCTGAGCTTTTAGTATTAACTATGCAATTGCACCGTTATCAGAGGAGCGCCTGGTAAATCAGATAATGTTTCGGTGTCGATGTGATTATAACAAGGACCGCAATGCAGGAAATGAAGCAGCTAACGATGTGAACAGTGCTTCTCAAAACAATGCTTCACACTCGTGACATTCTGCCCGAGCATACATCGCTACGAAAAGATATGGGGAAACCCTCACGTGTATATAGAACTTGACGTATAAATAAAAAAATATTTAATAACTTATTCAAGACGATATCGTCGAGACGACCATTATTCATTGCCATGCTGGTCCGGATTTCGTCAAGTTGCTCTTGCAACTTTGCTACGCTTACAATGGCCTCCTTTTTATCTTGTTCCTCTACCTCTTCTTCTCGATTCCTTTTATTACCTTCGTCGCCATCTTCTGCCATATCTTTCAAGTCGTCATTTTGTCCTCCGCTTGATTTCGCAGCTTCGATATCGTCGATCTTATAATTTTATCTTATATACGTTATACAAATTAAAGTATTACGATAACATAATCTTTCTATGAATAGATATATGCTTACCAATTTCTGGATTGTATCAGAGATCAATGTTTTCACATGAATATAATGTATCTCATAATGATTCGCGAGATATCGAGCGACCCGAGTCTTTCCAGATGCTGGCGGACCAAGAACGATTATTTTCACTGGGCGTAGATTTCGGGCTGCTTTATATTCCTTAATAATTATGTCTATGACATTTTGAAATGGCATATCAAGGTACCAACGTATCCGATCAATGATATATACAGGATCGATGTTTAAATCCACGGTCATTTGATCGTATACCCGTTGTGAAACCTCTGGTAGCAAAAGAGCCTCTTCCTTTGATATGTTTTTTATCTTACCGGTGGTTAAACCTTGACTAATTTTCTGTTTAAAAAAAATTAATCAAAGGATATGTTTCATAGTATATTTATATTTCTTAATTCTTTTAATCTACTTTGCAATATATTTTTTTAAAATATATTTTATTCATAAATAGGTATATATCAAAGTATATTGTGTACATGAAAGAATAATAACATAGTAAAAAGAGAAAAAGATATGTATTATTAAGAATATATTTATATATTATATAACGCACGAAATTTTTTAAATTATTATAAAGCAGGTTTGAAATACGCAAGGCAAATCTTCGCGATATCAAAAATGGATTTATATATACTGGGTGGCCCATTTTTAATCCATCCAGTCGATTATCTCAAAAACCAAGCCCGGAAGAGAGAAATGTGTCGGACAAAACTTGTTTGGTTTCGAGAGGGACATAAGATGGTAACAATGATTTGACCTTGGAAATTCATTTGAAGGTCATGTGAAGGTCAACTTTAAAATCTTAAATGGAAACCCCCATTTTTTATTTAGTATTCTCGTAGCTGACATCGAGAGCTTGCCAAAACACTATAATAATGTATTTTTTTATTAAGTACTTTTTGAGTAATTTTATATTTTGATCTGACATATTTTGATATAAAAAATTAAATATCTCGTAAAATATTTAGTTTTCGATAATCTTACCGTAACACTTCTATATACAGAATAATGAGACAAATCAATTAGTATAAAAAAAAATTGTTTTTAAGAAAATTATTTACAATGTATTTTTTTAAACAATTATTTGTTTTTTTTTTTTTTTTTTTTTTTTTTTGGCACTAATTATTCTGTACATAGAAGTATTACGGTAAAATTATCGAAAACTGAGTATTTTACGAAATATTTTATTTTTTATATCAAAATATGTCAGATTAAAATATAAAATAACTCAAAAAGTACTTGATGGAAAAATACTTTATTATAGTGTTTTGGAAAGCTCTCGAGGTCAGTTACAAGAATACTAAATGAAAAATGGGGGTTTCCATTTAAGATTTTAAAGTTGACCTTCACATGACCTTCAAATAATTTTCCAAGGTCAAATCATTGTCACCATCTTATGGCCCCCTCGAAACCTTCTTCGTATTACTTGCATAAAACCAGTTTATGCAAGTAGAACGAAGAATCTTTCAAAAACTGGTTTACACCAGTAAAACGGAATATAAAAAAAGATTACTGAAGTCAACGTTCATTAACGGATAATTAAGGTCAGCATATATTTATGCAAAAAAATAACGAAAAATGATAAAGCTTGGTTTTTTTTTTCTCTCTTTTATTGCAAATGCATATTTTGTGTCCCAAGTTTTCCATTAATCTCCTTCTATCATTTTTACAAATCTTTTATTTTGGCGATAAAGATAGCGATTAAAAAATAGCAAAATTAAATAAGATCAAATTATTTTTAGTGCAATGTGTTTAGTCAATAATTGTGTTAAACTTTGTATGTAGAAATATACGTCATAAATTGTATATATACTAATGTAAACGGATTTGTATTAGTACCTTAACAATCGTATCTTGAGAAATTAGTTCTTGCTCTACCGCCACGATATATCGCATCGGAGGCCAATTTCGTAGTACCAAAACCACAATTCTGAAAATTGAATTACCTGTAATGGTAAGCGAATCTCTGGTCAATCGAACAATTAAAATTTCAGCACGCTCCAAGTGACCTGCATTAATATCGGCACGCATATCTTGATATAATATTAAACTTTTGCAAAGAGAGAGAGAGAGAGAGAGAGAGAGGGAGTGGGGGAATCATGGAATTTTAAAACACAATGTATATCATGAAGATAATGCTGAGACTTTACTATTACTTTCGCCGTATTGTTATTCCCATATAATTTCAATTCTAGCAATTTAATCCTTCAATATCAAGATACGATTTATAAATCTGCGAATAATAAAAATTCAAATGCTAATATATCGAATAAGATGAATGTTTATCTTTTTTTTTTTTATTTACTTACGCAGTCAAATCACGAACATGTAAAAGAGGGATCTTGTTTCGTCCTTTGCTAAATACTGGTAAAAAAGGCGCATTTTGCCAAGCCATTTTGAAGAGATAATGAAGCGGACCTTCTTCCTCTCCGTACGCGATACCGCAACAAATGACCAAGGTTTTTAATTGGCTCTTTAAATTAATAATCTTCTTTACAGCCACTATCTCCCTCTCGCACCGAATGTGCTCCTTGTAATTCGGATGGGGTTTCCGCTTTCGATAGTCGGCTTCCGTGAATGGTAAATCCGGATCTGCCGGATCTAACGGTTTCATGAGAGCCCATGTCATTATGGTGGAAATCAAAATAATGTGTCGTATTGGTTCATCTCGTTTGAAAGTTTTGGGCGATTTCTTCTCCATACTTTCCAACTCGCGGACGATCTCTGAAAATCAGAATTGGCTATTCGTTATATCGATAAGAGCTTTACGTGACCGTAAGTTTTAAAGTTTTCAAACTTTTTAATAACGGCCATAATTGCACACTGCGGGCAACTTTTTTTAATTAAGCAGTACAATAATCGCGTAGCTAAAATATACATATCTTATAAGGAAATGAAAATTTAAAGGCATTTGTAATTCTTACTAATGGCGCGACTAAATTTCGATATACAATATTATACATTGCTTTTTCTAATTCTCGAAATTATACGAGAGATTATTTTTCTATTACGATACGTATCTTTTTAATAAAGAAATATTTATATAAGTATATTTAACGAAATTTATGTGTGTGTATATACAGGGTGTCCCCTTTTAAAGGACCCACTCAAATATCTCAGAAACACTGCGTTAAATCGAAAAATGTTTCAAACAAAAGTTGTGTGGCTTCAAGGGGGCCATAAGATGGTGACAATGATTTGACCTTGGAAAATCATTTGAAGGTCATGCGAAGGTCAACTTTAAAATTTTTAACGGAAACCCCCATTTTTTATTTAGTATTCTTGTAGCCGACATCGAGAGCTTTCCAAAACACTATAATAAAGTATTTCTTCATTAAATACTTTTCGAGTTATTTTATATTTTAATCTGACATATTTTGATATAAAAAATTAAATATCTATTTAATCTATCTATTTAAATATCTATTTAGTCGCATTATTCTGTACATAGAAGTATTACGGTAAGATTATCAAAAACTAAATATTTTACGAGATATTTAATTTTTTATATCAAAATATGTCAGATTAAAATATAAAATAACTCGAAAAGTACTTAATAAAAAAATACACTTTATTATAGTGTTTTGGAAAGCTCTCGATGTCAGCTACGAGAATACTAAATAAAAAATGGGGGTTTCCATTTAAGATTTTGAAGTTGACCTTCACATGACCTTGAAATGATTTTTCAAGGTCAAATCATTGTCACCACCTTATGGCCCCCTCGAAGCCACACAACTTTTGTTTGAAACATTTTTCGATTTAACGCGGTGTTTCTGAGATATTTGAGTGGATCCTTTAAAATGGGACACCCTGTATATATATATACGATCTCTAATATATTTAGGATACATCATCTTTTTTTTCCGCTTTGTTAATATATAATGGATGTCGAAGAAGATAATGATATTACGTTTCTTTGTCTGATTAATTAAAAAGTTCAACTTGCAAACTCTGTGTCTGTCTTGTGACGCGATTTACAAGAAACGGAATTCCAAATTAAAGATTGCAAATTTTATTCCATGCGCGCGTGGGAATTACATTGATATAAAATTCACAAACTTCTTTATCATAAAAAAAAAAACGAATTATTGAAAGGATTACTCTCTCTGCGAGATCTTAGAGTTAACGATATGAGTTGTATTTGTATTAACCTTTCAAGATCCAGCATATCTCCTCGATTTGACCTGACTCCTGCGTAATGTCGTAGATAATGGTACCACAGGTCATCAACTCGGATAAAAAAAGGCCTTTGTCGATCGAGCTAATCACCGTTACATTTTCTGGACATGTATACTGTCGAATAACGACGAAAATCAAATAGTATCACGTGCAAACAAACCTGACATGCTTTTTTCTCGCAGACTCTTTTATTTTTTCCATTCCTCTCTCATTTTATTACTGATATTCGTATCACGCGACGCACACACACACACACACACACAAGATGTACAAAAAAACGCAATAGATGCAAAGACAAGCAAAAATACTATATACATTAATCGAATCTTTGGTAAAATTGCATAAAAGGTAACTTCGATTTTATCGCTATTTAAATATGTCGTAGGGGAGGTTCTTCTGAATAATCCCTCTTAAGGAATAAATGGGCAAGGGCATTGATTTAGGAGATATAACGAATTAAAGTTACATCGTTTTTTCAAATGCTCTTTCTATTATAAAATAATATAAAGAAAAGTGAAGTTAGTGTACGGTGTATTTGTTGTAGAGCAGACGTGGAAAAAATGTTAGTTCACATTTACGAGATAGGTACGCGGTCATGGATATTTTGTCGATAATGTGTTTTATCTATTTCTCGCTCGTTCGTTAACAGCTTTCCACATGCAACTACACGAATTTGTCTTGTCTTGAAAAATATTATTTATTGAATGCGTGAGCGGGGAAGGAGCTTCGCCCACGCGTAAATGTTACAAACAGTTCTTTTCAATAAAAAAATAACAAATAAAATTTAAATTTTGTGATAAAAATATAGAATATAAGCAGTAAAAATATTTTCGCTCGATCAAAAAAGAGACAATATGTTTGATAAAGATAAATTGATTAATCTCGAAATATGCATAGGCTTTGAAATTAGAAGATGCTTAAATTTTAAAGGAACTTGAGGATGTTACTTTGCTGTCCAAAACTGTACCAATCACTTCGTATTTTTTCGATACTTTCGCTTTCTTGTTCGGCCAGTTTCCCTTTCCTTGCTCTTCCTCTTTGACGTATTCATCCTCGAGTTCTTCATCTTCTTCGTCCGGCGAAACACCTATACTCAGCGGATCGATATACATAGTATCCGATAATACCTAAAAGTTTTACTTTTTAAAATACTCAAGTTTTTTAATATAAGAAAAATAGATATTATTCATAAAAAAAAAAAAAACTTAATATAATTAATGTCTTTAAAAATCTTTTGCACACATTTATACAGGGTGGTCCTCGTAACGGTCGCCACGATTTTTAAGGCACTTACAATAATCTGACATAAAAAAGTTTCAAATAAAAGTTGTGTGGCTTCAAGGCCATAAGATGGTGACAATGATTTGACATTGGAAAATCATTTGAAGGTCATGTAAAGGTCAACTTTAAAATCTTGAATGGAAACCCCACTTTTTTATTTAGTATTCTTGTAGCTGACATCGAGAGCTTTCCAAAACACTATAATAAAGTGTATTTTTTTATTAAGTACTTTTTGAGTTATTTTATATTTTAATGCTGACATATTTTGATATAAAAAATTAAATATCTCGTAAAATATTTAGTTTTCGATAATCTTACCGTAATACTTCTATGTACAGAATAATGAGCCAAATCAATTAGTATATAAAAAAAAAAAATTGTTTTTAAAAAAATTATTTACAATGTTATTTTTTAAATAATTATTTGTTTTTTTTGCCACTAATTAATTTGTCTTATTATTCTGTACATAGAAGTATTACGGTAAAATTATCGAAGACTGAATATTTTACGACATATTTTATTTTTTATATCAAAATATGTCAGATTTTAAAATATAAAATAACTCAAAAAGTACTTAATAAAAAAATACTTTTTTATAGTGTTTTGGAAAGCTCTCGATGTCAGCTACGAGAATACTAAATAAAAAATGGGGGTTTCCGTTTAAGATTTTAAAGTTGACCTTCACATGACCTTCAAATGATTTTCCAAGGTCAAATCATTGTCACCATCTTATGGCCCCCTTGAAGCCACACAACTTTTGTTTGAAACTTTTTTATGTCAGATTATTGTAAGTGCCTTAAAAATCGTGGCGACCGTTACGAGGACCACCCTGTATATAAAATTTAAAAACTATATATATATATACAAATACAATATAAATAAACACATTATATTTGTATTGTTTCTGTTAAATTAAAATAAGATTAGTCAATATCTCGTTATAAAGCGCACTATGAAGAAAGGGAAAAAATCTCATACGCCAATCAAATCCTATGATCAGGCTTCAGACATTCTGCGACAAGAAAAGAGAAGCATTATTGTTATATATTAAATAAAGAATTCTCGCTCTCTCTCTCTCTCTCTCTCTCTCTCTCTCTCTCTCTCTCTCTAATAAAAGAACATCTTACAATCACATATAGCCGATTTAAAACCAACTTTATATGCATCATGTTTTGAAAAAATTGCATGTTTTGTAAATATTTTATTTACATTACTTTGTCTTCTCACAATGCAATTTATTGATGTATTCGTAATTTTAGTTTTATCTTAATAACTGAACCACAAACATAAATATTTGTGTCACAAGATAAACTATATTATTGCGATTAAAAATAACAAGCTTCCAAGAAAATATTATGAAAAATCTCTTTGGATAAATCGCAAAAATAATAACCATCATTCGATCATTTCTCATATAATTTCTATGCTTTATGAAAAGTGATATAAAGCAGCTTCATGCAACAATGACCATTTTATCATTTTAATCGGCATAATTAAAATAAAAGCCCGGAACGAGTCTTTAATTGTTTTTTTTTTTTTCTTTTAAATATTGAACGCCAGTGCGGGTAAAAACATGTAGCATATTTGAATCAAAACTATCTATTTTCGTATTCTTTTAATTAAATTATAATTTTTATCATCAAAAATATTTATTTATTTTTGACGCTGTCTTCGAAGGCAATTACAACTGATATTTTAGTGAGTATGCTTGGTTTGAAGCAAAACGATAAAGAGCTTATTATATTATATGCTTAAATTGTGTTATCAAATTATCTGTTTTAAATTACAGAATCATCATAATGCTTTATTTGTTATATATCCTTTTGCTTTTTCGAATAATATATTTTGTCTCATTTCTATTAATTGTATTTCATTTTAGGATAACATATACGATTGTTATAATGCTTTATAAATATGAAAAATACATATTTCTTTCAATAGTAATTTTTAATGTTAAGAACAACGACTAAACGTAACGAAATATTTACAAATCATAGAAGATAAAAGAGGCAGATAGGAGAAACATTATTAAATAAACAAACATTAGCTGATTAATTTTGAAATAGAAATGTAATTAAGGATATGTAAATGTAATATGAAAGGAAACTGTAAACACAAAAAAAAAATAATATCATGTTTAAACTTCTGTTTAAAGCGCTTATCTAATGTAAATTTAAACAAAAAATAAATAAATATATATATATATATATTAGATTTTTTAATATTTTTATTATTAAAGTCGGTACATACATCAGTTAATATCTTTCCACGATAGCTGTCAATATGATTGATAAAAACACGCCAAGGCTTAAAATGCGATTTCATATTTTCAGTTGTCAAGTCACGATCCTCTTGTCGTTTTCGAGCGGCTTCAAATCCAAATAGATCGTCCAAACTGTTCGCGTCAGTTGGTTCAGTTATTGATATATTTCGCTTGCTATCCATGCTCGTTAAATATGCTGCATGTAATTATTATAGTTGATAAATATTTTATGATATTTTGACAATATATGTGAAGTTACGTAAGATGCGAGATACAATATGTTTTACAATCGACATTTTCGGATTGTTGCAATTTCAATTTGATAAAAAGTACATTGCATTCAAACATATACATATATGATATATAGAGTGCTCCAAATTTTACAGTAATATTATTATAAATGATGCATTAGATAACATGGAAATTTTAATTTTCAATTATTAATAACTATAATAACTGACAATGAGATTAGAAAATGCGACAAAAAAGGTAAGATCAATTAGTGCAAAAAAAAAGAAAAAAAAAGGAAAAACAAATTGTTTAAAAAAATACATTGTAAATAATATTTTTAAAAACTATTATTCTTTTATACTAATTGATTTGTATCATTATTCTGTACATAAAAGTATTACGGTAAGATTATCAAAAACTAACTATTTTATGAGATATTTAATTTTTTATATCAAAAAATTTCAGATTAAAATATAAAATAACTCAAAAAGTACTGAATAAAAAAATAGTTTATTATAGTGTTTTGAAAAGCTCTCGAGGCAAGCTACAAGAATACTAAATAAAAAATGGGGCTTTCCATTTAAGATTTTAAAGTTGACCTTCACATGACCTTTAAATGATTTTTCAAGGTCAAACCAATGATACATTTTTCTCTTCCGAGCTTGGTTTTTGAGATAGTCGACTCGGATGGATTAAAATGGGCCACCCAGTATATATGCAAAATTAGGTCAAATATTGCAGATGACTATTATTAGCAATGAGATTAATGAATATGGCATGATAGACATGTTTGAGGATTATATGGAGAAGATATATGCTATTGTGCATACAAAGGAAATTTAAGGATTGTCAATCTCTCTAATACAAACCTGAGACAAATGTACATCTTCAATTTTTCGGGACACATTCTGCTATTTACGAGACGAGAATTGAAATTATAAACAGTAGGGATAAAAAATATCTACTATTTTCGAATGAGAACTTAAATTATCATGTAAAACTATTTTAAAAGTCTATTTTATAGAGAAAGAGAGAGGCGATCTATATAATTCAGGCGATATTTAGGTTAAATAAATCTTCATTACGCATGTATAAAGAAGAAACAGTAATATAAAAATAAATATTATATTCGATGTAAAATTTCTCTCTTCAGGAATAATATATTCCAACAATGTGTTTTGACAAAAAAGAAAAAAAAAAAATTTGACAAAAGAAAAAAGCACCGAGGGTTTGGGTCCAAAGGGATTCTCTGAAATGAGCTGGAGATAAAAAAGGTCAAAGCCATCATCAAAATATATTTGAGGAGCAATATTTTCCACAATTATATGAATTCGTTTTTGCAACGTAAACTCTTATCTATATGCCAGACGGAATTTCACAAATTGCAAATAAATCTATTGAATTCTTTAATCACTAAATTCACATGATAAACAGAAATCTTTATAATCATCTAACGTCGTTCACTTTATCTCAGGATCACAGTCAAGTCACGTAGGTAAAGGATGTAAATTCCATGTTAACCTTGTTAAGGAAGCATACTAACATAGCACGCGAACTATTATTCGGGCTTTCATATTGCCCTTGTAATGTTGTAGGAGAAGGGTCAGGGACAGCAAACGTCTAACACAGAAAATAAAAAAGCGTGATAAATGTAAAAGAAATATTGATATATATATTTAATATAGATATATTTTGACGAGATGATTAAATAATATTCTATATATATATATTTATATATAAATTAGATTCTTTGAAGAGAAGTTTATAAGAAAAGATGGAGAAATATGTGATATTTGTTTTTAGTTATTGCTAATTCAAGTCCGTCTATATCTTAGAATTCATACTTTAGAGATTATGTTAACAATAAATAAATTATAATAAAATAATATAAAATTATCTTAATAATGTTTAATTAAGAATAATGTTTGCGATGAATTCAATGATAATATTTAAAACGATCGGCAAACACACGGCAAACTCTCCAAATTCAATTAAAATACAAATAATAAAAATATAATAATTATATAATCAAATATACAGATTTTTATATTAATAGTTATATGTTTTGATTTATTAACGATTTTATAAATTTTTTTTTAAAATTTAACAATGTGTACTAAAAATTAATTAACGTATTTATGTATATTTGAAAATTTAAGTTTCGAAAACAAGTTCTTTTTCTTTTTTATATAAAATAAGAAAAAAATATAATAATAATAAATAAGAAAGTAAATATCTATAAAATATATCAATGTAATTTATTTATCATGTATATCGGAGAAAAAGTATTATGGCAGGAAAAATCTCTTGAGACATCGAGGAAACATAACTTAGTTATTACTTGACTATCGCGAAAGGCAAGCATTAGAAGTTGTATGTGATGGCAATAACCCCGTAATTCGCTAAAGCTCATCAATCACTTTACTATATACCTACATCGTTGCCTCCCGGCACGGAACGGACGAAGAAGTATCTCGTAAATCGTACGCGTACTGCAAACTTTGAGGTTATCACGCGAGTATGGGCTATTATAACGTAAATACTGGACACGTAGTAACTTACGATGACATTACGTTTTCAACATCGTTAAAAGCTGTTGTTAATTTCCCTGTTGACTATACAGGGTGTTCCCAATTTAAATGGCAAAACTTCAAGAGCGTGTAGGGGACCGAAAAACTATAAGACAAAAAGTCCTTTAGAGGTTTGCTCGTTTTTGCTCCATTTTAGAGAAAATCGCAAAAATTCAATCTCTCATTGTCAGTTGCTCTCTTGAGTCGAATGGCACCGAATAAACTTTCTGCTTCAAGGTTCCTTATATTGTATATGTAAACACTTGATGTTATCCTTTACGGTGCCAATCGATTCAAGAGAGCAATTAAGAGACCGAATCATAGATGCAGTGCACCAAATATCACTAGGACAATGTCTAGCTGCAATTAATGAGGGCAATATTTTGAACAATATCTGCATTAAATAGATGATAACATAAATAAAATGTAAATAAATAAGTAAAAAGAAACGAAAACTTGTTTTGTTTCTTTTTTTATGATTTTCTCCAAAATGGAGCAAAGACGAGCAAATCTCTAAAGGACTTTTCGTCTTAGCTTTTTGGTCCCCTACACGCTCCTGAAGTTTTGCCATTTAAATTGGGGACATGCTGTATAATAACATGGCTTTCCAAAGGGAAAAAAAAATCTAGTATATATATATATATATATATATATATATATATATATATATATATATATATATATATAAGATATATAATATATTTTTTTAATACATTTTATTGGAATATAATAAAATATTGAAATATAATAAAAGAATTGAAAAATAGATTATAGATTAAAAGTATTGAGATTAAATTGTAAGATTTAAATAGATATTCTTGTAATATTATAATTGCAAGTTCAGATCTTTATTGAGATTATGAGAGAGAACGCATTTAAATTTTTTTCCCTTCTCTAAATATAAACATTCTTATTTATTCTTATTTATAAAAAAAAATTGTTTTGTTGAATCGCAACGCGATTTTACTCGACGTATAATTGAAAATGGCGCGACGAAACGCATGCGAGAGTTAACTCGATACGAGAAGAGAGACATCTGTTATTGTATAATAACAAGTGAAAACTTTAACAACGTAACAATAAACCGACGAACGTCCTTGTTCGCCGCATATTTCGCTTCGACTGCGTTACAAGTGGCATCATGCAAAAAGATCTATGTACATATATATGCGTATATATAGTTTTATTTGCTGATTTTGTTTCATGTTTTCAAAGATAAAAGATACACTCTGCGTACTATTTTCTTTTTTTAAAAATCATTCTGATTCGTAAAAGAGACAAAGGGCAGAAAACGTGATATGCACTCCTACATGCGCAATTTAGTCAATCAAAAATACTGTTGACCAATCGCGCATCGATTTCCTATAATTTCCCATATGGCATATGTATTGGTATTATTTTCAACAATTCTTGACGCGTGGTGACTTTTGTAAAATAATTGTCTATGGTAAATCTCAGTCACAAAAATAGAAAATAGAAATACCGATAAATAGAAATACAAGAGAATACGCTCAATCTTTTCAGAATAAAATGCTTGAGAGAGAAAAAGCCTCTTTTTTTTTTTTTTAGTTTGTACAAGAAATTTTATCTGTTTCTGAAAAAAACTATATATATATATATATATATGGTTTTTTTCAGAAATATATATATATACCAGGTATATAAATATGGAACCGAAATTTGCCCATAGATGGCCTTAGCTGTCAATGTAGTTACGCGTCAAACCGCGTCATCGGCGCCATTTTCTTGTTTTGACATCTGATAAAGATTTTCAACTCACAACAATACAAGTTTCATACAACAGCATAGTTTTGAATAGCGTTGAACATGTCGAATTTTGTGCCTGGAAATTACGATTTGCGGACAGCATTGATTTGCTGTTACCATTTGAAGAAAACTGCTGCAGAATCGCATCGAATACTTGTCGAAGCTTACGGTGAGCATACTCTTGGTAAATCACAGTGCTTTGAGTGGTTTAAAAAATTCAAGAGTGGCGATTTTGACGTGAGAAACGAAGAACGTGGAAGACCACCGAAAAAGTTTGAAGACAGCGAATTGCAAACATTGTTGAATGAGGATGACGCTTAAACGCAACAACAACTCGATTTGAATCAAGCTTTGCGTGAAAAACGACCAGAATATCAAAAAAGGCAACACAAAGTGATTTTGCTTCATGATAATGCACCATCACACACGGCAAAACCGGTCAAGGAAACGATTGAGGCGTTTAGTTGGGAAATACTTTCGCATGCGACTTACTCACTAGACTTGGCTCCATCCGATTACTACTTATTTGCATAGATGGGACATGCACTTGCTGAGCAGCGTTTCATTTCTTACGAAAATGGCTCGATGACTGGTTTGCCTCAAAGGAGCAACAGTTTTTTTGGCGTGGCATCCACAAATTGTCAGAGAGATGGGAAAAATGTGTAGCTAGCAATGGACAATACTTCGAATAAAATATTTTTTATTATTTTCATACAATAAACGTATATTTTCTTTACAAAAATTCCGGTTTCATATTTATATACCTGGTATATATATATATATATATACATACAAAATAAGATAATTATAATAATCATTAGTGTACAACTTAAGCATCAAACCAAAGCGTAAAATATTTCAAAAGGAGTAGTACACCGTATATCGTGTACATATAACTCGTTTCACGTTAAAGTAAAAGCGAAGTTATTCCTGTCATTAGCAGGACACTCATTGTTTCCGACATAAACGAGAACGGAAAGCTCGTTCAACCACGAAGCGTGTAGTGGTGAGCCTCTTCTTCATTTGCGCCAGCCAAACCGAAGAATACCTTCTTCTTTGTCGTAGGCTGCGTACAATAGTACCATATATTTCCCATCAAACCCACATACACACGCAATTTACTTAAAGTGTATTTTCTCATTTGCATTTTCTTTTTTCTATCGCGTAAAACTGATAAAAATTATACGGAATTTTTATATTTTTTTCAATAATGAATGCTTCACTTATCAACAAATAGGGATTTGAAATATAATACCCGACATATATAATTAGTAACAATTACATAATATAAATTTTTTTATCTGAAATTTAAGTCACGTGCTCTCTCCCTAACGTTTCAGGGCGTTACGAATGCACTAGTGAATATTTTATTCGACCCTTTTACTGTGTTACGGTCTTACCTACGCAAATGTAGCATTCCGTGGAACTTATTCCAAGCAACAGACATTTATAAAAATATATCACAAACATCAATTTTATATATTGTTTAAAAAAAAAATTCATTAATTGCTTTATTTGTAATCGCTTTATGAATTTACTAATATTTGTCTAATTTTAATGCAAAGTCTCAGTGAAAAGCGCTCTTCATTTTACAGAGGAATGGAGCGAGAATTTTCCCTATCAGCTATTGATAGCTGCAGGAGTGGCTTTAGTTGTTCTGGTTCTCTTGGCGGCTGTGAGTTTCCAATGCTCTTCTACTTGGCGATGGTTGATAAACATGACTCGACATGAGAATCTCGAGGATACTGAGACTGATCAGACTCAACAGAATGCGATCCGAATCAGTCATTCTCTCCCGGATCTACAATCGGAACCGATCACTCATGAATATGTTCAGGAGCAGAAAGAGAATAAAAAGGTATTGTCGACAAAGTTGAATCAATATGACAGCCGGCATTACTAACATCCTACAGTTTTACGGTTGTCTCAATGTTAATATTTCGCCCCAGGTGTTGCGTCAAACCACTTTGCCCATCGTACCAATGAGACATCAAAGCTTCCAACGTCAGCTATCGCATCGCCTTGATTTGCCTAACATTAAGTTCAGCATTTGTAGCTTCGAAAATCGCAGCGATTCTAGCCTTGGTCTTATCAAGGTATTTATACTGATATTCCGTAAACTTGTTATAATACATGTCAAATGGCAATGCATTGCTATTTGATTTCTTTTAAAACTTATCGTATAATGTACAGAGTTCCGTTTTCTGTTCATCTTCGTATTATTATTAGTACTTGATCAATAATACTGTATATGAATATTTGAATAATGAAAATTAATTATTTTTATTTATAAAATATAATATAATTGATGTAAACTATTAATATCGCAGCCCGAATTGTACAAAGAAGAGCTTGTGAGACAAGAGAGCGCGGAAAGTTCCAGTACAACAGAGATGGAATATGCCGGCAAACTACATTTCGCTCTGCGCTATGACAAGGAAATCGAAGGACTTGTCGTTAAAGTAAGTTAAACTAATATATTTAAGAGCTATCACAAAGGAAAATTAAATTAAAATAAGACTGTAGTTAGACTAGTGGTATATTATAAATAATATGGTTAAATGTATTTACTCGAATTGACATGACAATAAAAAAAATAAAAAAAAAAAACAACATATATTTAATTTAAACACATAAAAAATATTAAACAAAATAGATTTAATTTTTAACGTTATGAAATTTTGACTAATCAATAAAAATAATACGTACGAATTAATAAGTTTGCATTTAAACTGAGTATGCGAATTGAAAATATGTATCTAGGTTATATTCAGCACAAATGAAAGATATTGGATAACGATAATGAAGTATCAGAATATTGCATTTGTGATGGACACATATTCTATGCTATATTGCCGTTAACCACATGGTAACGCGAATTAGGTGATGTCAGTGTCAGTACATTAAGCTATTTCTGCACGTGACGAATTCAAACGCGTTAATATTAATTTTATATATACAGGTCGTGCTAATTTTTATAGAAATACAACAATATTTTAAAATTGTCGCGCGTACGTTTATTTGTAAGAATCAGGTCTTGTATTCTCTGATTATATATCATACTCACTTATCGTGACGTAACAGATTTCATTAATCACAATCTTTTTTTACTATTAATTATTAAATTTAGATGTGTAAGATAAAGATAGCATTTATTATTATCTTTACGTGTATCATCCTCTGAAAACATAATATTATTATCATCTTATCTTATTCAATGTAGAAACCATCAGGTTTGATGATGCTTGATTCTTTGATGTTAGGTTCTGGAAGCTCGCGAATTGCCAATAAAAGATGTAACGGGTAGCAGTGATCCGTATATCAAAGTATATCTGTTGCCAGATAGAAAGAAGAAATTCCAGACAAAAGTACATCGAAAGAATTTGAATCCGATATTCAATGAGACATTTATCTTCAGGTAAGACAATTTACGATGTAATGTATTGTATCTTGAAAGATATATTGTTAACATTTAATTATCCTCGCTAAATGATATAATTACGGAAAATAAATTACAAAAACCGGAGTAAAAATTTAACGTATAATTTATCTTGTCAGCGTGTCGTATGAAGACTTGCGGGAACGTTATCTACAATTCTCGGTCTACGATTTTGATCGCTTTTCACGTCACGATCTCATTGGACAGGTAGTTCTTAAAGGACTCTTAGATTGCACCGACCTTGAACAAGAAATTGAATATACGATGGACATTCTCTGCGCCTTGCAGGTAATTTTATTTGTTTGGGGTGGGATAAACGCTTGATTATTCTGAAGCAATTACTCAGTTTCGTAGTAACTTTATAATTTTAACTTTTAATATTATTTACAGGAAAAAGTAGATCTAGGAGAATTGATGTTGTCGTTATGCTATCTACCAACGGCCGGTCGTTTGACATTAACCGTGATCAAAGCTAGAAATCTTAAAGCCATGGATATAACGGGCAAATCAGGTGCTTAAAAAATCGGATAAGATCAGATTTTTCTTGCAACATTATTGATAAAATATTTCTTATACAAAATTTAATATGATTATTAAATTAATTACATTTTCTTTCTAATTAAAAAAAAATATATTGTACTTTATTTGTACCGATTATAACTTTGTTTCATCTCTTCGTTAGATCCTTACGTGAAAGTCTATCTGTTATGCCAAGGTAAAAGGATTAAGAAGAAAAAGACAACGGTGAAAAAAAATACACTTTATCCCATCTACAATGAGGCACTTGTCTTCGATGTACCCGCGGACAATATCGAGGACGTCAGTCTTATAGTGAAAGTAATCGATTACGATAGGTGAGAGAAAATTTTCAGCAAATTATAAATGTAAAATTTTTAAATAAGAAAGTAAATTTTCAAATTTAATAATTTAACCACACTAGAATTGGTTCGAATGAGCTGATGGGTTGTACGGCAATTGGATCGAGCTTTATTGGAATCGGCCGAGATCATTGGCTAGAGATGTTGGATAATCCGAGAAAACCGGTAGCGCAATGGTACCCGTTGACGGAGACCGTGTCTGGCCATATTCCAGTCATGGATTCCGATGCACTTCCAGTAAGCTTGAGCTGCTTAAACAGGTAGGTGAGTTAATTAAATCTCATCTGCGTTATTGTAAAATAGTTAATTAAATTATTTTAATCCCGTCTATTGTCTTAATAGAAATAGGGATCTCGATTCTCTCGCAATAAGATGGTAAAACTTTTATCGTTTCTATTGTTATCGAACGATTATGACAAAGCTTGCATTGCAGATGAAGACAAAAGGCGGAAAGTAAACACTGCGGAAGCTCGCAAATATTGTCGAACGTCGGCTTGGACATTGTTTCCTTCTGTCGTCATTTAATGCACATCGCTTGACTGACTTAAGTACAATCTCTGTGTCAAAGGGCCGGGGGGCAAATTCTGTGCTTTGTAACCTCACCTCGTGTAGCAGGCATGAAATAATAAACGATCCGATCTAGTAGAAAGCTCGATCTTTCGCGAAACGTACGTTGCTCAATTCCAACGATCTGACGGTGATCGTGACGGAAGCGAGATCGCGATTTGCATTTCGCTTTGTCTTTCTATCGAGATAATATGCTGCTCGCGATAAAGTGCAGGCTGGTCCCGCACCATTTCAAATACAGATTGTATTTGCAATATCCCCGTAGAATTTTCCTGTCATACGTGATGTTGAGCATGACGATAGCTTAAATGTTTTTAGATTAATAAGCGAAAAATCAGATATATATATATACATACATAAGTTTTTATAGAAGATACATATAAACGCATGGAATATAAGGCCTTATCCTCGATAAAGGCGAGACCGAACAAGTGCGGGCAAGATTTAAACGACAGATCATTAGCTGGATTAACAACGGAGTACAATTGAATACCGATAGTATTTCTAAAATAGTACAGATACTGAACGCGCGCGTTGAATCTCCATACATGCATCGTTTATTATTTCACGCTCGCTAGAATTTCTGCGCAAATGTTCTATTAACGTGATACATGTTTAGATATAATGCCCGACAACGGGCACTATTTGTGATAATGTATCTGAACACTGGCGTATACGCAACATAAGCAACATGTATAACGTGATTTTGGCATCATATAATATCAGTAGTCGCTTCGTACACGCATGTACAATACATTTGTAATGGATGCGACTATTCGATTGTGAACCTGATAATAATATACATTTAGATTGTATAAGAAATTATATATGTTAAGAGGAAAAAAGAGAGAACAAGAACGCGCGCGCGATGCGCACAAAATCCTCTTATATAATTTGATATATTATAAATATATCATTTATGTGTACATGTATGTTTGAAGATATAATCAAAATAATTCTATAAAGATTTAGTATAAATAAAAAATTCCAGCGAGAAATCTATTTAATTTATTTGAGAATTGCATTTTTGTAATCAGATCTGCGAATTTAATAATTGTACTTTGATATATTTTTAAATATATTTATTTGATGACATATACATATATACATAGGATGGTATACACAGGAAAGTATCTGAATATTATGAAATATGGGCGTTTCTCTGGAAAATGGCCGAGTATAAACAAATTGAAAATTGGATGAGTCAATTTTTTAATAAGTGACGAAATAAAGATTTGATTTGTGTACAACATATATCTACATTCTTTTGATTGATCGAAATATTAAAGTGTGTCTATAAATTTGAATTTAATCAACCTCTTGTCAATCGCATAAAGAAATTGAGAGATATAAGATATAAGTTGCATTATGAAAAAGGTATACGTAATATTTACATGTATATATTAGGTGTGCAACTTTACTTCAGCCGTTTTTTTCCCCGAAATTCGAGGCTTTATTGTAAAAAACTGGTTATACATTTTGAAATTGCTTGTTGAGTCACTCCC
This sequence comes from Polyergus mexicanus, assembly GCF_030449975.1. Taxonomy (NCBI): domain Eukaryota; kingdom Metazoa; phylum Arthropoda; class Insecta; order Hymenoptera; family Formicidae; genus Polyergus; species Polyergus mexicanus. The sequence goes on from NW_027223341.1 coordinate 5,297,578, forward strand.
AATGATCGTGCCAATTCTTTTTGACCTTGACTCGAGTCTTCATTAAGTAATGCCTCCAATCTTCGAAAATCTTCTCTCTTCCATCGCTATAACGGTCTTCGACGTGAAAATCACCGTTCTTGAAGCGTTGAAACCACTCACGACACCGTTCTTTCGCTAATAGCGGCTTCGCCATAAGTATTTGAGAGCATTCGATGAGCCTCAGCCGCAGATTTCTTCATATTGAAGCGGAAAATTAAAACCTCCCGCGAATGACGAGAATTTGGCTCGTAAACTGACATTTTCAATCGAGAATAACTTTATGATGCGAACACAAATCGACTAATGTTTCTATTGGGGTTATGTTGACAGATGCCCAAGTTTATCGCATGACGTCTATGATCTATTTATTTCGACCACTACTTACCGCTAAAGCCATCTATAGGAAAACGGCGGAAGCAAAGTTGTACACCTAATAGAAATTATATATTATACAAACTATATATAGATAAGAATAATATCAAAACTGGTGATATATTTCGAGTGACATATATTGACTAATGGAAAATGTGCCAACAAAAAATAACAATGTAGTATGATTAAAAGCAAAAAGTTCAATCACGCATGCTTAAAATAGAAACTTTAGTCTGCTCGCTATAGCAATCCTAGAGTATCCTACTATAACTATATTTCGAGTCGATATACTTCCGACTATATATGCCTGCCTGTAAGTCGTAAGGAACATCTTTCCAAATCCTCACCCCAGAAAATTTTCCATTTACTCCATTGTTTCAGCGATGCCCATGAAGAAAAAAAATAAAATAAAATAAAATAAAATAAAAAGAGAATGTATTGTATTTTTCGTACAAGTGGGTCACTCTATACCACAGGACTGAGCTTTCTCAAATAAATTTCTTGTAATAAGTGAATTCAGTCGCTTCATATTGAAAGCAGCGCTTAAATAGCCCGAGAGATAAGAACGCGATGTAAAATGTGAACTCCCAATGCTAATGCTGTTATAAATTATTTAAATCTCTCCCGGGTATGATGCTAAAGTAAGCTTTTGTTCAGTTTTCGTTACGTAAGCTTCAGAAAAATGTGCTTTTCATTTGTTTCAAATACAGACGAGTTATAATTTATATATAAAAAAGGAAATGTATGCAAACTCTTTTTTCCGGCTGGATTATAAAGTAATAATTACACATATCTTTCATGAATCTAGAAATATGTAGAAAGTAAATTATATATATAAACGAATGCGTGTATATTGATAATTATATTCTTAATTTGACATAATTGTTTAAATTGGCGAGAATACGTACTTTGTTTAAGATCTACTCTAATTATGAACGCGATTGTGTTCGCATACATGCAATTAATTTATGGGCAAGTAACAATAATATCGATATAGATGATGTGTATACTTTTCTAACAAGTACGTATCTACATTGTATATTTGAGCGCGCAGTGCTCTCTGTTATGTTCATGAACGACAGAAATAAATCATAACAAGGCAGAGATCATTATGTTCCATTCTTATCCCTTATATTTTCAATAATATTAAATTATATATTAGGTGTACAACTTTGTTTCCGCCGTTTTTTTTTCCGAAATTCGAGGCTTTATTGTAAAAAACGGTTATACATTTTGAAATTGCTTGTTGAGTTACTCCCAATGATCGTGCCAATTCTTTTTGACTTTGACTCGAGTCTTCATTAAGTAATGCCTCCAATTCTGCATCTTCGAAAACCTTCTCCCTTCCACCGCTATGCCGGTCTTCGACGTGAAAATCACCGTTCTTGAAGCGTTGAAACCACTCACGACACGTTCTTTCGCTAATAGCGGCTTCGCCATAAGTATTTGAGAGCCTTCGATGAGCCTCAGCCGCAGATTTCTTCATATTGAAGCGGAAAATTAAAACCTCCCGCGAATGACGAGAATTTGGCTCGTAAACTGACATTTTCAATCGGGAATAACTTTATGATGCGGACACAAATCGATTAATGTTTCTATTGGGGTTATGTTGACAGATGCCCAAGTTTATCGCACGACGTCTATGATCTATTTATTTCGACCACTACTTACCGCTAAAGCCATCTATAGGAAAACGGCGGAAGCAAAGTTGTACACCTAATAATTAAAATATCGAGTTTTTTGGTCAAAATTATAAAGAAAAAGGATTGTATGCAACATCAAATGTACTTTTCATTTATTTGACTACTTATCTTTACAGATTATTCTAGCTTATGCTAAGATACAACTTTCCCATTATGTTATCTCTATAATCGAAACATTACGATACTTCTAAGTATAAAATAAGCGATAGAGCTTATACTGTTATGTAGCAACGAGACTTAAGTATTTCTCTACCTAGTAGTACTTCTTAAAAGTGGCGGGAATAAATCTGTACCGTGTATATCCCGTCAACGACGAGGTTGATCGTCGATGTCCGTGATTACGTGATTTGGCTTCGTCGGAAATCATACGAGACACATAATGTGTCGAGACTTTTTCGACACATTGCGCGCCCCGGTCATCCTGCATTCACCGATCGAGCATCGAACCGTCACGGAAATCATGCTTTTTAACTTTAACGGCAAAACAATCTTAGGCCCCTAATTACAATCTCCGTTTACGAACGCGATCGATTGGGTCGTACTTTCGCTGCGTGCGGGTGTCACGAAAAATTTGTAGTGACAAAACCATTCGAACCGTCGAGATGGTCCGTATATCGGCGGGAGGCTCGATCCTGACGAGATGTAATCGCGCGTTAACGTTCCGTAAATCGGAAGAGCTCGACCATGATTCGCGCGGACGCGGATGGGGGCGCGAATGTTAGATCGTGTCGCTTGTTCGGAGTCGGAAAAACGAGTTATGCTTATAAAACGATTCGGCGCAAACGATACACGGCGCGAGCCTCCATTGGATCCGCGCGATCGCGATTGCTCCAATTTTCACGACTACAATGTATATATTGACTATTCGTGTGTGATGTGTAATTAAAAAAAAAAAAACACACATAACAGAAGCTTTTTCGATTGATTTTACACACTTTCTCGTGAGAATCGAAATGTCGATTTACCGTTCAGTTGAGCATCTTTGCTATGGCTTTTACGTTGACTACTTTCTCCCTCTCCCTCTCCCTTCCGCGTCACTCTTAACAGTCTCCTTTGAGAGGCTTAAAACAGACTTAGGTAGATAATACGAGCCTAATAAGTAAGCGCTTAAGTGTTATATCCGTGTTGCGTGTTTTTTGCAGCGTCGTTCATCTCTCATTTCCAGCCCGTGATTACGAATGCTTATAAAACATTAAAGACGCATCGATTAATCTTAGATGTAAGTACTTCTCTATGGGCAGCTCGCGGCATATGTGAACAAACCGGATAAAACTTTACACAGTTCTTCGCGCCTTTTTCGTAATAGTAATGTGGGGGTAAGTAAATTATTATCACTTAACACGCAAACATTAAGAGCCTTATCCGACGAATATACAAATCCATGCTCCTGTATAGATAATCGTTAATATTAAGTACGTTCATGCGTGACCACACAATCGTTTAATAATAAGAATATTAATAATAATATAATGGCAATAAATCATAATAATAATAATATAGGCAAACTCTTGTAGCGTTGTACTTAGCGTTATTTAAAATATTTAGCAATATATATATATATATTTTTTTTATGTACTGAAACGTTCAAGTACGCGGACAGAAATCGATCTGAGTTAACTTCTTTTATGCATATATTAGCAATATGGAGGGAATTCACTAACAACATGCTTAAAAAGCAGCACATTCTCACACATCTATTATAGACAAATGTAAAAATTCTTCTTATGCAATTTTTTTTTTCTTACCCCCGATGTATTCTCACCCGTTACGTTGTCTTCGCGCTCATCGATTAATACGAAACTGGGTGCTGCCTAATCGAATACATCGTACTCGCGAACAAGTGTGTCACAATGCTTTCTTCAAGTTTGCCAATTTTGGTTGTTTCTTCCTTAATTTAATCAATCTGAATAATCTGGACAAATGCAATTGTAAATGGGTAAAAAGCAGAAAATGCAGTTGGAATGTCCTGTGGTGCTTCTCTTTCTCGTTTTTATAATCGTATTTCTATAGCGAAAATAAAATGTCGATAGAGAGTACGCGCCTATACATCAATACATGTAAACATTTAAATGCGTGACAGAAATTTTTTTTTTTTTTCACATGTATGCGACAGAGTTAGTGATATTATATTGAAAGCACTCAGACCCAAACCCTTGGCTTCTCGTTCCTTTCGTTCTATTCTTCGATTGCCATCGTTTCTTGTTCATTCCCCAGTAAGCAATTTGATAACAAATTGTTGCCAAATTGGCATCAAATTCGCTCAAAACTTGGTAACAAATCCAGTGCCATCTGTGTCCACATTAAGCTTGTGTTTTGGTGACAAAGCTTGTTGACATAACCTGACAGCAAATTGACGGCAAAAACCGAGCAAAGCTTGACATGATTTGACGTCAAATTGATGGCAAAAATCGAGCAAGATCTGCGCAAGACAATCTGATAGCAGATTGTCAGCAAAAACCGAACAAATTCTGCAGCTTTTGGCCATTCATATAAAAGTATATATTTAAATAGATTTAAAGCCTTAATCCTAAGTAACAAAATGATGATAAGTTTTGGTCATAAAATGACCATTAGATAATTAGACATTATATAAAATCATATATTAATATGTTAAAACATATAAGTAAATTCAAATAACTTAATTTATAAAATTAAAGATCTTTTTGGACAGAAATTGTTTGAATAAGTGAAAATCGAACAATTATCTGTCCGATTTGCCAAAAATCAATTCAATATCTGAATTTCCTGTATAAGAATTATGTCAAAAATTGAACTGATAGAAATATATATATTATAATATTATTAGAATTTTGTAGACTTTATACACTCATGACAAGAATTTGAATACGGGTATAGATAATGAATAACGCGCCGCATAGCGATAAGCGACTGAACTATTTTATAATACTTTGTAATAAGCTGCAGATTTTGTTCGGTTTTTGCTGCCAATTTGCCATCAAATTGCGCACTCTAGATCCTGCTCAATTTTTGCCGACAATCTGATGTCAGTCATGTCAGCAAGCTTTGCTCGGTTTCTGTCGCCAATTTGCTGTGTAGTTATGTTAGCAAGCTTTGCTTGATTCTTGGCGGCAATCTGCCAGCTTAATCGGTAATAACAACTCTTGTACCAAATTTGTAGCCTTTTTGCTGACAATAATTTGTAGCAAGCACTTGGCAATATCTGTTAGAACAGACCTGGCTGACTGGGTCATTTTATTTTATCGCGCGAACAAAACCAACGGAACAGTACTAACAATACACCATTATTAACATGTTGCACACGTAACATTCTCCTATACGATTAAAAATTGTACGATTATCGGTTGTGCAAGCGAATTGCCATCTGATCGTCCGGTGCACACAGCAGGAATCGATATTACAATCGTATCGCGCATATATACCGTGATCTCGCAAAACTCAAGGTGATCGATCGCTTGTAAACGACACGGCGCTATGCCTTTACTTTATACACCTACGCGTATAAACAGTAGGGCATATTTTTTTTTAAGTGTATCGATATACCTATATTAAATGCCGAGGATCGCAGATGACTCGCGACGCGGTCACTCGATGATAATCCTTGATTAGAACACATATCGAGATGTCAAAAATTTATTCCTTGCCGTGATACCAAACTCAATACTGGCCACTTAAAACTTGAATTTTTTCTAACATTCAACATTTTTCAATATTTATTAAAATTTATTAAAAATGCGGAAGATTTCGGCCACTTTATAAAGCTCTATTTAAGCTGATTTTGTTGATATTGCAATACGAATATTCCAGATTCCTTTACATCACTTTCCGACTAGTTCGATAATGAGCTAAATAATTCCCAAAATTGAATACATCAATCGTTCAATTAAACGAACCAAATAATGATTGATTCATTCGCTCTAATTGTATAATATAATTGTATAATAATAATAATTATATATATAATATATATAAATCTATATTTTACGGCAACCTTTCTTAAATCTCGTCGCGATCATCAACTGCGATCCGTAAAACATTCGCTCCGAATAGATTACACATTTATGCTTTCTCTTTTTTCTCTTATCGTCCCGTATTCCCTCCTCTTTCTTTCTTCGCGCCCTTGCACCTCTCATCATTTTCTCGTATACTCAAAGATTTTTCGACTACTCTGTTGCGATAACTTTGAAAATACATCCGTTATAGTCACATGGCTATTAAACAGTGATAACGGAATAATTTCCCCTTAAATAGATAAATAATTACTTGTTACGCAAGATTGTAAGACCTCCCGAGATGACGACAAGACACTATATTCAGAATACGTACAAACAACTGAAGGCTATATACCTATACGATATCCCATGTTTTGTGGCTTCTTCGCGAAACAGGATTCAAAACAGTATTTAGTAAGTAATACCTACCACAAGACAGCTATCACACGTTCTACGATGACGTACGAACGAAAATCAAGCCAGTAATTCTACCACTTATGCACGATCAAGCATCTTCTTCCCCATCGTTGTTGAATGTAAAGTGTACATCTGCATTCTCTCACTCACATTTATGCTCTTTCTTACTTTCTCACTTTTTCTCGTATACTCTGCGCAATCGTCACTCGAGTCATCCTAGGGATAACGCATTTACACACAGATCCTTGACACAAATCGCGCAATGTTAAGGATGACGTCGGGATGTTTTACTTTAGCCTAAATAACTTGCTTTGCTGATTAATATACGTCGTCGCGTGCGAAAATACTAAGAAATATCCTCGCGAAAGTTAAGCTGGACGGCTTTGATAAAAATTAGGATCTCTTTTGAAGGACGCGAATATTAGGGTGTAGAAAGTGTAGCGAGGACTGATTACCGCGATCCGGAGAATGATTAGCGACGTATCCATTCCGGCCCATTGGTATTCAGTGATACGCAGTGCGTTCGCAGTCCATTTGCATGTAGTCCAAACTGAACGTACAAGGTGCTTAGCGAAAAAGTTCGACATGAGCGACATTAATATGTCTGCGACGAATACAATGCAAATCTCTCGCGATAAAATACGCCTCTTCTCCTCGTCCTCTCTCATATATATATACGGAAGTAAGCGCGCATGTGTATGTACGTCTGTGTATCTATATATGTGTATATATATATATATATATATATATATATATATATATATATATATATATATATATAACATGAAGAATATATCCGAATTTACATTGGACATTAACGCTAAAATTTCGTGGCGAAATCCACAGTGCAATTTCAGGCATAAAAATAACATATGTTCACACAGCTGCGCCGTCTCGTCGACGCGATTTCTCTCTCTCTTCACGTATCAACGATTATTTTCCTCCGGTAGAGCGTATTCTTTTCTTTACGCCCGTTTGAGACAAACTCGCGCAAATAATCCGCGAACAGCTGCGAACGTAGATAAGTAGATCCGAGTCTTCGGTTAATTGACTAGCGTTTCGAGCGATACGCGTATATTTTCACGCTTTATTAACTTGCGATATGAGTTCGACTCGGTAATTACGCGCAGAGATAAATGTGATCGCATCTCGCGCATCTTCCTCCGTTCGAGCTTCTTCTTACGGAAGCACTGCACGCAGCCACGAAAGCGACATTTATTGCTGAACGTTAAAATCCATAGCATATTACGTTGAAAAATACAGCACTCGTTACATTGCCCCGCTCTCACTGCACTTAATCCGAAACAACTGACAGATTATTATTTCGCATATTGAATAAATTGCGGCGAATCTAAAACTAATGTCCGACAAGAAGCTGGCCCAAATGTCGCGCAAATAATACAATATTTGTTTCTATCGCACATTCGTAAATTCTCGTGAATGATCCACGATCAACGGGTAATCACGCGAACGAAACGCTATTTGTCCGAGACATACATGTAGGTTCATAATTGTCATATTATTTAAAGAGATAAGCGCAAAAGTTTGTTTTAACATTTTATGGGCGCCTTACTTTCTTAGGCGAAGAGAAAATCGTAATTTCAGTAACGCTGCTGAAACTCATGATGCCATCTGTTGAAGTCGATGTGAAATATCACAATGGACCCATTTGCCAGACCAGCTAGAAGAAACCTACAAAACGAAATGCATTGATGCTTGGTCTTATTAAGGATGTGCCGCTTGATTGCTACAGTGAAATTCGTAAAATATGTATATGCAAATGTCGTATCACGTCGCTAAACGATTACAGAAAGATGATCTTTAAAATATCGAATTATACTCACTTTTGATCATGAGCGAGCGCGAGAGAACGCACACTGCTTTCGCATGCAGGAAAAGCATAAAGTAGAGCAAGATTAAAAGTTCGCCAAACTTCTACGATACCCTTGTCGCCTCCTGTCATCAAATATTCACCGTCCCTGCTCAGCAGTAGACACTAAAAATAAAAAACAAAAATGAAAATTATAATATGCAACCATGTCATAAATTATTACAAAAATCGACAATCTCAAAAGTTACTTGTAAATTATCGTTGTGAGACTCGTGACGAAGACGCTTTCCGTTTATAGTAAACGCAGCTATGTGCCCGCGTTCATAATTTACTACAATGACGCCCTCGCGTGACATAGCAATGTTTTCGGGCGACGAAAATCCATTCGGTGCTTCGAGCGATCTCAGGAGATCGCCGAAAGTAGTGTGAACAAGTACTGGACCGTCTATAACAGCAAATATCAAAATCATATACGCGTTAAACAATTCGCACGTAAATTAACGATTACAGAAAGAGAGAATTTTTCTAAAAAGATATACTTTTTTTTACTTTTGTTAGAATTCTTCTACTTTTACCTTTTTTTTTTTTTTTTTTTATATACGTACAATGCGATCCCGAGACAACTAATCCCAATTCGGCAGATATGACGACGGCTGTCACAGGCTGTTCGTGACCTGTGAGAGTGGCGCGTGGCGCCGGTGCTTCACCCTCGCCGACGATGGTCTGAGTTCTGGCATTCCAATGCCAAAGAAGAACGGTACAGTCCGCGCTTCCGGACGCGATATAGCAGTCAGAAGTGATGTTGCACTCGCTGCGCGATAAGCAAGTGACGACGCCGTAATGACCAAAGACTATCTGGACGATTTTCGCTACAAAATACAATTTTCTACTGTCTAAAGCTTTGCCATATGCAAGCGATAACTCTATTTATTTATTAACAATTGCCTATTTATTGTATTTATTATTCGTTTATCGCGTGCTTAGCGCGATTAATCAATCATGAGATTCACCTGTCTCAGTCGAAAAGACGCGGAAACTGTTATCCCAAAATCCACAGGCCACCAAAAATCGACTGTCCACAGTGGTGACGAAACAATTGCTGCGTATTTTGAGTTTCTGGCTAAAGTTATCGCCTAAATGTCGACGTTGTAACATTGGATTTGAGCTGTTTGCCGCTTGAGCTGGAAATATTTAAAATAGCATTGCCAGTCTCATATATACACACAGAATATTATTTTATTTATATATATATATATATATATATATATTATTTACAGAGAACAGGATCCATAGATAAAGGCTGGTTGGCAGCCTGGGCCTGAGGTGTGTCTGCATAGCTCGGAGATTGTACAGAGGCTACGAAAAATTAAAATTATTGTAAGCAGGAGACGATCAGGATCGACTCAAGTGCTGAAACATGTGTAAAATTACTTTACCTGCATAATTGGTATTCCATCGATTAACAGCAAACTGTTGTCCGGTGGTTACCGTCACAACCGATGGCAGTGGCAATTGGGGATAAGTGTTAGCCGAGATGTGACAGATCGGCGAATTTGACGGGAACTTGATGGTCATGCATACGTCGTCCGGAATACTCGAGAACATCATTGGTGACTAAAATATTAGGTGTACAAATAAGTTTGCGCCGTTTGACAAAAGTTGGCGCCACCAGTAAGTTATGATTAAAATTGTCAGATGTAAAACGTCCTTATCGTAAGATTGGACATCAGTCAATAACATAACCTTAAAATATTAGTGATTTTTTTTTCAGTATAATATATTCTTTTGTGTGCGAAAATGTCAAGTTTTGAGCCGAATAAGCGTCATTTGCGGCAACTTTTGATTTACTTCTTCAATTTGAAGAAATCTGCAGCTGAGGTGTATCGATTGCTTGTAGAAGCATATGATGAGGCTGCCTTAAGTGAGAGAAGTTGTCGTGAGTGGTTTCAAAAGTTTAAGAACGGTGAATTTGACATCGAAGACAAAGAACGTAGCGGAAGGCCGAAAGTGTACGAAGACGCGGAATTGGAAGCATTATTGGATCAAGATTCGTGCCAAACGCAAGAAGAACTTGCACTTACATTGAGAGTGACTCAAAACATTAAGTTCCGTTCTTTCACAATAAATGCCCAATTTTTGATAAAAAACGGCGGAAACTTATTTGTACACCTAATATTATTTTTCATTTTTTAAGATCACGTCAATGTTTTCGTATATATGTATGATAGATTTAATATACATGTATAATATATTATGTATAAGTAATCTTTTACCAAATGCATCGCCGAACTCCTCGGAGGATGTGGTTCCATCAAGAGCTGCGACGGCGTTTGTCCGAAATTCTTAATTTGATTTTCTATAGCTTCCCTTATCGTGACATCGCTGATCGTGTCCAATTCCGCATTACCTTCGTACGTTAAATAATAGAAAACGTTGGTCGCACGCACGGCTTCCGGACCTGCGAGAACAGAATAATCGAAATGTTACACCAACATTTTAACGCATCGTCTTCTCTTGCGATTTTATAATTTATTTCTTCGTCGCACCGCGCGACATGATGCATTCCTCGAGAGCGGTTCCGAGAGTCTCCCGGCGATTGCTTGCGGCCGGTATTTCCGGCTGACTCTACTTTCGTGCTGCTTACCGGCTGTTCGCGTAAACGTGTTGCATATTATGGGTGGGACGCATTGTCGCGCTCGGCACACGTGCCTAATTGGTCGGGACAGGGCCCGAGAAAGAGGAAGCTAACTAAAAACTAATTCCTTCCATACGCGCCCAGTACTAGGCATCTTCCCTCATCCCCGCGCCCATCCGATCCCGGGACAGCGTCTTCGAGGAAGCGCCGGATATAGAGGCGCCATCCGCAATTACCATCGGTGGAAATTTAATTTGACTCGACTGCCTCTGTCTCAACACCCAAGGCGCAATCCTAGGGTATTCGCGAACGGCGCCTGCCATTGTGCGAATGCCATTGACTCGATTCGTGAGTTATTTGTCCGAACTTGACATTAAAAACGATTTCGCGATTGATGTGAATATATATATCTCAATAAAAAAAATTCCATCATTTTATATAAAACGACAGAAATTCTTCTTTTATTTCGATATTCGTAAATGTTAAATTCAATGGACTTGCCTATACTTATAGAAAAAGCTATCGTCATTTTTAATAATTGTAGAAAATTTTGTAAATTATCACATGCATGATCAATTTTAAAATTTATCTTACCTTTCTGCTTATAACCAAATATCAGATCGATCCATTGATGTAATTGACAAGATACAAATTCGGACTCGAGTGCCTGAAGAAAATGCGGTTTAATGTGAGACGTGTTGTAAAAAAAAAAATATATATATTTACGTATTATTTTTAATTCGATTCGTAACATTAATTTAATCTTAACGTAGATTTTAAAAAAAGAATTCCATACCATTCGATTTATACGTATAAATTCTTCGGGAGACGAAGCCCAAGGTGGTAATTCAACATCGCCGACCGCGCTACCATCCTCCTGTCTGCCCAAACGATAGCGATTGCTATTCACCAGCATTTCCGGCAGAAAGAAGAATTCCGGAATTAACTCCTGTTAATGAGAAGACGAATTTATAACTCCGTCGATAAATCTCCGGTATATCTCCGATATAGCGATGCGTAGGATTGAAAATTTATGCAATAAGGATAAGAATGGAGACGTGACTAAACGCACCGAGGCGTAGCTAAATGTAAATTCTACGAGTATCTTAATTAAATGCAACGAACCTTGACGTCGGACGTATCACGCTGGCAGTTCTTCCACGAGAGTGCGATAGACGAAAAAAGCCTATTAGGATGATCGAATTTGCCGCCTTGTAACGCTAAGAACATAGTTGTCATCGGTTCCTGCGTGTAAAGAATAATTTATTTACAAACAGGCCAAGAACATTTTAGCCTCCCGCAACGTGTATCGAGCATACAAATCCCGCAGAATGTCAATAACGATAAACGTAGAAGCATAAAGTGCGATAGGGGCGTAGAAAAGGTGGTTCTAAACCGCCACTTAGAGATACTTTTGTAGGCCTTTTGTGCGCACAGGCTTTTGCAGAGCCTTTCTCGTTCCCGGTCAGTCATCCGTTTCCGTTGACAGGGCGAATAAACGCTAGTGAGAGGCCACACACATAATCGATGCACTTTATATTACATACCAAACCTAAAACTATTCCTTTATGGTGTAAGATCCCGAGATATACTGCTGTAACAAGACAGTTAACGTATCTGCTCGACGTACAAATGACAGAGTGACAAAGACAAGAGTTATAGATAAATAACTCGTTATTTGTATATGTATAAAACCGATCAAATATAAATCCAACTGCAATATGATTATAGGAATTATTGCTAACGATTGATAAATTGACGGTGTATAAAATTATAATTGGAAATGACAATTGATAATTTATGTACGGCGAAATAACATTGTTGTACAAACGTAAACTATTTTAGAAAGGACAAAGATGAAGACGTTTTTCACTTATGTCCTGAACTTTAAGTGAACGAGGAAATGCAGGAGAAAACAAATGTGTATATTTAACGAGAAGGCGGGCGTCGTTGGCACGAGGGCGTTTCGACGACCCCAAATTAGTGTGTGCGCGCAGTATTAAAAGTGTCGCTTAAATTTATAGTGCAGACTGGACACGCTTCGTAAGTGGAAAAATCAAAAATCAGCGATTGAAAGTGATAATTATACGCCCATTACATAAATAAAGATCCAGTTTTATATCGTTAAATTAAACTTTAATTTAGCATTTACAAAAAAAAAAAAAACTAACATAAAAGTGTTAATCGGAAAGTATTTTCATTTAATGAGCATTATTTTAAGATGTAATAAATTTATATTATTATCGTTTAAATATTTGAATGATAATTTTAAAAATATGCATAGATATATAAATGAACGAAACAAAGCCAAGTTTCTCGTCGAACCATATATAACTCTCTTTCATCAAATATAATACTTACCACGCGTATCATCCAATTTAAAACAAAGGCCGCTGTAGAGTAATGCGTGCCATAATGGAAAGGTGGTATAGTGTCATGTTCCCAGCCTTGAAAACGCTCCTCGAAATAAGCTCTCCTGTTTGGATTCAATGCACCAATTGGCTGTAAAAAACATAAATGTTCTCGCATCAAATCTTGCCGCAATATTTTAGGCATTCATAATATCGTACTTGCATCACGTGTACGAGAAGAATAAAATTGATAGAATATTTTTTTTTCAGGTTGTCATATGTAAATTTGCGAAGAGTTATACCTTTGATAAATCTCGGTAATTGCTCGGTAAGCTGAGATCAAGTTCCTTTGTTTCGTAGTTCGTTAACACCCAAGGAAATACAGGATACTGATTCAAGTCATTGTAAGTGCGACCTGAAAAGATACAAGAGTATTTGGCTTAAAATTAAAAGCAAAATATTGGATGATTGAATAAGTTCGTGCCCGATTTTCATAGATGGCATTAAGTTACTGCATGGCGGAGTTCTATTGTTTTCGTGTGGTAATTGTCGCTTACACCGAATAGATGACGTTGTCTTATGTCAATTTAGCGTCAGACATTGTTCAGATAAATCCATTTGTGTATAAGAGAAATCATTAAAAATGGAGAACGAAAGGTGCATTTATCGGCATGTAATGCTATATGAATTTCGGAAAGGCGTGAGTGTTGGGATTGCACAAAAAAATATTCAAAGCGTTTATTTGGACCGCGCTCCTGCTCTCCGAACAGTCAAAAAGTGGTTTGGCAGATTTCGAAATGGTGATTTCAACATGGAGGATCAACCCCGCTCTGGACGGCCTTCTGGCCGTGATGATGACATTGTGCATGCCTTGGTGGAAAGAAACCCAAGGATTACAACTGAGGATATTGCTGAGAGGGTGAACATCGATAATTTGACCGCTTTTCGTCATTTAAAAAAGCTTGGATACATTTCCAAGTTTGATACGTGGGTGCCGCATCTCCTGACTGAAAGGAATAAGCTGCAGGAAAACTGCGGGAGTCGCAATGGGAAATTCTGCAGCACCCGCCATATTTTCCAGATATTGCGCCTTCAGATTTTTATCTGTTCCGGTCTTTGCAGAATAGTTTAAATGGCAAGAATCTCAATTCCGAGGAAGCTGTCGAAAACCACCTTACAAACTTTTTTCAAGAAAAACCAAGTTCTTTCTTCAAAAATGGAATCGACAAGCTTATAGATCGTTGGAAAAGCATTGTAGAAAAGAATGGAGACTATATAATTGATTAATAAAAGTGTTATCTCTAAAATATAATCTATTGAAGTTTATATTTAAATCGGGCACGAGAGAGAGAACTTATGCAATCACCCAATTATTTCTTCAACTGCAATTTATTTCGCATTGTCAATAAACATTGATGCAGAAAAATGCAAGATTTTTTCAACACTTCAAAGAAGCTAGAGTAATATATATATGCTTTTTCTTCTAATACGATTTAAATCATCGCTTGTCAGCGGCCTAGGCAAAAAATCAGAAAGTCGTAAGATGGGGTAGCAAGAGAGTGCTTAAATTAAATTTCTCATATTGCCAAGAATAGACGAGAAGATTGCGCGTTCGGCTTTTAATGCTGATAATCGCCGGCCTACTTTTTTCTTCGACTCGACCCTGCGTCTGAACCACGGTCACTCTTCATTCCGCGCAACCCCCGCCGTTAACTAAGGGCGATGAAAGCGGCCACGTGATCGTAATTCTATTTTTAAGAAAAACGCGCCGTGCGGCTCAATGGGGTGCGCCGCGCCGTTTAGTAAGCGCATAACTCAGAGCGTGACGGCTAATCGCTCCTGAAATTGTCACTCCCAGAAGTCTCACTCGTGCTCGGTTTCCCTCCCGAGCACCACGGAATCCCATCCCGAGGTGCATTAGTGACGGCAACGCCAGTCCCAAGGCTGAGTTCTAATCTCTTTCCCTGTCGCTAATTAAAGCACGTCAGCGAGTTTGTCACTCGGCGCCCTCGTGACGGATACACGTGTGTTACCGTCCTCCCTCGCTCCTTCGTTACTTCTTTTGTGGAAGGAAAAAAAAAAAGAAAGATTCTATTCGGCGAAATGTTCATATTCGCGATAATCGCTCGAGAGAAAAGTGATACATACAATATATTGTTTAACAAATGTAATGAGGAAAATAGAGATACGATACAAGATAGAAACTTCAGGCACTAATATGCAGTTTTATTTATTTATTTATTTATTTACTTCTTTTTAAAGCTGTCAATATATTTATTAATGTACGCCGATTTTTTTACTAAATACATATTTCGAGGTATCGACACACTCTGCATACCATAGACATTTGTCACCGAGCTACGACATTCGCGAACTGACGGGAACTGCTAGGCTTGAAAACGCCGTCTCCAAGAACGAATACTCGTCGGATACTTAATTCCTGTGACGAAAAAAAGACGATGCAACGGCAAAGTCGTACCGCGCCGGCCGCTGCATAAGTCCCGTCGTCTCTACAATACGCCTGTAAATCGTGGGGGCCGCGCGAGCGACGGTCGAGCGTAAATATAATAGCGAGACCGCGTTGTGCATCAAAGTGATTATTAATGGTAGCGTCGGCATGAGTGAGCGCTAGTGGAACGCGCCTCGACAGCGGGATGTTCGCGACACATACACACCTCCTCCGCTCGCTTCGCTCGTTCTAGAAACCTCGGATCTTACCCTCGCTTTCCCTTCCATCATCTCCCCGATCCGAAAAAAAATACGAACGATTCGGGAAGATTTTATACGTTAAACGAGATACACATTATTCGCACGTGGCATATAATCCTTGTAATTATCAATAAATGAAATATTGGATGATTGCATAAGTTCGTGCCCGATTTTCATAGATGGCATTAAGTTGCTGCATGGCGGAGTTCTGATAATTGTCGCTTATACCGAATAGATGGCGTTGTCTTGTGTCAATTTAGCGTCAGACATTGTTCAGATAAGTCCATTTGTGTATAAGAGAAATCATTAAAAATGGAGAACGAAAGGTGCATTTGCGGCATGTAATGCTATATAAATTTCGGAAAGGCGTGAGTGTTGGGATTGCAGAAAAAAAATATTCAAAGCGTTTATTTGGACGGCGCTCCTGCTCTCCGAACAGTCAAAAAGTGGTTTGGCAGATTTCGAAATGGTGATTTCAACATGGAGGATCAACCCCGCTCTGGACGGCCTTCTGGCATCGATGATGACATTGTGCATACCTTAGTGAAAAGAAACTCAAGGATTACAACTGAGGATATTGCTGAGAGGCTGAACATTGATAATTCAACCGCTTTTCGTCATTTAAAGAAGCTTGGATACATTTCCAAGCTTGATACGTGGCTGCCGCATCTCCTGACTGAAAGGAATAAACTGCAGGAAAACTGCAGGAGTCGCAATGGGAAATTCTGCAGCACCCGCCATATTCTCCAGATATTGCGCCTTCAGATTTTTATCTGTTCCGGTCTTTGCAGAATAGTTTAAATGACAAGAATCTCAATTCCGAGGAATTGACTGTCGAAAACCACCTGACAAACTTTTTTCAAGAAAAACCAAGTTCTTTCTTCAAAAATGGAATCGACAAGCTTATAGATTGTTGGAAAACCATTGTAGAAAAGAATTGATTAATAAAAGTGTTATCCCTAAAATATAATCTATTGAAGTTATATTTAAATCGGGCACGAGAGAGAGAGAGAGAGAGAGAGAACTTATGCAATCACCCAATAATTCTTAACGATTTTTCGAATTTATCTTCATTTTCTTTCTTTACTTAGCGTAACGAACAACGTGTAACTTAACGAGAATAGTCACGAGAAAATCGTAAAATTAGACCGTAGAGTTTACTTCGATTGGAGTAAACTGCTTTTGTGCATCGTAATTATAAATATGTGTGTACTAATGGTTTGGTAGGTTGGTCGTTTTATCGCGCTGTCACTGCATCCTTGGTAATAATAATTCACCGCAAACCAGAACCAGCCTAGATACGATCGAAAACGAAGGCGACGACCTGTTGGCATCTACCTGGGACGAAAGATCCTCTGATTCGGCATATATAAAAAGAGCCGCGTACATTTTGGGAAATAAATACGACGGTTATACGCAGAAAGATACTAGTACGTCAATATATCCTTTATTGTATATTAATACCATGCATACTAATATCAATCAACTAATGTCCTGCGTTATATTTGAACTTTTTATACTTATCTATTTAATAATTATTTGAAAAAATATATATTTTTTTATTAAATTCAAAAGTTGATCGACGAGAGAGAGAGATGCGATTATAAAATAAATACAAAACGATTAAAAATATCGTTGCATCTGCAAAATGCACCTGGAAAAATAATATATATATATATATATGGAAAAAAATTAAAATCGAAATGCGAATATAGTGGTACTCTCGCGAATCATTCTTATAAAAATATTCTCCAAGCATGAGCTTTTAGCTTAAACATTTTCTTATTTTTAATGCAAAAACCGTTTGTCATTCTTTCACCGATAACATATCTCGCTCGAGTTTCAAGCAACGGCGATCTCTCACAGAAATATCGTTCGCCACCGTCTTCGACGATCGCTCTTCGCGGTCCATCCCATACACGTGCGCAGCCCGCCGGTGCGAGCTATCGTATCTACATCGGATTCGCTGTCATTAATTTTTAATAAACCGATACGCGGGCGCAAGCAAATAAACCTCGCGATCGGGATGCGGTGCGTCGAACCGGTTCGACTCCCTTCGCATTCGATTCCCTTACCTTCGCCGCCGATGCGGCGGCAGATCGGCCATTCTCGACGTTACGGGCAGGCATCGCTACCCACGGCTATTTATTCAGGCAATTAATATATAACCGTCGTAAATACGCGGCCCGGCAACCCCCGGGCATCGCGGCGCGCTGCGCCGAAATGCGAATGATTACGCATCCGTGTTCATCGCCGTCATTAAGCACCGTGTGCGTGCGTGGGCACGCATAAATCCCACACGCGGGCGGGATAACTTACAACCAGCGAGAGAGCGTCCAAAACCTTCGGACTTTTGTTTACAAGATTCGCGGTCGATAGCCGGTTGATATCCCTGCGATTGGCGATGATCGGCGCGCCGCCCGGAACACCATCGTGTGTGCACGCCGATGATTGTTATCGAAGAAACTTTGCCTGGGGAGAGGAGGGCAGTGAGGGATCCATCACTCCCGGGAGTCGATGAACCTCGCGGCGAATGTGAGGAGAATCGTTTGATGAGAATACGTTTGTTTCTTCTAAGCTTGCCGTGTGTAATATAAAAGACAAATGATGCCCGCATCGAACCTTCTTTTCCGTGAAACTAAAGATAAATTATCCCATCATGCACAAATACGAGATAATAAAAACATAATGTGAGTAAACTTATATTGCGCGTAAATATCATTAAATCCTCGATAAGTGTTGCGTTCGGGGAAAGGAACGCGCTTCGAGGGAAAAAAAAAAAAAAAAAATGCCAACAAGGTGATTGGAATACCATGGCGATGCGCTTGGCTGGGTCCCGGTCCGTGATCTGTGAAGGGGCGACCAAGTTGTCCCATTAAAAAGTGCACGAGACCGGCGGCGTCTCGAATTTCGTGATTTGGTTCGATGAGCGCGCGAGGGAGCGGATATTAAACCCGAAGAGAAACAAAGACGCGCCACCATTTCGCCCTCAGGAAAGCAGGGCAGGCAGGGAGGCGGTGGTGGGTCCCTTGGGAGAGGATTACCGAGGCCCACCGAGGTTGGGATTACTCGCATGGGGTAGCTAACGGAACACAGGACTGATTGAGAACGTCCCTAATGCGGCGCGACAGTCTCCATCCGTCCGTGTGTAACCATAAAAAAACCCGACATCTTCGCTATTTTCACTCGAAATTTCTCCTATCGCTATAACCCGAAGATAATCATTGACTACCGATCGATTATTTTTCTCAATCGAGATTCATATTTATGAAACGATATTGTACTTACCGGCAATCGTATTCAGGAACATTAGATATTCAAAATTCGATATCTCTCGACGCTGCCACTTTTGTGTCATATTAGAGCTCCTCATCAATTGTCGCGGTGACATCAACGACGCTCGTCTGTAAAATAAATTAAATTTTATATAAATTATAGTATCCGTATAATATCCAAATCTAGAAGAATTAATGTAAAGTAACATAAGTATAATAATCTTTTAATATATTTATATTGCCTAAGAAATATTCAATTTTAATAGAAATAATAAACAAATAGACATTTGCTCCATCATTTTTTCTTAAATCTGTTATCGTGATAAATATAGCAACCTTCTTTCATCGTTAACGTCATTTTAACAATTTTATAATTAATATAAAATTTTGATTTATCTCTTCACTCCTCGATCTATTTTCATCATTGTAATTACAACGTCTGCTCGTTAAACCGAAAGCATAAAAGATTACATAGGCGGGAAATGAGAGCATCCATATGCATGTAATTAAATGCACCGATGCTGCACGTGCCAGCAATGAAGTATCCGTAATCGAAATAACTGGAGGACTTGTAGTTTAGCGCGAAACTGGCATAATTGCATGCCAGATTGCAGACCACAGTGACCGAGAGGACGCGTTGCGTAAGGCCTCGGTACCTTTTAATTGCCGAATCAATTGCCGAGCAGCGCATCGGCTTTGAAACGCAATTAAGACGGCAGTCGGTCTCAATTCATAAGAGCAATTACGTTTGAAAGCGTTCGCCGCACTTTGCGTTTACGCCATAAAGCTCATCGCGCGACTTTATGAACGTTCGGAGATCGTTGATTTAGAATTTATACGGAGACTTTAACGATCCATCCTTGAGATACGTTAAAAGAGCGCGTACGATGACGACCGGACGCATAAATTCAACCCTTGAAACGCATCTCGCGTAAATTTCATGCGAGCGTGAAAACTTCCATTGCGATTGGCGATCGGCAAAATACGGACTATAATTCTCGGAGCATAACTGTCGAGATGTAATCTCTTTCCCTCTTGCCCTCTGTTTTGTTGAAATTTTTCTATAGAATAAACGAGTGTAATTGGAATAAATGTATGTAAAAGTATATAATAAACCTAAGACAACGAGTTGTCGCGCCTGGATGAGGCTCGGTTACAAGATTCTACATCCTATTCGCGTTGCCTATGGAGTTGATTAATGTTCGCAGCAAGGACAGTAGATGTAAATGAACATGTAACTGATACGCTAAAGGAAATGCCTAATTACTATCGATTTATGACGATGTTAATAAATAAAGATATATAAATACAATACCATGTTTTATATCAAAATTATATCCTTGATATTTCTGTCGTTGCGTAAAAATTCCGATCCTTTTGTAAAAAAATAATAATCGTAGTAGAATTTTCTACCAATTAATACTGTATATTAATTCATGACTTCGAGACGAAGTAGCTTAAATTAAATATAACTCTTTACGATTGCTCGTCAGCAGACACACTTTTCGATATGAAGTTCGACGATTCTGTCAAAGCTATAACATTACAACTAATTTATGTCGTATTTAAATATATCATTATATGCAATATAATGATAAGCAATTCTTATCGACTTACTCTAATATATGGAAACGAAAAGCTGTTATTCTTCATAAATTTTATATACTCGTCTCATGAAATTTTAATAAAAAAATGTTTTTTACGACTCAACGACTTAATTTCCAAAATTTGCTTGACATTTCAGTTTTTAATATTAAAAACACATATTTCTCTCAATAATTAAGATTGTGATAAAATTTTATGCATACTTTAAGCTTCTACCAGATTGCAATTTTTAAATTAACTAAACGATAAGTTGTAATGTTTCTTCAAGATGTCAAATAATACTGCGCGTTAATTAAACGTCAATTAGGAGGCTTTTGTTATCTGTAAATTTATTTCCATGCAGTGCAATTTTTGCTGTGTTACGACGCGCGGATTTGCGTTTTATATACCGACGCTATTGTTTTTTTCTTAGCCAAGAATTCTCTCTTCAAGAATCAGAAACGTCGGAGTTGGTCGTCGTATATTTATGGCCGATGTATCCTCGCTGACTATCTCGTGTATAGGAGAACTCTAATGGATGAGTCGAAAGCAAGGATACGCGAACCTCTGTTGTCGCCGCCAACTCTTGCCGACCGAAGCTTGGTATCCTGCAAGGATCTTTCTCTCTTTTCGGATGTTCATGATACGAGAACAACCTTTTACAGGGACGAATTTTATACTCTTGCTGTCTTTCATTATACCTGCTTGTTATACTTCCGTTTTTTTTAGATGTAATAAGTATTTGATGTTTTATGAGAGAATAGTACAAAAATAGATATAAGATATAAAATAAATATATGAAAATATATAATATTTAAAGTTGCAAAAGACATAAATATATAAACTTCGCTGTTGCTGTATACAAATAGTTTAATTTCTCGATGTATATTTAGTTTATCATTAGTGATACCTGCATGTAGCGATGTCTAGCAAAATAATAAATATAATATATATATATATATATATATATATATCTGCTAATAAATAATACATTATTCCGTCTATCGCGTGTGTAAAAAAAAACATTATGCTAAACAAAAAGTATCTTTACGAGTAGGGATATGTACCATTAGGTGTACAACGTTGCTTCCGCCGTTTTCCTATAGATGGCTTTAGCGGTAGGTAATGGTCGAAATAAATAGATCATAGACGTCATGCGATAAACTTGGGCATCTGTCAACATAACCCTATAGAAACATTAGTCGATTTGTGTCCGCATCATAAAGTTATTCTCGATTGAAAATGTCAGTTTACGAGCCAAATTCTCGTCATTTTCGGGAGGTTTTAATTTTCTGCTTCAATATATGAAGAAATCTGCGGCTGAGGCTCATCGAATGCTCTCAAATACTTATGGCGAAGCCGCTATTAGCGAAAGAACGTGTCGTGAGTGGTTTCAACGCTTCATGAACGGTGATTTTCACGTCGAAGACCGGCATAGCGGTGGAAGAGAGAAGGTTTTCGAAGATGCAGAATTGGAGGCATTACTTAATGAAGACTCGAGTCAAAGTCAAAAAGAATTGGCACGATCATTGGGAGTGACTCAACAAGCAATTTCAAAACGAATCATAAATGTATAATCAGTTTTTTACAATAAAGCCTCGAATTTCGGGAAAATAACGGCGGAAGCAAAGTTGTACACCTAATATATAAGTATATACACAAATATGCGGCATATGTAATTAAAATATTGTAAAAAAATTGTAAAAAACTTTTGCGCATAAATATAATTATCGTTTAGTTTGATGATATTACCGATATTTATTATCACATTCAAAAGTAACGCGCCAAAGCGTTATCTAATAAACTAATATTCTTTATTCTACCTTTCTTCTCACTCGATTCACTGATTGTGATTAATTTATCCTCACATTTGTATTTATATACTAATATAGCCCTAATCTTCGGAACCGACAAATATATTGTATTTGTAGAAAGAAGCACTTCTCGAGAGAGAATCCGTCCCTGGGTAGAATCGCTTTACCGAAAAGAACAAAGAAACGAGGGAATGTGACGAACATGTTTGGGAACAGGACTCCGAGATTCTCGGATCCCCGTGGAATGACAGAAGCGCTTCCTTCCTCGCGTCTCTAGGCAGTTATATCGCTTACCTAGTCTGGGGTATCCCGTATTTAATGCCAACGCCGACTCGCGGTAGCGCCTTGATCATCTTCTTCACCGTCGCCTGGTCCGAGAACGCAAACAGGATTGAGGCTGTGGACAAAAAGGCGCGACGACGGCGCGAATTATAAGAAAGCCTGATTTCCCACCTATGTCAATCACTTAGAGAATGAATGAGAAAGACTTCCCTCTTGTTTTTATAATCAATTTTTTTTTTCAATTTCTAATTTTGACATATTTATGTATAAAAATAATAAAAGTTATAATTTAATGAAGACATTATAACAAAGATATAAAGCAATATAACATTAATCTTTTGGATGCTACAAAATTATCATTATTTAATCATAATTATGCTAATAACATTAAGATACGCTGGAATGATAAGTTGCTGCATTGATAAGTATAATATTTTATAATTTATTGTACAATAACTACATAATAAACTACGTAATAAATTTTTAGGCTCGATTAGCTTCTATCTACTAAATGATATTAGAAAGCGAGAAGAGGACTCAATCGTTTAGAATGCGTTTGCGTTCGACGTTCCCTCGAGAGTTTCAAGGGTAGTGTGCGAGAAGACGGTTACCATAAATATTTTCTTGTAATTTACCTAATTATTTGTATACAAAAGTAATTTAAGTATCATTTAATTTTAATTAAAAATAAAAGAGATTAATCGTTTTCAATTCTTATATATATATATATATATATACGCAGTAAATTAAACATAATCAAATGTTCTTATTTTATAAAAAATTGTTATTTTTCTTTCTTTTAAACAAATAAAAGTTGTTTGTCTATATTTATAATTTTAATAAATATTGCATAAGCATTTCAAGTAAAACTTAAATCAACTCATTGACATTTCCATAAGTATTAAATTTTTAAAATATTTCTTACGTACGCTTGTTTATATATAAAGTATCGTATATTATGTATCCTTTTCAGCTGTTCTTTAAATTCATGCTGGTATCGCGCATATTGCCAATATGCGCAGATGCTCTAGCATTGAACGCAATCATATATTTTATCATAAAAACTTCTTATTGAAAATGAGATCCTGAACGTCCGATAACGTAAGATAGCATGTCAAGAAGTGGTAAATGGTAAGGACTGTCTTGCAGGATTAACTACTTTCGAAAACAAGAAAATTTCTTTATAAATATATGAATTGGTATTTTTGGGTGATTATAGCGTACAAACACATGGTGATCTGGCGATTAAAAGTTACGTCGGGACCGCGTTACAAAAAACTAATTTTCGGTTTTATTGTACGACGATTTATCGCGAGAAGAGACACGATCCGACGTATCCTCCGACATCGAACTAACGAACGCACATTTCAACCGATTTTTTTAACGAATGACGAAGGCTCCTCGCGAGGGATGACATTCCATCGCTAACGTCTCCGCGCGACGAATCGAAAGTCGAGAGATCAGATTAGAATCGGGGGAACGCCTGGGAATTTATCTGCGCCCCAGAGAAATAATCAGCGGGATAGTGGAGTCCTCGAGAGGCAGGTATAAATAATTCTCTCGCGTATAGTTCGTATGTTATAGGATACGGCGATATATCTGCCTCGGGGAAGAACAAAGACTTATCAACGAAAATGTCGTTATTCATAATTAATACGTCGATGCAAGTTCAATGACTTTGTTCGCATGTTAGAAATTTTATCATCTTAAATGTTTATCATTAAATTAGTATTATATACATATATAAATTTAGCGATTTTATGTAAATTAAAGATGATGATTGGGCCGAAATATACAATATCAACACCTTCATTATATGTTGAATTTTCTTTACGATACAATCCTGCACAAAATATAGCAATGGCAGCGGATGGGGAATTGAATAATAAACCGATCTTAGAAAAAGGCATACCGTAATGCGGGCAAGATATTTATTATATGTAAAAAGTAATGCGTGCGCGCACACCTTGCGGCGAGCTCGGAATTCCGTCGCTATTCGCCAGATTAAACCGTGTCTTCGTCGCGCGAAATAAGGCAGAAGGGCTCGGAGTTAGTGAACAAGAAACGGAATGCGCTCTCGTTCGAAAGCGGCCCGCTGATTGAGGACAAGCAAAACGAGGGGAATTACTTACTTCTGCTGGCGAGAAAGATTTCGATGGCCATATTTTGCAGCAGGTAACGTCGCGCGAAGATTGCACGTACTTCGGAGAAGTACCATTTTCCATGTAAATGATCGCAATACTTCAATACCTGTAACAAAAAAAAAAAAAAAAAAAAATTAAAACGCGCCTCTTTTATCAATCCTTTCAGATCAGAGCTTAAGAAGAGACAAATAATTATACCTATTTCTATTTATCTACAGTATTAAGACTGTGATGTTACGTAAGTAACAATTTAGAATTTCATTTATTTATAATATTAAATTCATTTTACATACGCACCAGTTAACTTACATATTTTACGAAAACGATCTGTGTAGAAATCTTATCGAATTATTTACAATCATTTTTAAAAGATGCTAAAATAAAAAATATTTATATAATCTAGCAATTAATTATTTATCGCAATAATACCTTTTTTAATTAGTATTTCGAGTATTTTCTACAAAGATATAATAACGTGCATGGGCATCACTAGACAAATGCCCAATTGGGGACCAAAACGGGATGGTGCGAGGATACGAGTGCATGGCTGGATATAAGTATGCAACTTCGATGCAGTAAAGTGTGATGTGATATAGTGAGACTTGCCGGTTGCAAGATGGCCGTCATGGTAGGAGGAGCCTCCCCTGCTGAGGCGAGAATCGATCCCAGGACCTCATGGACTTGCGCTCTCGAACGAGTCGTGAACATCTCGTTGGCAAAAGAGGGAGGAGATGGAGAACAAAAAGAACAAGATTTGGCGAGAGAACGAACACAGGATGGAAGGAAAAAGATCGGCGAACACGATGAAGGAAAGAAAGGAGGAAGAAGAGGGGCGAAATAAAGGATCCCTATTTTCCACCCCTAACAAGGCCTTCAATTTTTGCCTCTTAATGAGGACGTACTGTGTCGGCCGCGATGTCCTTACGCGCGGCGAATGAAATTATCCTCGAGATAATTCATCGAAATGATCCCTTCAGCTGATTACAAAAAATCTCTGATCAAACAATGCCAATAAGATCCTTATCCGATATCTTGTTGGACTTGTCAAAGTCGTTATCGGTAATTCGCAAATGTCTTAATATCAATTTTCGTCGACACTTTGATGACAGAAGAAAAAAAAAAACGGCAATAGCGTACTGAGCCGAACGCATAATTAACAATTCAATATCAATTCAAATAGAAATCATGATACTTTGTCGGGATACAATTAGACAGACATAGAATGCCAAGCCTGAGGGCTGATCGTCTATAATTGTTTCAATAGATAGAAAATCAATAAATAATTGTGCTCGTTTTGCTATTTAAATCGCGATCCGTTTAACAAAATAACAATTACGAGAAGAGATTTCAACCAGAGACGCATTATAATATATATAATATACATATTATACATATAAAATTTGTAAAAATAAATGTTAACATTTTTCAATAAGATAGTCATTATCTTAACAAAACGAAACACTTAGCGCTCAGTTCGATAAGCGGTTTCATATTTTTAATAAATATAATTTTTTCAATTAATAAACAAACTGTCATAAAGAACGATATTGCTATAGTAAAGTGGGATACTTTATATGGTATTCGAAAGATTCCCGAATCTAATATTGCTATGCCTTATATTAAGTTAAATTTATTAAAGTTATTTTTTAATATTTTTATGCAAAAATACCTTCGCGGTAAGTCATCAAAGTAAATTCTTCGCATGATGATGTGAGAGATGAGCGTGAGAAATAACTCAACATCATTAACAAAGAAAAAAGGGATATGTCGAAATATTCTGAATCATCAGCCGCATATTAAACACTAATGATGATGTGCCGCGTACATGTCAAAATTACAAGTCTGTAAGCGGCTTGAACTCTCTCTGGGGTTAGAAATGTCACGACTGATTTGTAACAAGTATCGAATGTCGGCGAAAATTGAGGGCGCAACGCAGATATAACGCTTTCTGCAATTATTGTTAAAGAGCATGCAGTTATTGTAAAAGATATGGGACATATTTTTATTTTTACTTTTCGCGATTTTCGCTAGTCATCGCGGCGATTTTACCGAAAACGTCGTGCGCGACGAACGCAACGCGCATGGTCGGAGACCAGTCGGGGAGCGAACGCACAAAGCCAACCCCTAGGGCGATCTGCGCAAGCTCTCCGCAAACACTGTTCAAGATTGATAACGGCCGCGTCACGGCTCAGAATCCATTATTTGGATACCTGCTACCGCAGTTTACAGATATATCACGTACTCTGCATTAAATCTTGCCAAGGATTAGATAGGCTCATCCATCGTTTGACCCCCATGCACGCAACATACAACCTATTGTTTCGCCTTCTTGCTGCGATTGCGTTAAATCAACGAGGACAATCCTTTAACGAAACAAATTTTGCTACTGATATTCACGCGTGTTTTACATAGAATCATTAAATGGCTCTCTCTTTCCTTCTTTCTTTCTTCTTTAATAAAACATATATTATTTTATAAGATACATCATATTCGTGCGTTATTTTTAATATGTCATAAAGCATAGAAATATATGAAATATAAAGACAGACAGATAAATAATAATTATATGCATATAAGAAATATAAAACTCTGACAATACACAATTCTCTTTCTCTATATATAAAAATATACTTGGCGTCGCGACGCCACCGCGTCGCTCGATAAAGATATTTATATGAAGAAATGCGAGATATTTCTGCGCACATCCGTTATATGTATACGCGTATCATATTCATCTCGTGTAATCGCGCGTCTCAAAATGCGCATCGTATACGACAGAATGTAAAAATAATACGTTTACACGTCGCAAAGCGAAACGGCGACCGGGTGGCAAAGACCACACGTGGTTAAAGAGAGGTCCTGGCCGTGGAGTGTCAAGTGATACGCGATTAGAGCTCCCCCTGTCTCCTTGCTCATCTCTCGCCAACCGAAACCGTCCCGGACACAGCGGAGCACCGGGGTTGCATCATCGACGACAATGGGCGACGCGATGTAACAACATGTGTCGCGTTCGCAAGGGGGTCCTTCGCCGCTGCCGCTCCTACGTACACCGTAGGGGTATCCCATAGAATGGGATACCACTTAGCAGCCTGCCGGCGGTATACAACAAACAGATTAAGCGCCGGACAATAATAGACCCGCCGCGCTCCACTCGTCGGGCTCACTTGGACGCCTACGAGAACCCACCGCGCTTCGAGTGCTGCTTCTCTTGAAATCACGATACAAACGGCAAAGTGTAAAGTGTGACGCATGAATGACCGGTGGAGGAAAAAAAAAGTCATGTTTATATATATTTCATTTATTCGCCAAGTTTTTATATATAATTTTTATTTTGTCCTTCTGTAAAATAGATTGATAATTTGTATTTAAAGGAGAGTATAATAAATCTAATTATTAAAAAAAAAATAGCTTAAATAAAAGGATGAATGAGACAGTCTAGAAATCGTACTTTTGCTTTGTAACATACACACATTAAAGGCGTATTGAATTAATTTTTATCCATTTTTATCTGAATTTTTCACAATATTTTAGAGATGCAAGATATTTGTATGCAAATTCATACAATATTATGAGTAGACCACAGTGGAAATGAACATTGAATTTCACAAAATCATACTCGTTGATCGTAACATCATCACGCTGGGGAAACAGACGGCATCTGTTTCCGTGGATGTGGCGGCTAATGCTCGAGACATTCGTGGCGATCCCAAGCGACGATGAGTTATGTGTGACACGTGCGCGTTCTCATACCTTTATTACCGCAGCATCGCTGGGAGATAACGCACGGCGGCATGTAATGCACAAAGGACGGCTGCACGAGTCAGGACTCGTCCTGTGTTTCATTAAATTTGCCGCAGCGAGAACAAAAAAAAAAAAAAAAAAAGGAAATAAAAAGCACATCGCACGCGTACATATTTCACGTGCGTAACGAGGAAATCGCCAACGAGCACGAAAGACGAACAGAACGTGGTAGCAATGAGCCGACCGAGCTAATGACGCTCGATACACAACGAAGAACGATGTTTTCCCATTTAATTAACCCGTACCCGCGGCTTTTTCCCAGGTATCATAAAGCAGAAGATAATGCGACTTACTTCCGGTAAAACAGATGCGAACGAGCAAGCCGGCTGTCGCGTCAAACGGCTCGCCTAAACTACTAGTCCGTGTACGCTAAAGAGATTACAACCGACGTCGTCATCGTTGTTATTAATAATTGCATTGTAAACAATCGGCGTTTAAATGTTATGCAGTTTTCAACTATTTCAAGTATTTACGATAACTCTATCGCAATTTATGTAATCGAATGTAATTGTTTCCTGATCTCTAATGAAAGAATACATGTTATTCTCAAATGGAATTCTAATGTTATTCGATCAGATGATTCGCGCGGATCGTTTCTCTCAGTGATGGATTTACGTAATGATTGGGGCGATTTTTTTCGAGATAAAATCTCGACATTTGGAACGATCTCTTTTTCCATGCCATTTGACAAAGAAACCGTGAAATACGTACTCCAAGGTATCCATCGTTTTTCCACCGGCTGCTGAAGCTCGACAAGCGAGTCCCGGATTATCCGGGATTACGCGGGGATGTTCATTCGAGCTGATTTACAAGGTCGACTCGATGCGCCGTCTGCATAGACCAGAGCAAGAGAAAGAGACTGCTAGAAGATACGTCACAGTCCCCGATAGAAATATTACACAATAGAAACACGAGAATCTACGCAATGGAAACGAAAAGTGTTCTTACGCACGCCTGTTGTAAGTATACAATACCGAGCGAAATATTTTGGCATGCATCGATCGCCCGAGTTTGCTCTTTTATCCACCACAATGATGATTCCGAGCTATCGCCGATTGCAAATTCGATAAGTTTGACATTTAAAAATTATTATTTTTATATTAGCAAATTTATATTCGAGTCATCGTGTTAATGTTGCATCATCCAGTAGCTTCCGATCGAAAGATGATCTCGCAAAGCGTCATCTCCCAGCAAGGCTGCGAGAACATCGGTGTAGAAATAATTCAGATGATAAACGAATCAAGTCGAAATGGGATGATGAAAGGCACATTTAGGGCGGAAGGAGCCCGGGTTCTGCCTTAATGCGAGGGCTGATGTAGCAGAACGTTTGACCCCTCGACTCACCGACGCAAGATGGGAGAGCGAAACACGGAGAGCGAGACAGAGAGCGCGAGTACGACACACGTGCTTGGCTCATGAATCAAGTCGTATTAGCGAAAGCGAAGTAGGGACCACCGGGTACCAATCTACCACTCCAACTTGGAGTAGATTGGATTCCCGAGCTTTATTCGATTATCCACGAACGAGGAGCACGAATTGAACGTGGCGCGACTCTCTGGTATAACTCGCCGTTTCGCTTCGTATAGCTTTAGCAATCGGAGCATAAACAACGGGTCGGACAATAATGAACGATGTAATAAAGTAAATAAAATGCAATTAAACTATCGCTATTTCTCCCTAGTGTTTCATAAAATACAAGATTGCATTTTTGATAATAGATAGTACAAAATAATGAAAGTAAGAGGAGTTAACAAGCGATAACAAAATATCGCGGCTTATTTTTCACGTTGACAACAATGATTGTTTTCTTTTTTATAGTAAAGGATTGAAAAGATCGAGCGGGTGCAAAACGATATTTGCCGAAGATATGGAGGTTCTAATCGGCGAAATCTCGCGCGCTGAATATCTGACGTATCCGTCTGTTCGATCGGTATTCTTCGGATATATTTGTATAGCGTGAGTTTTTACGATCGTAGTATATAAAAGAGAGGTTCTTTAGTATCTCGTGTTTGTAAGCTATTTTTCGTCGCGCCCACCTGCCTCTACGGATGTGTGTGTGTGTATGGGTGTGCATCTCATCAAAATTGAAGCTGCACACTTATGTTGGCGTGCGCGAATAAGGGCGAAACATTCGTCGACACTTTCCATCTTTCACACACACACATACAAATGCCAATGTTCAATATTCAAATGATCCTTTCAACAGACCATTATCGTATCTATTCACTTGGTCATGTCTGGAATTATCGTACCATGAAATCTGGCTCACCCATTCGCGGAGAATGTCAACCAATATACATGGCATATGAAAGTAACAGGTAACTACCCATTTGAATAATTGCAAACATATTTTGCAAAATATTAATTTGTATTGTCGCCTTATGTATGTAACAATATTTTGATTTAATAAAAAAATTTAAATCTATAAAAATTTTTAATCCTCTAGTTTGATTTATAAGATAATATTTCTGTTACTCTAACATTAACATCATCATCATCATCATCATCATCATCATCATCATCACTATCATGATAAAGTCTTACGCATGACTTATGTTAGGATGATAGGATGATGCATATAATTTTTACATTTTAATTAATAAAAAAATTAACAATTTTGTATCGAAATTAGAATAATTTAATTGAAATATCCCTAAAATCGACACACTACAAATCGTCACTTACTAGTGACGGAACATCATACGGTTCCACGACCCGCATAGCTTAGTTTATCGCTGTCTATCGATAGCAGAGACCAGAAGAAGGAGCAGTGGAGGAGGAAAGGTACAGGGAGGCGTGGTACCAACGCGCACGCTCCATGTGACCCTGTCTTTCTGGAGGCGGGACTTTAGGAACACAGCTACAACAGAAGTGGAACCAGCCGGTGGTCAGCCGGCGTTCTCTCTGTCGTCGCGCGCGCCGGATATCTCGAGCCGATACCTCGTTGCACGTACAACACCTGCCGCACGATTAGGCACGCACGATTCGTTTATCCGTAACCCGTTTCGGCGACCTTTCTCAAGACTGCGAGTTTCGTACGCTCCCCCGTATTACCCCTGACTCGAAAATCGAGACGAGATCGACGTAGCGCCGTTAGCGCCGCTAAAATCATGCACGGAAAAACA
Organism: Polyergus mexicanus; assembly: GCF_030449975.1. Lineage (NCBI taxonomy): Eukaryota > Metazoa > Arthropoda > Insecta > Hymenoptera > Formicidae > Polyergus > Polyergus mexicanus. The sequence goes on from NW_027223341.1 coordinate 5,329,613, forward strand.
ATTGACGATAATAACCAACGACACCGATAGCATGTTGATCCGTGGAGTGAATATGCGTATGAGAGAATGAGATTCGTTCGTCCAAGCCGGAAGGAAGAACATCCTCTGGATCGTTGGAAGAGGACAGTCTCGTCATGATGTTAGTTCCACAAGATATCATGGGTGGCCCATCGAAGATGCTGTATCAAATGAACAAGTATTACGCCGAGCGGGTGCAGGCTCGCATGGGCCAGGTGCAAAAGACTATACGAGAGGTGTGTAAGGTCGTACAGGATGTACTGAAGGAGGTCGAGGTGCAGGAGCCGCGCTTCATCTCTTCCCTGACCGAGTGCAACGGCCGCTACGAGGGCCTCGAGGTAATCTCGCCGGGTGAATTTGAGGTGGTCCTCTATTTGAATCAGATGGGTGTCTTCAACTTCGTTGACGACGGTACACTGCCGGGCTGCGCCGTGCTGAAACTCAGCGACGGACGCAAGAGGTCAATGTCCCTCTGGGTGGAGTTCATCACCGCGTCCGGCTATCTGTCGGCTAGGAAGATACGCTCGCGATTTCAGACCCTGGTGGCGCAGGCCTGCGACAAGTGCAACTACAGAGATTCGGTAAAGATGATTGCCGATACTACCGAGGTGAAGCTACGTATACGCGAGCGATACGTCGTGCAAATCACACCGGCATTTAAATGTTCCGGCGTATGGCCGCGATCTGCCGCCCACTGGCCGATACCGCACATCCCTTGGCCGCATCCGAACTTAGTGGCAGAGGTCAAAACGGAGGGCTTCGACTTGTTATCGAAGGAAAGCGTCGCGCTACAAGGCAAGCAATCGGCGATGGAAGGTGATGCCTGGGTGCTGTCCTTCACAGAAGCGGAAACCAGATTGCTACAGGGCGGCTGTCGCCGAAAATGTCTCAGTATATTAAAAACCCTGAGGGATCGACATCTCGATCTGCCCGGAAATCCGGTCACCAGCTATCACATGAAGACACTACTGCTGCACGAATGCGAGAAGCATCCCCTCGAGACCGAGTGGGACGAGGGATGTTTGGCCGATCGCATCAATGGCATCTTCCTGCAATTGATTTCCTGCCTGCAATGTCGACGATGTCCGCATTACTTCCTACCGAATCTTGATCTTTTTAAGGGAAAATCGCCTAGCGGTCTAGAGAATGCTGCGAAGCAAGTTTGGAGACTTACTAGGGAGTTGCTCACAAACAGCCGCGCGCTAGAAAAGCTTTAGCGTTTTCCATCTCAAGAACATCAGAAAACGCGCGATAATGAAGAACGAGAAATCGCTCGATGACACGTATAACGGAACGTTGTTGCCACCCTATGGTGTTTATTCGATACGAACAATTAGTTATTATTTAATATAAATGCTTGCATCGAGGGTTTAGAGAGATGGTGCATTGTTATAAATAATTATTAATATGTAAGCCATTTAAATTTGTAATAGTACTAGTACTCATAATAGTACTCGTTTTCTTTTAATAACAATTATGGTTCAAATTTAATAATGATTCAAACAATAATAATTTTTAGATAAATAATCGCGTATTTAATTTTTCTTTAAACGTTCAAATAATCTAATATAATCCTGTTATTATTAATTAAATAAATATTTAGCCGTATTTATTATGTTTCGCTTTTCTTAAAATTGATTATATTATTATTTATATTCAAAAATATTGCCGATTAAATGCAGAAATAAAACTAAGTTTATACTTTAACAAATTGTAGAAAGAAAAAAAAAAAAAAACCAAAATTAATTTATCGTTTAATAATTGATTGGTGAGAAAGACTAGTGTTCATAAGATAGGTAAGCAGACTTATGTGAATTGTAAATATCCAAAAAAAGAAAGATATGATTCATTTGGCAAGAACATGCCATGAAAAATATTGTACGTACAGCGCGACGACTCCGTCTTACAATTAGATTCCGGCAAGTTGCAAGTTTTCTCTAAAAAATAATATATATGAATTTTTACTTTAAATAATTTATATTGCTGTAAGATAAGCTTCACGATAGTTATCTCGCGCGAGTATAGTTAAATGTTAAATACATAGCATATATCGATATATATCGATATTATAATGCATCACGTTGCAATATAAATTGTGCAATTAATTCTGTCGAAATAGAACATCTCGTATAAATGTTTAGTGTGATAACAATTATTTCATCTCAATTCATCAAACACAATAAATATTAAAATTATAATCGCAATAAAATAAAAAGATAATTTCTTCAGATACACAATCTTCAATTTTCAATATTCTTTAAAAATTTTACATTATGTTCTGCATAAAACTTGAAACTATAAATGAATTTTTCTATACTTTGAACGATATATATTTTAATAAAATCATCTTTAATTACATTTTAGTATTTTAACTTGCTTGTAAAACCATAGAAAATATGTAATTTATTCTAACTAATTATTATTGTAATTATCTATTTATCTATATGTAGCATATTATGTTATTCTTATTAATCTAATATTTATAATCGATTAATAGCAAGCTTCCGACGGTAGTTTGAATATCATTGTTATATGTATATATATATATATACATATGTGTAGTATAGATATTTTTATATTATTTAAATAATATTTATTTTTTATAATTTTGAATCATTATTTAAAACACGAGAAATGTAAATAATTAATAAATGCATTTATCACCATTAATTAAATAACTATCTATTCCTAAAACAAACGATGTTATCCTATTTTGAGATAATATCCAATTGTAATTAAGAAATTTAATATATATTTATCGTATTAATAACTGTATTAATCGGGAAAATATGCTATTATATATAATAGAATTTATATGATTTTTTAAATATGTTAATTAATTACATCCATAAATAATAAATAATTGTGATTATTTACGGTATGCCAAAATTATTTAACATAGTTATCACAAAAAAAAAAAAAACACTAAATTTCTGTTTTATCAAATATTACTTAATTCAACAAACTCTTTTTTTAAGAAAATACTCAAAATATTACTTGTATGGTTGGTAAACCATTTTGTAATGTATGATGAAATATGTGCATATATCGTATATTTCTTCTCTAATTATTTTTCTATGGAATCGCTCCTCTACTACAGAAATATACTTCTCGTAATAGTACTTGTATATCAAATTATAATGAGCGTACAATTATTATGCCAACTTGTATTTAGCTTGTATGTGTAAGAGCCTGAAAAACTCGCTGACAGCGAGGCGGACAATCATTATATACGCCTACATAAAATATCACATCCTTATCTTAATTTTATCTTTAACGTTCCGCGTCTTCCTTTCCTGACGATGACATTCGTTAACCGGTGCCATTCGCTTTCCTTGCTTTACTACACATTCGACCACTTCTAAATGCGTACAATAATTGTTATTGCACTCTAACACGAACAGTAAAGATCTCTATTGGCTATGGAATTTTAAACTAATGGATATTCTCCACTGCAAGAGAAACCGTAATATATTTTTATTATTATGTATATTAAGTATATTAAAGTTTCTATATCTTTTTTTTTATAGGGTTTTCTTCACTATTTTCTCTATTTCATATTATACTTGAGAAATCGATAGTATTACTAACTACAGATATTATCAACGATAATGCTATATTATTTGTGGTAATTGTTGTTGCTGCTAATGGCGTTTATTGTAATTTTATGAAATTTAAATTATTAACTGTTTTCGCAAAAATTATTTTTCGTTCAGAAATAATTAAGACAGTTTATACACGTAAAAAAAAAAATGCTGTTGTTTCAATTAAAGTTTACGCCACGAGCTGCCAACAAACATATATAATTCATTCCATGATATTTTTATTAGACTAAATATCTGAATTATTAAAACAACTATCCAGATATTTGGTCCAATAAAAATATCATTGAATGAATTATGTATGTTTGTGGCAGCCCGTGACCGTAGACTTTAATTGAAGCAATAGCATTTTTTTTTCCCATATACATTTGTATGTGCTCCAGGGCAACATTTCTCTTAACGATTCAAATATTAGAATCAGCAACAATAATAAATAAATTATTGACCTCTACCGACTTTTAACGCTAACTCATTGGAAACAAAATATGTTTGACGTGAAAAAATTTGAGGTAACTTTATCCGGCGGTACGATTGGGATCCACCATGTCGAAAATTTCGGAGTAACTAAAGGAGCTGCAGGGAGGAGGAATCGAGCCCTTGCGGATAGGATATAAAGTAAGCAGTACCTGCATAATTCATGGGGTGGAAGAAAGGCTACCACGAGGGGTTGCCTCGCGTTTCCTTGGTTCCTGTATCGTGCACACTATACATAAACGTTGCCGGAGCGCGCTTCGTGTGCCCACAACGGATCGATTCTGTCGGTCTGGCACAGCTAACCCCCCGCTTCAACAGCATGGCGAGCTTCCGATTGGTCTAAAAATCTTGCTGAGAGGCGTATTCTGTTGGAAAAGGCGTGCCAACAATGTTGTACGCCCGTGCTTGCCACGGAGGGTGAATGATGCGGAGAAGGTAGACATCAGCGCAGTCGGCAATCCGCTCCTGTACGGAGACGCTCGTGATAACTCTTTCTCTCGCTTCGTCGGTGTTTACGGCATCCTGGTGTCTGCTGTAGCCCGGTGACGCACGAGGCAATATTTTAAGGGTAAATCTAACGCCAGTTCATAGACCTCGCGGCATTTCCCGTAATGCGATAGATCGTGCGAAGCGACTCAATGACATCCAATGCAGAAAGTCGCGTATGTAAAGACGCAATGATCCGAAGAAGCTGAGAAACCGCATAATAACCATCCGCGGACTTACAGGCGGTCCACGATGCTGGTACCGCCTGATATGATTTCGTCCCACTCCAGGATGGTCTACCAATTCAACAAGTACTTTGGCGAGCGTGTGATGAACAGAAAAAGCCAGGTAGCAAAGACTATTCAAGAAGTATGCAGAGTGGTGCAGGACGTTTTAAAAGAGGTGGAAGTGCAAGAGCCTCGCTTCATCTCATCCCTAACGGACTACAACGGCCGGTTCGACGGCCTCGATGTCATCTCGCCGACGGAGTTCGAGATTATCATCTATCTAAATCAAATGGGCGTGCTGAACTTTGTGGACGATGGCACCCTGCCGGGCTGTGCCGTACTAAAGCTCAGCGACGGTCGTAAGCGGTCTATGTCCCTCTGGGTTGAGTTTATCACCGCGTCCGGCTATCTGTCGGCCCGAAAGATACGCTCGAGATTTCAGACTTTAGTGGCGCAGGCCTGCGACAAGTGCACGTATCGGGATTCGGTAAAGATGATCGCCGACACTACCGAGGTGAAGCTACGGATACGAGAGCGTTACGTGGTGCAGATTACGCCGGCCTTTAAGTGTGCCGGACTCTGGCCTAGGTCGGCCTCTCACTGGCCTATCGCGCACATACCCTGGCCGCATCCAAATATCGTCGCCGAGGTGAAAGCAGAGGGCTTCGACATGCTCTCGAAAGAATGCATAGGTCTGCAGGGCAAGCAATCCGCCATGGAGGGCGACGCCTGGGCGTTGTCATTCATCGACGCGGAGAACCGGCTGCTACAAGGCGCGAGTAGAAAGCGTTGCTTAAGCATATTGAAGACTCTGAGAGATCGGCATCTCGACTTGCCGGGAAATCCAGTCACTAGCTATCACATGAAAACTCTTTTGCTCTATGAGTGCGAGAAACATCCTCACGAGGCAGAATGGGACGAGGGATGCCTAGCCGAAAGGATAAACGGTATCTTTCTGCAGCTGATATCCTGCTTGCAGTGCCGCAGGTGCCCGCACTATTTTCTACCAAATCTCGATCTCTTCAAAGGAAAATCGCCCAGCGGTCTGGAGAACGCCGCGAAGCAAGTGTGGAGACTCACCAGGGAATTGCTAACGAATAGCCGCGCGCTCGAGAAGCTATAATGACCGACGGTAGAAGTGCTTGTCGTATGATTCGTGAATTGATCTCGCGGATTTCATCACACGTTCCTACGACTGCGGTATCGCCGATTTCAACGCGCGAATAAAATATGTTTAATAAATCATATAACTCGGTTAAAAAATACGTGATATTATCATCGTTGACTAAAGACTAATAATGTGAAAGGATTTATATATATATAATATATTTTCCTTGGGTTTTGCTGTCATCGTAACACACTGTCAAGTCATTGACAAGCTCGATCTGCATTTTTATGGATTTCGCGATATCCCGAATTCTGGAGATCATATATATTCTCGTTTTCGGTATCTCAAAAATGTTGTAGTGTGTGTCAGCAGCAATTTTGTATGTGATGTTCGGTGAACACGTGATTGCTCGCGGACGATCTAATTAGTGCCATAAATACTTCGACGTTAGAGACAAGTTTCGTTTCTATTGTCGGCGCGAAATATTTGTTAATTATATTAAATAGCAGCAGAGAGAATCATCGCTCGTAGCAGTTTGTTGTAACGTCGGATTACAACGCTGTATATACCGATGCGTGTGAAATAATCTTTAACCTGTGGTATCCAAATGTCTTATCAAATTTTACCCGGTGAAAAGAAAGAATTATTTTTTACCTTTAACTCTTTAAGAGCTTTAAAACTACATCGAGCGATTATTTAAAGAACGTAAGAACACAAATTTCGATTAATAAAAAAAAAAAAATTCTCCCTTATAAGCTTTTTCGATTACTTTTAAATATAATGCTTTATTTCAACAGTTTCATGAATTCTCAAGTCTGTGATTCCAAGCACTGCCAATTCAGCACTTAAAGAGTTATAACATCGGATAAATTTTATCATCGATGATTTTTCACACAAAACTTTTCATGCGTATCGATTAATAATTTTACCCTGCAGTTTTGATAAAGTTTGATCGCGACTACGGTTAAAGATTCGACGTTCCTCTTTAATTAACTCCCTCGCGCAAACCCCGCCGCCTATGTAAATAAAATTCGAAAGATATTTATTGAACTGTAACGAAATGTGAAATACAATACTATTTATATGGAAGCATGATATATATACGCGTGATGACACATCATGCATACCTACTCCTTATCCCGACGCAATGTGCTGTCCGAAAAATCGGTCATCGTAAATATCGCCGAACCTCGTTGATAGTCACCGTGCGACGATCGTTAAAACCTTTCGAAGATCGAGTTAGGCCTCATAAATTTTACAGTCGCTCTCGCACTTTTTTTATACTTTGCGTCGCCATTGGAACTCAAGACAGAAGGAGTCGCGGAAAAACGTGTGCACGCGCATTTTTCTTTGCATTACGAAGCCTAGCGACGGTAAGGGTATCGCAAGTAAATCTAGTACTCGAAAGAACCGTTCGCGAAAAAATCATAATTTTTATATTAGGTGTACAACTTTGCTTCCGCCGTTCTTTTCCCCAAATTCGAGGCTTTATTGTAAAAAACTGGTTATATATTTATGATTCAAAGTATTGTCCATTCCCAATGATCGTGCCAATTCTTTTTGACTTTGACTCGAGTCTTCATTTAAGTAATGCCTTCAATTCTGCATCTTCGAAAACCTTCTCCCTTCCACCGCTATGCCGGTCTTCGACGTGAAAATCACCGTTTTTGAAGCGTCGAAACCACTCACGACACGTTCATCATAAGTATTTGAGAGCATTCGATGAGCCTCAGCCGCAGATTTCTTCACATTGAAGCAAAAAATTAAAACCTCCCGCAAATGACGAGAATTTGGCTCGTAAACTGACATTTTCAATCGAGAATAACTTTATGATGCGGACACAAATCGACTAGTGTTTCTATGGGGTTATGTTGACAGATGCCCAAGTTTATCGCATGACATCTATGATCTATTTATTTCGACCACTACTTACCGCTAGAGCCATCTATAGGAAAACGGCGGAAGCAAAGTTGTACACCTAATATTTAGTTCTTACGCTTTTTACTGTTATTTGAGAGAATACATTATCGTCTTTTCACGTTCGAAAAAACAGTTTTGCTTAAGAACGCACGTAAGATATGCATCGAATGCAAATTGTTGAACCTGGCTATTATTAATAAATCATTATTTATGGATCTGTGACAGAATGATATACGCGTAAAATTTTTTAATATCTCTTTGTCGATTTCGTTACCTTTAGAAATAAAATTACTATTGTACGTTATTTATTGACCTATCTTCCTTATTGATAACCTAATTGGATCTTATCTCAATGTTTTACCGCGAACGTTACTTGTACACACGATCGCCTATGTAATAATTTGCGACGAGTCAAACGGGTTTTAAACAGCTGCTTCTCTTAACACGTAAAAAAGAGCACCGTTGTTGTATAGGAAAAACTTGTCTTGCGCAAGAATAAATGCATTACGGTGATAATTATTAAACGGGAGCCTCTAAAGATTATATTATGATTCTTAAATGTTTTATATGACTTTTAAGTGTTATAAATGCAAGTATAATAAAATCTCGTCATACAAGCAAAAGATATTTTATAAAAAGAATCGCGTATCTCTAAATGTACTATGGTATCAATTTAACATTTTTCGGATATTATATTAAATTTTCATTCTAGTTAACGATTGCAAATAGTTTTTTTTTTTTCTCAAAGATATAGCATGATAATTGAGAATGTTTAATTGCTTTTCCATTAAGCAAACATATAATTCTGTTTCTTTCAATAATAATAATTGCAATCTCTTGAGCAGAATTGAGTTTGTTAGGCGGCTAATTAAATGCACAACGATAATTAACATGTGACGAGGCGGTTTTGTAAAAACGAAAGACTTATACCGGATCATTTTCAATTAATGGACATTACGGAGTAACGCGAACATTGCTCAAAGACTAAACGGAAGTAACAAATGGTTTCGCACGCATAATAGATTTGAAACCGCGTGTCAGTTGTGAAAGGCTCAACGTTTCAACTGGCATAAACGTGCATATACAACTGGCATTCGTTCAAATAACAATTACTAATAACGTGTTTACCATACGCATCAAAGAAACTTCAAATAGCTTCGTCTTTGCGCGCCATCTTTGAGGATATTATCTCTAAGTAATGTACCAAAATTGCTCTCGCTTCTTTCACATAAATTATCTTGTAAATTATCTCTAGATTTGAGAGTGAATGATATCTGAATTAATCTGTACTATATAGGATAAACAGATTGCATAGATTGTATGCATAATGCGGTGAAAAAATCAAATATTAATTATAAACGATAATAAAACAAGTATATAAAAATATTAAAAAATTAAGTAATGTATACTCTTAAAACGTTATTTACATAGGGAGAGAGAGAGAGAGAGAGAGAGAGATACAGAGACAGAAAGGAAGAGGCATAAATCAAATTGTACGAATAAAAGTATTATGAGGTCTTGTTCATTAATATGTAGTTATTTTCTTTTGTCTTTTTTTTTTCTAACGGATGTGAAAGTAATAACCTAGGAAGCGAAGTAATAACCTAATTAAATCAATAAACTCGTGCAAATTATTGAAATGATCTTTCAAAGAACACGGAAACATAATTAAGAGAAGATTTATTGATTTATCCGATAATATGCAAGGAAATGAGATTTACGTCAAAAGCAACTTCGCGTGTATCGTTGAATATATGTATGTTGAATGTTGCTGAAGAGAAAAAAATAATTCGTAATTTAATCCGTAATATATTTTTACGAGCAATCATTAATTTGCCATGTTGTATTACAGTTTTATTCGATATTCCGTATCAGCTCCTCGAGTATCGTCGATGCGTTAAATAAAAAATAAATATTTCGAAATGCGACATTATTAATAGATTTATTTCATTTCACGCTTGCCGGTACAACGGAAGATGATAAAATATTTTGCGCACAAGTACACCTCGCGCAAACGCAAAGTTTTTTTAAATTTCGAACTGATAATGAGCTGATTGCATATCACGTGGCTTGATGAGACCGTCGCAGCGAGTTGTACGAATTTACATGCTTATCGTTGCAACTTTCAAGGCAGCTCGATAGGCTTCGTTGCCTACCGTGAAAACAACAAGAAAGCAATACTAAATTAGAAATAGAGTGATTGCAATAAATTATCGCCCAATGGTAGAGTCGATTTTTTTCCAGATCCATTAATTTAAAATAAATAATCACATTGCTGAACGAATTTTATCATACTCGAAAGATAAATATACCACGTTGTTGTCTTGTCATTTTAGCGACAAGTGTGATCGTTTCAAGTATCGGATGTAGAAAAAAATCAGTAAAGAAAGCAAAAAAAAAAAGAAATAAAGAGAATGAAGTAAAAGAGATTCGGCCGCAGTATGCAAATGACTTTGATGGTTTCTTTCTTTTTCCTTACGGCGATGTCCGTGCAAGGGGGCCGCGAGGACGCTTTATCATTGCATCGGGTCCTTTAAGAACGGCGTCTGTTCCTCGGATTGAGCGCAGATCGCGCCAGGCAGCGCGAGACAAAGGCAGAGAATCCGCGAAAGCGAACATTGTAATTGGTAGAGGGGCAAGAGGAAGACGGTGACAGACAGGGACAGAGAGAAGATCGCGACAGAGTCGAGGATGAGCGTAGGCTGTGGATCCGTGTTCTCCGATCCACGCGCGCTTGGTACGAGAAAGCCAGCACCGATCCCCGGCTCTCCTCCTCCTTCTTCGGGGTGATCCCGGCCCCCTCGGCAGGGGGACCACTCCGCTATAAAACGTTCAGATAAAACCGCGATGTTTATGCTGCGGAGAGCGCGCAGAGAGAAGAAAGAGAAGGAGAGAGAGAGAGAGGAGTGCCGTGTAGAAGAAGAGATATACCTGCCGGCCGCGCGCGCCAACAAAATAATAAGACAAAAGATGCCGGGGGTGGACGACGGCGAAGCGAACGAAGGATCGAGGAGAAAAAAGAAGCGGGGAAGAGAGCCGCGATCTCTCAGGTAAGAACGAAAGAAGGAAGAAGGAGCGAGAAGAAGAAATGAACGCTGGAAGAGATAGGCCCGTGCGATCGGGTAGGATAGGGGGAGAGCCGTATCGCAGTGGATGCTGCGGCGCACGAAACGGTCGGATGGGAACGAAGGGTGCAGGGGAGACGACCAGAAAAGAAGAAAACCGGACAGGAATGCACGAACGAATGCGTCGTGTTACGGGCAACCCAACCGCGACGCTTATCTTGCGAGAGAGTGAGCGAGTTCTCATTAGAATCTCTCTCTCTCTCTCTCTCTCTCTCTGCATAGACCCGCGATCGACTATAAAGGATTCTTGGACAGTCCTCCTTGTCGCACACGAGATTACTGCGCATTATAATTTACATTTTATCGCAACATTGAGACGCGTACACGCGCCATACGATCGCCGTTTGCCTCTCGACGTTTTCTATAGAGAAGTAACAAGCGGGATCTCCTTTGGGGTATCTTTTGTTTCTCGTGATTGTACGCGATGCAAAATTTTTTACATCGACTTTTTCGAGAGATAAACAAATGTTACAAATAATAATCGATTCTATTTTTTTAAATAATATCCAATCGATCAAATTTTCGCAAAAGAAATTGAAATTAAAAGTATGCCTGCAAATTTTGACCCATTAATTTGAATACATTTTATATATTAATTTTTTTTTTTTTTTTTATCATGATGGAATTCCTAATTCACGAAAGGCGCATGCAACCATTTATATTTTATACCTCAGCTTTCGAAGCATTTGAGAGCTTATATGTGTCACAGTTTTATTAGACGACCGAGCGTTCCTCCCAGAGTGAAAAAAAAAAGCAGAGAAAAGCGTCTTACCTACCGGTAACGCGATACTACTCGTCAAACTTTTTCTTCTTTTTATGCATGCGTGAGTTTGTGAGACACCACGAGAGAGCTGTCGCGATGGAGCCGCCGAAACGAGATTGTAAAAATAACGCGAGAGCGTTAGTTGACCCCATGTAAACTGCGCTCGCAAATCGCGTCAAAAGAAAAATGTAAATATCGTTTGGGAAGAATTGTGAAGTATTCTTCTGCATTTAATAAATTGTAGAAGACTGTGTAATTTTCGGTAAAAAACAGCGAAGGACAACCTTTTGCATAAATCGTTCGAATTTATAGATTGTTATCGCTCCTGAGATACTTTATACGAATGTGTACGAATAATTGTTACTCTAATGTATTTACATTTAACACTTGTAGAAATTATTTATAAATTTTGAAATATTCGGCGACGAAGCAGACGAAAGAATGTGTTAACACAGTGCTACGATAAATCTTGTAGGATTAACGAGATTAAAACTAGCTGCGCGTGCGGTTTAATAAAAAGAAATGTTAAAAATAAAAAGAGATATATCGTATAATAATTCAAATATTATTTAAAAATTAAGGAAAATATTACACACACAGATATCTTCTTTTTAAATATATATTTTTTTTTTCAATTTTTAATTCCCAAAAATTTTTATATTAGTCGGTCTATTTTATCGAATGATTAAACCGTAAAGATTCTCATGGGGTAAGTCTGACCTGTTCGCGATGAGAATAATCTCGATTGCGATGAAACGCTCTTCCTCCCGGGTCGCATGTGCGCTCTTGTACCCGCTCTTGTACTCACTCCCGTACTTAGGAGCCACTTACTAACGGCATTATCTTACGGAACCGTTACAGCTTTATGAGCAAAACCACTTAGTGTATCGCGACCGTGTCAGCTAGGGCCATTGCGTGCTGATCTGCAACATTGATGAGGACAGCGAGGGGAACCGTCGCACGCCCCGAATATGCGTCGCAACGTCATCGGCACGCGAGATCGTAGCGAAGGGTAACGTTTCGTGCAATAAGAAATCGTGGTATCAATCCGGCGCGCTCTTTTACGTCACTCTACATGCGTATAATCCTTTCGAAGAAGTCTCTCTCTAATCGCAGGATGTAATGACGAAAGATTTGCTTGTGAAAAAAATGAAAACGCAGTGAATTAATCTTTGAACCTGAACTCTCAAAATTATGCAAAAGAGAAAGCAAAAAGAATTCAATGGTCGACTATTAAAGCCCACTTTTACGCTACTACAACTGCGTTATTATGATCGTTTGCGCGTAGAGATATAGCGAGAAATGCATAATCACGAGATATACTAGGTATACAAATATGAAACCGGAATTTGCCCATAGATGGCCTTAGCTGTCAATGTAGTTACGCGTCAAACCGCGTCATTGGCGCCATTATCTTCTTTTGACATCTGATAAAGATTTTCAACTCACAACAATACAAGTTTCATACAACAGCATAGTTTTTAATAGCGTTGAACATGTCGAATTTTGTGCCTGGAAACTACGATTTGCGGACAGCATTGATTTTCTGTTACCGTTTGAAGAAAACTGCTGCAGAATCGCATCGAATGCTTGTCGAAGCTTACGGTGAGCATGCTCTTGGTAAATCACAGTGCTTTGAGTGGTTTAAAACATTCAAAAGTGACGATTTTGACGTGAGAAACGAAGAACGTGGAAGACCACCGAAAAAGTTTGAAGACAGCGAATTGCAAACATTGTTGGATGAGGATGACGCTCAAACGCAACAACAACTCGATTTGAATCAAGCTTTGCGTGAAAAACGACCAGAATATCAAAAAAGGCAACACAAAGTGATTTTGCTTCATGATAATGCACCATCACACACAGCAAAACCGGTCAAGGAAACGATTGAGGCGTTTAGTTGGGAAATACTTTCGCATGCGACTTACTCACCAGACTTGGCTCCATCCGATTACTACTTATTTGCATCGATGGGACACGCACTTGCCGAGCAGCGCTTCACTTCTTACGAAAATGTACGAAAATGGCTCGATGACTGGTTTGCCTCAAAGGAGCAACAGTTTTTTTGGCATGGCATCCACAAATTGTCAGAGAGATGGGGAAAATGTATAGCTAGCAATGGGCAATACTTGGAATAAAATATTTTTTATCATTTTCATACAATAAACGTGTATTTTCTATACAAAAATTCCGATTTCATATTTATATACCTGGTACACGAGAGCGCAACGAGAGATTTGCATCTGGCAGGTAGTTCGATATTAACATAGAAGATAAGCGGAACGAGCGATGGAGGGTGTATCGAGAGTTAATAAAATAAGCTAAGCCGTTAGATAATCTCTTCTTTATAAAGTTCGACGGGAGGTGTTATCGCGGTAGCAATAATCGTGCCACTTTGCGTACGGACTTAACGAGCATCAGTTATAGCGAGACGGAGTCGCCGGATAGTAAAACTACAAAATAATCGCGATAAATGACTTTCTTGCGGTCCATCGATGTGATTTTGTCCTTTTCTCCTTATTGCGTCTCAGGCCTATCTCGCAATAAATACGTTACATCGAATTCGTTCGTTGATAGACGTGTTCTTTATTGCCCTAAGGAATGCGAAATTAATGAGACTTTTCAATAAGATCCGGGCATGAAACAGGTCTCGTTTTATGGCCATCCCGCTCCCAATGGCACAGATAACGACGTCGAGTGGGTGAGAAAAATGTCCCGGGCATCCGGTGATCTGGTTAACATCCTTGTGAGGGAGAGAGAGAGAGAGGGGGAGAAAGCCATCCGTCCGAATGTCGAGAGACAGAGAAAAAGAGAGAGAGTGCAGAAGATCCCAGACGCCTCTAAAGGCGGCGAGCTTTGTTCTAGGAGAAGTAGCTTCTTCTACGGATTCAAGTATCCTCTCTAGTATATGCCGTGTCGAAAATGTATTAAGCCGAAAATGTTTCGAGACGCGTTTTACTAAATCAAATGGGAGGGTAGAAGGCGAGAACCTTCGGACGCTGGCTTTAAATCTGTAAGTGGTAACTTTGTTGTGATCTTCCGAACGAGCCGTACGCGCTATTAGTGCTGCTACTTCCGAAAAAAAAAAAAAAACACACATCGGTGCTTCTTTCTTTTTTCCCTTTTACAATACTCAAGAATGGTGGTTAAAAGCAGATTAAAAAGTCAAAGATTTTAGATTTTAATCTTTAAAGTCTGGCACCTGTTAAATGTTAAATTTTCGATGTTAATTTGATATAAATATTTAAAAAAAATTTTCATTTTTTCATATTGACTACTAAATAAATTAATTTCGCAAAGAAATACACAAGTGAAACTATACAAACGACTTTGTCACGTGACTTTGTAATTTTTAGGAGAAGGCAATTTCATAAAAACTTGAAGGAACTCGCGATTGCTATATTTCACGAGTAAAATTCTTCTAAGTCGGCGGCAAATTGATACAAATGATCGCCATCTCGATGCGGCTCTCAATCCGATAAAACGCGCCCGGGGACAAAAATGTTACGATGACGGTCTGGGACAACGAGAAAAGTTTTATCGTATACAGAGAGTACTTTGCCAATAAGCGAAGCTTTCACGCGAGATTAAAGGATAAATAATTCCGCAAAACAGAGTATATTCATAATATATAATACATTCGGCCTTCGTATTCACGACGTTAATAGAAGTTTTATGCTTCAAACATTTTGCGCCTTTACTCGTAATTCAAGGCGAAGAAATTTAATCCTTCTCCCCGGACTGTTGCGACCTCGGTAATATCGTTAATACTGAAAGGGGTAAGGAACGGTCTAAGTGCACGCGAGACACAATTTATCATCGCGATAAATTAATTACTTTTAACTCGCGTCGCGCGCATTAAACCAATTTACCTTTCAATTATGCCGTTCAATTCTCCCACTATTCTGAAATATTCTGATTTATCAATTTAAAGATTCGATCTCTGCTTTTTCTAATAAATCACGATATTATATTAATAACACGCCTTACAAAAAACGGCTCTTGAATTTAGTGATACAAGTGCTGGATTAAAACATATATACAATATATCATGCGTAAAGAACGTGTTAATTAAATATTTAATTCGAACTTTGGAGGCCCGTCATGTCATACGTATAATGATATTTTTTTTTCTGCGCAAAATCTATCTGCGGCAACCTGTCGATGTTTGAACGAACCGGGATACGTCACGTCAAATCGACGCGAATCCGAATTCGATTAGTTTCCGGGGGTGGCGTCGACCCCTACGCGTGCGAGCGGAGATTTATGTTTGTAAAGTGCACGATGAAGAGAGCAGAGGGAGGGGATGTTCCGTTGCGGGGCGCGGGCGGGAAAAATCAGCCGTCAGTCGGCTTTTCCCGAGGGAGACTGAGCGCGAGTTTGTGGGAACGCCGACGAGAGGAAGAACAGGCGAGAGAAACAGCGCTCGCGAACATCACTCTATTTCTGGGTAGGGGAAGTGCCACGGGATGAGAGAGGCAAAGGGCCCGTAGAATTGATGCATCCTTTTGCTTGAATTATCGCCGTAGGTCCTACGACTTTCTTCGTTCCCCTCCAATCCCCTCTCTTATTCGCTACTTTCCGTCTTTCTCCAACATCTTTTCGCGCCTCCTCGTCCCCAACCACCATTCTCTAATAGTGGCAAGTGTATCGTCTATCGAGCTATTTTACGGAGCACCCTTTGCAAGGGCATGCCTTGGCTATTCTTTAAGTATCGGTTATAACTGCGTAGCACATACCAGGTATATAAATATGAAACCGGAATTTTTGTATAGAAAATACACGTTTATTGTATGAAAATGATAAAAAATATTTTTCCCATCTCTCTAACAATTTATGGATGCCACGCCAAAAAAACTGTTGCTCCTTTGAGGCGAACCAGTCATCGAGCCATTTTCGTACATTTTCGTAAGAAGTGAAGCGCTGCTCGGCAAGTGCGTGTCCCACCGATGCAAATAAGTAGTAATCGGATGGAGCCAAGTCTGGTGAGTAAGTCGCATGCGAAAGTATTTCCCAACTAAACGCCTCAATCGTTTCCTTGACCGGTTTTGCTGTGTGTGATGGTGCATTATCATGAAGCAAAATCACTTTGTGTTGCCTCTTTTGATATTCTGGTCGTTTTTCATCCAAAGTTTGATTCAAATCGATCATTTGTTGTCGGTAGCGTCATCCTCATCCAACAATGTTTGCAATTCGCTGTCTTCAAACTTTTTCGGTGGTCTTCCACGTTCTTCGTTTCTCACGTCAAAATCGCCACTTTTGAATCATTTAAACCACTCAAAACATTGTGATTTACCAAGAGCATGCTCACCGTAAGCTTCGACAAGCATTCGATGCGATTCTGCAGCAGTTTTCTTCAAATGGTAACAGAAAATCAATGCTGTCCGCAAATCTTAATTTCCAGGCACAAAATTCGACATGTTCAACGCTATTAAAAACTATGCTGTTGTATGAAACTTGTATTGTTGTGAGTTGAAAATCTTTATCAGATGTCAAAAGAAGATAATGGCGCCAATGACGCGGTTTGACGCGTAACTACATTGACAGCTAGGACCAACATCTATGGGCAAATTCCGGTTTCATATTTATATACCTGGTATGCATGGCTCTCTTTACGCGTCGCGATTAATGTTACGTTGTTATCGTCGTCTCGTTTTGTGGCAACTAAGGTACTCACCGATAGCTGCAGAGGACAGGACTCGAGAAAACGACTGATGGTTGTACGATATGTCTATGTACTCACCTGCAAGTAGAAAAAAATAAAATTAGAATGACGGTTCTTTATTAAAAACTACTTGCTAAATTGTTTGTTTAAAGAATATGTAGTGTAATGTTTGAATGGAGATTAAAAATCTTGAATTTCCATCTCTAAAATATTTCACACGTGTCACCGCCCATTGGAGTAACCTTCTCAACGAGATCTGTCTTTCAACGCGAGTCACCTCATCAATCCCTTCTCGTGACTGGTAAAAATAAACTTTATAATCGCAACAAAATATTCGTTACACGTTCGCGCGTTCTGCAACTCCGTGAATACCAAACAGATCGCGATACCAGCTAAACGTCTAAAGTGTCCGGTTTATAAACGTTCTTTAAGAGAAATAATAGTCATGCAGAATGCGACGAAGTGACCGGTAGTCGCTCACGTACGAAACGACGTTAACAAGTTAATGCTGCTCTGCGAGTAATTTAAACAGTCAGGCTTTTGGCTTTTGGCTAACTTTCACCAAATCATTAATTCAATATTAGAATCTTTATTTAGCGGGATATGTATATTGTTCGTAAAATGTCTTATTATATAAATATACTATAAAAGAATCAAATATAAAATTATTTTTTAAAATTTTAACTACAATAATTTAACAAAAGAAACAACATTGCGATACGATAATATGTTATGCTAAAATAATAGTCTCAGACCGTAAAAACTGCAATTCAATATAAATTATACCCTTTTAACCAATTATTATTTGCAGGATAAGGTATGGCGAAGACTCGTGTGTGATAAAAATTCAACCATAGGATAGAATCTATTAAATGAACGTATATTATAAAAACATTAGTATTGTTCTTCGAGAAATGGGCGGTGCGCGGCGAAATAGAGCCCGAGGCGACAGGAGATTAAATTAACATCGATTTCTACCAACGTTCGATTCTACCTTATTGATGAATTAAGTAAAATTTTCCTGCATTTAATTCGAATTTTATATAATTATAGAGATCTTTTGTGTGTGTGAGAGAGAGACTTCAACTCTTCTAAAATGTATTGCAGAGAGAAATACGTTGCATATCGCGATCAGCCGATCAATGCTAATGCTTTGTTAGTATCTCACAAATATTTTTCGCCATTATATGCCGCGACGACGTTCATCGACAAGCTACCAACAATTAATCCGGGCGAACAACAACCTAGAGCAGCGTTGTAACCCTACACTCATGAACCCTCAAGCTCGAATTTAGAAAGCAGAACCGGGAAAGCGAAGAGGCGGACGCGGATCTAGGCTTGATCTCGTATCATATTTCGTGTTATTCAAATGCCAACAATGCCATTAAAGGATTTCTTCGGTAATCCTTTCCCCTCGCAGTTGGCGAGAGGAGCCAATACTGCACGGCGAGAACATCGAATAGCACAATGCGCGTCGGACGTCTGCTCCAGGACAAATGAACGCAAACAACCATGGGATAATGCAGGATTTATCTGCGAGCTTTGTTCTTGCCGATCTTACTTAGTCGAGTCCTCTTTAGCTTCACCTATACATGGCGCTTTTACATCGCGAGGCACTAAGCAGAGTACGAACATCACGCTTCCGGTACTGATTTAAATTGTGATATCGAACATTACGTTTAAAATGATGGTCGAATTTAAAATGTAGAATATAAAACAACATTGTTATATTTTTTATATACGAGTACAGAGTGTCATAATGTTATTAATGATTGCATTATATCTTCTTTTTAATATTATTTTCCACTTCTTTTATCATATTGAATTTTTCGACAACTTATAATATAAGATATTGTTTCAATGTGTTGTAAGATTTGTGATTCATATGATGAAAATAAATTTGGATTTGCCATTATCTTTTTCGTTTTCATTATCGGTCCACTGCGTATGGTTTTCTGAGATGGACAGAAAACGACTATCAGATGGGGATGAAGTCATCGTCGGCAGAGCATCCCCAGCTCAGCCGTTCGGAAACAATCACATTATAATTTGTACATCAAGTCCCCGTCTACCCTCGCAACTTCGCGACATCAGATTCCCCTCCGACTGGTCAGACTAATGTAATGTAATGATCCCTTATTTCTTTAAGCTAAGAACAAATAAACGTGTAAATTCGATTACTTTAATTAAGTCGTTTCCTGCATTACAGATAAAGCACAAAAATTTCTTCCTCTCAAATCTTTCTTTATCTTCATTTTCAAGAATTTCTTTTAACGAAACGGCCGTTTTCGTTTAATCAGAGAATCACGTTCGACACTCTCGATGCCATAGATTTAAAATGATCGCACGCGCATATTTTTCAAGTGAAAAAAGAAATCGCAGATTTTCGCCAGCCATAAGCCATACCAGGAGGGAACGGGGAGAATCGATGAATAACACAAGCGAGTTCCTTGCGCGCACAAGGCGGTTGTTGAATTCGTAATAAATTTGGCCGAAGATGACGGGTTAGGCTAAGGATCATTAAGTCGTGTATTATAAATGCATTAAATACTTGGAGGCGATGGGATGAGTCAGAATCTCCACCAGCAACGGGAAGCCGGATTCTGAGAGGGTGGCAGGTGGCGCCAATTTTACGGGCCGACGGCTGTGACGGATGTAACGAGACGCAGCTCTGAGAGCATTCTGCGCGAGCGTTCGTCACACGTGGTCGCTTCGCTGGGCACGATGTCACGGCTTGTTTTATGGGAAATCGGGGATGTTGCGAGTATGAGAGGACTAAAAGTCATCCCCTTCATCGTATCAGATCGCAGTAAAAGATCGCGCGTATACTCGCAAGATTAAAAACATAAATTTTGAATACAACTGTAGAATTGTGAGTACAATTTTCAAGTACGTACATAAAGAATGATCAATATCTTTTTCGTAGCATTGTGCAATTGATTAAATTACCAATGTATCTGTTTGCTCGCAACGACAGTTTATAAAAACTATATCACAGTTGGTCTTAAACAAATTTTCAGGATATAACATACATTGTGCGAATGCCATATGTGAAAAATGTTGTGCTGTTTAAAAAAATTGTATTATTTGTTTTTTTCGAGATTGTATTGATTGATTCATACGTTTACGTGGACCTCGAAAACAAATCCGCTCGCGCAACATTCAACTTTCACGGAAAAGCACGATTATTCCAGATCCTGAATCATCGGTAGCGAGATTTTACACGAGTGCGTCATACGTGTTTTAGAGAAACGTATCCAGCAAGAATCATCTCCCCAAGAATTTCGAGCGTGCGTTGAAACGCACAGATATCGGGCCCACCGGATCTCCATAATACACCGACGGAGACGTTTTCCATTAACGTTGTCGTTAATCATCGTCACCTGACCATCCGCGAGGCGGCTCCATTTCACGACGTAACCGATGTTGCGGCCTTATCGATCCCCGAGGATGGATCGTGCTTGTTCTAGCCGGGTTGCGTGCACGTTATCGTCGTCCGATGAGAGAAAGGTGCGTGGCTCAGACGCGGCTCGGTTACTCCGGCGAGAGCTATTGTGCCAGGTACACAAATGATTTCCTAGATGCGTTGTACCTAGGCAGGTAGGGTATAGATGGTACGCGTGGCTCATTAGCACTAATGAGTAATGAGTCGATGATTAGAGGAGGCGGTACGGAGGCGTGGCGCCGCCTTGATCTCGCCGACGAAGCGAAAAGCAAATCCCTTCCTTCGCTTCCTCCTTAGCCGTGATTTTTTTTATTTTACCTCTTCGCCTCGTCTTATTCGCATCTCGTATTCCTCTTGTTTTTAAGGCCCTCTCCATTCTCCTGCCCGCAGCTCCACCACTCCGGGCAGCTGACGTTAAAGTACAGCTTGGATTACGCGAAACCACGTTGACCGACATCATGTTACCGAGTACTTTATTGGAGCAGGAGTATGAGAAGAAGAAAATTTTTTTTTTTTCGAACGCGCGTAAAACACGCGAATATTTCATATATTGTATTAAATTCAAGACACGTTGGAGTATTTTTCAATTATTTGACCGTGACGCGCGTTTAACTTGGAGAAATTTTTACGATTTAACGAAAAAGTAATATGTCTCGAGCTGCATTTACAAAAGATAATTTTTCAAGGGCGTGTAAAGGATCGGAAAAGATAAAAGGCATTGTTGGCTCTTGGCCCGAGGCGTCGAGTCCGCGTCAAGATGCTCACGTCAATTCCATCGCGGCTCCTCTGATGCCGCGCTGCTCTGATTAGGTCGTTAAGTTCGCTAATGCACCCGTAAACTTTTTAATTTTACGAACGATACTGAAAGACTTGATCCACATGCGTAGCGCGACAAACCAACCGTCCGATTTATTTTTAAGATTTTCTCCAAGTGTCACGCACAAAGTTGCATGCCGTATTTTTATAACAGCGTTTATTCATTGCAATTTATAGAACGGAAAGAAATTTCTTAAAAGGAAAATCAAGAAAATGATATCAGAAAGAAAGCAATTATGGCTGGTAAAGAACAAAACTCGCTTGTATATAATTATTATTAATCATTAAAATTATTCTTCCAACTTGCAATTTTTAAATTCGAGATACGCGTAATCTCAGCGTTTCTCATTTTTATTTAGTCTTGCTTATCATTCGTATCTGTTTGTACGCGTAGACACGAAAAGCTTATTTTAAACGTCATTAAGCCAAATGACAACGAAATATTATTTCCCGTAGCTACTACAAAGTATGTATTCCCATATTGCTCGGATATTGTTAAACAAATTTTCTCTAATAATAATAAGTTTTATAAATTGTTAGAAATATCTTTAATACTCTCTGAACGATAATTCTTCACACAAGCAACCAAAGTAATCCGTGATTCTTTATCGTAAATCGATACGATGTCGCGCTCGCTTCTTCTTCACACTCCCGGGTTTAGTAATAATAATATAAGGATAACACGCGAAAGAGAGAGAAAGAGAGAGTTTGTGTATGGGACAAGACTCTTGCGCGAGAAGGTATAACGGAAGGAAAGTATACGAGAGATATAAGAAAAAGAGAAAGAGAGAAAGAGTTTCGGGCCATGAAGTCGGTGTCCCGCGGCTAGTGTCAACGTTTGACTTTACGAGGGAGCTGGCAGGCATAAGAATGGGAGAAAGGCCGAGGCTCGCAGGGGTCCACGAAGTACAATGACCACCCGTTGCGGCGAGACCAACCCCCTCGACTCCCGAACAAGTTAATGTTATTCCGCATCATCCTTGTATAGTTGCGTTTCTATTAAATAGACGTCAATCATCTGATCCGGCAAAGATTTATGCTTCCTATCAGTAGACAGGGTGGGCCCGAAGCGGAGGGACATGATTTTCAATAACGGTGTGCCGCGGAGTCGCGAATGCCACGGTCATTCTTCGAAATAAACGGCATATTTTTTAATAAATTTCTTCTATACCTATATCCTCTACTATTTAGAAACAATTATCTTGATGCTGCTACTAACATAATTTATTTAACAGCGTTGTCGAACGCCTGCGTCTATTTCTTTTTATAGATTGTAAGAGAGACGCGTACGAAGAGAGCGAAAGAAAATTACCAAGAGATGTTTCGCGTGCAATCTCGCGGAAAACGGGTAGGTTAACCCTTTCTTTGCCAGCATCTTTTTGAGCTACCGCCGCCAATCGGGATCTTTTAAGAAACACCACTCGACCCTTTTCCTTTTTCCAACAGAGTAACCTGATCCTGTTATTCGCGCGGCAGAGCTCACGAGTTGCCGTGCAGGATATGGCCATCCCTTTTTTTACTCGTGCTGTTTTCCTCGGAGTGTAATATGCGTGAAGACGATCGGGTGGAAGATAAGTGAATCCCTTGGGTTACCGAGTCAAGCAGGTATCGAAAATGCACCGACAACCTACGATGCGCGCATCATCAGTAGCCAAGGTCGACGTTGTGAAAGGAAAGAGAGTAAGTACAATTAATAGTCGAATAATTTTGCGTAGAGACAATGAGATGTCGCTGTAAATTTAGAAATCAATAACATTCTTATCGGACTTTATTAGAATTTATCCGTGAAATTGAAGAATTTGAATTGCGTTAAGTTATGAAGACAAAGAAGAAAAGTGGCACTCTGAAAAATGGTAACTTTTTTATATAATTCACATCGTCGCTCGGCATCCTTCTCCAACGGATCTAGCTAATGCAAACGTTCCAATACGTTCGACAGTTTTTTCTCTCGATGCAAGGTGTCGCGGCTCAGCTGTTTTCCGTTCGCCACGAAGTACAACTGGAAATCTGCCAGGTGACGGCGGCGCTTCGGACCACATCCATCTTCATGTTCGGGGCCTGTTTGGGTCCATCCCTTCGGTCTTCCATCCTCGTGCGGCTCTCGACAACATGAGGAGTTCGAAGAGAGAAGAAGATAGAAAGAGAGAAGAATACAGCGCAGGAAAAGGAAACGAAAACGAGCTCAAACTTGCGGTTATTTATTAGGAGATTCTCGTTAAGGTCCCCGTCCTAGTCCACGGTCCGTGGATACAGCGGAGAGCTGTCACACCCGCGTTATCTCTCTCTCTCTCTCTCTTTCTCTGACCGACCGCATTGTTTTAATTTCCTACCAAAACATCGTCATCGTCGTCCTTTTTTTTCTCATTCTCTTTCTTCGAGCTTTTTCTACTATGCAGTTTACATCGTCGCGACCAACCTCGCTATCTTTGCCGTCGTTCTCGTCGTCCCCGTCGTCACCGACGGCGAACGACTAACCACGAACTCTTCTCGTGAGATACCATCGGCAGTTTCTGGTTAGAGACATCGGTGGCGGGCAAAGATGCGGCCTGTTGTCCGCCGCTGAGATTGATTGCGTCGCCATCCGAGAATTAAATAAGCCACGCGATAGTTTCATTCGTCGGCGACGTGGCGGGTCCTGGTCACGGGATCTTTCTACCTAATCTTGTCATGGGAACTTACTTCCTGCGATATTGGGAGTATCCGTGTTGGCACCATGATAAGAACCATTACTGATCGTTAAAGATTTAGTTGTTGAAAAAAATATCGTTTGCAAAGATTCATTAAGAAACTTAAGTGTATTTTTTATTTTTTTATTTTTTATGAAAATTATTTTTCAAGGTAAAATTTATTTTTAAGTTATTTTTTAAGGGTAAATATTAAACTCTTTTGCGTACAAGTTGGGATTTTTTTATATACTTGGCGTATTTTTTTTTACCTTTGTGAGGTTTTTTTATGTTCATTATTATTTAGTGGCTGATTAACGAGCGTGCGTAAATTAAATGATTTGAAAATGCTAGAGAATCTCTCGCGCTGCTTATCTCGTTATTATATTCTATTGGATGATTGCATAAGTTCGTGCCCGATTTAAATATAAACTTCAATAGATTATATTTTAGAGATAACACTTTTATTAATCAATTATATAGTCTCCATTCTTTTCTACAATGGTTTTCCAACGATCTATAAGCTTGTCGATTCCATTTTTGAAGAAAGAACTTGGTTTTTCTTGAAAAAAGTTTGTAAGATGACAGCTTCGACAGCTTCCTCGGAATTGAGATTCTTGCCATTTAAACTATTCTGCAAAGACCGGAACAGATAAAAATCTGAAGGCGCAATATCTGGAGAATATAGCGGGTGCTGTAGAATTTCCCATTGCAACTCCTGCAGTTTTCCTGCAGCTTATTCCTTTCAGTCAGGAGATGCGGCACCCACGTATCAAGCTTGGAAATGTATCCAAGCTTTTTTAAATGACAAAAAGCGGTCGAATTATCGATGTTCAGCCTCTCAGCAATATCCTCAGTTGTAATCCTTGGGTTTCTTTCCACTAAGGCATGCACAATGTCATCATCAATGCCAGAAGGCCGTCCAGAGCGGGGTTGATCCTCCATGTTGAAATCACCATTTCGAAATCTGCCAAACCACTTTTTGACTGTTCGGAGAGCAGGAGCGCGGTCCAAATAAACGCTTAGAATATTTTTTTGTGCAATCCCAACACTCACGCCTTTCCGAAATTCATATAGCATTACATGCCGCAAATGCACCTTTCGTTCTCCATTTTTAATGATTTCTCTTATGCACAAATGGACTTATCTGAACAATGTCTGACGCTAAATTGACATAAGACAGCGTCATCTATTCGATGTAAGCAACAATTACCACACGAAAACAATAGAACTCCGCCATGCAGTAACTTAATGCCATCTATGAAAATCGGGCACGAACTTATGCAATCATCCAATATGTTGCGTCCGTATCGAGGAATCTATGATCGGACGCGTGGCTCGCCAAAGATAAGCAAATAAATAAGATTATTTATCACAAAACCGTTGTACATTACGAACGTAATATACAGCTCGCGATATGTCACAACGGAACGTTTATGAGCGTAGCTAAAGGCATCTTTCGTACAACAACATCGGTACAATGTCAGATGTTCTCGCGACAACCCCTGTGGACACCGTCGTTTTCTCGGAGCCGTTTTTTCGTCTGCCTACTTGAACCATCCACCCACACGTTGGTCCTTACCATCATCACCGCCATCATCATCGTCGCTATTAGAGAGACACCGCATCGCATCTACTGTCGACACCGGCGCACCCACGCAACAAATCAAGCGAATCTTTTAATTGCCTGACATCTTTACGACTCCTATAAAACAATGAATAGGTAGGTATATAGATTTTGAATGCGAGAGAAGAAGATACGGGGAAATCGTATCCGCACGCAGAGATGGTCCCGGTCGTCGTCGTCGTCGTCGTCGTATCGGTGTCCGACTGAGACCGCGGTATATATCATGTTTACGGTGTCAGGGTTGCGTACCGAGTTGCCCCGCTGATTCGTGGGTCCCACGCGATGCCACGCGATTGCGTCAGTGCCCGAGCGTTGCGTTCCGGTCAGGCAACCAGGAATGTCCATTCCCAGGACTCGTTTCTGTTCCGAGCCTGCGGAAACCCGAGACGCATCGACCCTCTTGAGCGTCGAGAGTACTTCTTCGCCGTAATCTACCTGTTCCAGACGGAGAATGTTTCATGCTAATGGGTGGGGACCGCGTGCAAATCGAGGCGAAAACAAGACCCGTTGCTCGCAGGGCACATACGTACGCGCGTCGCTCGAAAAACATAGTTTACGGTAAGAGGTTCGGTTGTATATGTACAAGGATGTTCCCAGGATGATCCCCCCTTATCCGGACTTGATCCTGTCGCGAATCGCGACGCGCGAATATATTTCTGTTACGCTTGGAGAACGACGATGTATATAATTGTATATCGGCGAAGATTTGCGTGTGTGGTATCATCGTGTCGTCGATCTTCCGTCTTGCGAGCGAATGCAATTTACCTGCTTTTGCGATGCGACGAAGATATATTTTGTTAGCGGGATTCCTAAGAGCTTCGCGCGATAAATTAAAGAGACATACCGCATGTATATATCATAATTTTTCGGGATAGAGTTGCGTCCATAATTTTCTCACATTGCCAAGAAAGCTATGCGCATATATACACACATCCTCAGAATAGTTATTACGTACATTCTATTTTATAGAATTTATAGTATTTTCAATGATGTTATGGAGTATCTTTGGTAATGGCTGGGCCACGTTTGCCAATCATGTAAATCATCTATTCTAGATTTCTGACTTTTACAGAAATTTTTAGGTTATTAATTAATTTATATATAACGGCTCAAAAACATCCAATATTAATATAGCGCGTTTAAAGCTAGTATTAAATTTTCTCATAACCGTTCTTCGAATCCAGTAGTCACGGCAACAACGATCAAACTTATGCCGAATATTACTACTTCGTGTTCTTCCGACTTATCACGATATAAAAAAATTCAAGGTCAAAGAATAAATCAATCGGACAATCAAGAAAAACCAGTCGTAACGCGATTTGTACATTGATACTGCTCACGTATGCCATTAATAAACTTAGGTAATTAATGATCAACCACGATTATTCTCAAACACGATTTCTTCGAACCGTTATATACGATCGATAGATATATGACAACTGATCATGCTGTGTGATCGGTATTCCGAAGAATTCTTGACGAGGAGCATAGTTCCATTCGTCGGTAATCATTCATAGGGCAACGATCTATCTTGAGCAATGAAGAAATATTTAAAATCAAAAGTTGTCGAAAAATAAAATTTACGGAAAATTTATCAGCATTATATTAGGTGTACAACTTTGCTTCCGCCGTTTTCCTATAGATGGCTCTAGCGGTAAGTAGTGGTCGAAATAAATAGATCATAGACGTCATGCGATAAACTTGGGCATCTGTCAACATAACCCTATAGAAACATTAGTCGATTTGTGTCTGCATCGTAAAGTTATTCTCGATTGAAAATGTCAGTTTACGAGCCAAATTCTCGTCATTTGCGGGAGGTTTTAATTTTCCGCTTCAATATGAAGAAATCTGCGGCTGAGGCTCATCGAATGCTCTCAAATACTTATGATGAACGTGTCGTGAGTGGTTTCAACGCTTCAAAAACGGTAATTTTCACGTCGAAGACCGGCGTAGCGGTGGAAGAGAGAGAAGGTTTTCGAAGATGCAGAATTGGAGGCATTACCTAATAATAAAAGATTGGAAGTGTGTAAAAGATATTAAATGGCGTTATTAATCCTGCTTAAATTAGCGAAGATATATTGTTATTACCGAATTGGCGGCGAGTTGAACCAAAATAGAGTCTCGCGATATGAAGATTATGTAACAAACATATATGTATATATATGTATAAACAGATTGCTAAATGTCGGTTAGCCCTCGGGGGCGCCAGTGATAGTCTCGAGATACTCGTCATTCGCTGTGAGTTCGTTCGGCTTCGGCATTATGATCGCGGCGTCTGAGACCGCGGGGGGGCGCCGGCGCCGGCGCGTAAAATCTCTGCGTTACGAGTTCCCCCTTGCCGCGCATCACCGATGACCGGACCCGTCGTGGGGCCTCACACCACGTCAGGGCCCGGCAACTACCTCGGTCCGCCACCTTGCCTCTCGCGCATCTCCTCGTTCTCCATCATGGAAGATACGCCGCTACTCCTCCGTGGCTTTTGTTTTAAGGTATCCCAAGGATCTAGCGGTCGTGATAAATGGTACCCTTCGGGACAGGATCGATCGATAAACTACGTGCAACTACACGGTGACACATTCCCCGGCCGCGACAGAATTCGTCGGCTCCGGGGACGAGATCGGTTCCCGAGATGAGCGAAAAACGAGATGGGGTCTGTCACGCTTTTTCTCGGCGCTTTTTTTTTTTTCACTTTTGGATGACACAGCGAAGAGGTAGGAAAGTGAGATTTGCGCTCACTTTGGCTTGTTTAGCTCCCACCACGGAGAGTTCGATGTTCGCCGATAGTGTTCTTGTAGTTGACAGAGTTCAACAATCGCGAGCTGATTCATCTGTTTTCGCGCAGCCGGTTCGATTCTTGCAAATCTACGAGTATAACTATAACGTCGTCCAACCTGTCCAACTGGCGTTTTAGGATACGCACGCGTGTCGGTGTGCAAAAATCCGTGTAGATAGATTCGGGCTCGTGTGGGTTTCGTGGGGAAGTATAATTGAATGTTTTGTATAATTAACCTGCGCCATAACTCAACATACGTCGCGCCTCCAGCCGCGGGCAGACCTCCCTTCTTCTACACATACGTATTTACATTCATGGGGAAAGTATTTGTATTATATTCACAATCTGTGGACCTGCTCTCACACGATGTGGTATATTACCGATCCTTCAAATACCATTAAAAGCAAACATTGTAACGGTTTACCGAATACACGCAGCGACGTAAAACGCAATCTGTCGCGACAAAATTCACAATGAAGTGATATAATGTGAATAATGTAATATACGATGTTCGAATTTTGATTTATTGATCATTCAAATATTTAGCGTAAATTAAAATAGACGAATTAAAGAAGAAAACAGATAAAATAATATGATATTCAACATGTACGATAGATTTGCCGGAGCCAATAAAAATTGAGAAAATTCTGTATCATGGGCAAAGCATAAGACGGGTAAGTTCGATTATTACAGAAAATTGACTCATGGCCGAAGAAAACTGATTTTGCATGTTGCATGACAGTCTGCCGAAAGCAGACTCGGAGAACAACGTTCTCTTCCATCGATTCGTGCGAATTCCCAACTAACAACCGTATAATCGTTGCTATAGGAGCCGAGAGGCAATCTCTTGCTTAACCGGCATCTCTTCGCAAAGTCCAACGAAATTCCCTTTCTTTTTCTCTCTCTTTTCATCACGCGTTTACACCGTTCTACGCTAAACGACTTCAGTACAAATCCCATAATCTGCGAGCGGTATAGCTCATGGCATTTTTATGGCTGCTAAGAAGCATGTACATATTCCTTTGCGAGATCGCCTGCCTGCCGTCCGTATTCCGTTGCGGACACACAACACAATGTTGAAAGGAAGATGCGTAACAATCGCAAGCCATGTTATTCATTGAGCATTGGCGCGAATTGGCGTACTCTTGTATTTCTTCTCTCATTGTCGATTTATAGGAATAAATAATGCAAATTGAATATAAACTAGAAATTAATAAGAATATTTCGATATTTTGCTTCTACTTACTATGGGGGAATAATGTTATCCGATCAGAGGTAAGAAAACAAGAATGTTCAAGGACATTACCTATTCATCTGTATATTTGAAAAATCATGAATTATGCTTAGAATAATAATTTGCGCATTCTTTTTTTTTCATCGCGTTTGCCCGTTTTCTCACTCCTTGCCTTCGGTCACGCGACTGTAATCAACCGTGTCATTATCTACACGGAGCTTGCGAAACGCATGCAATAGTTTATAAATTACTTCACGCACGCTCTCGTATATTATCGATAATTGTATATGTATATAATCAACTGCTAATTCATCAGTTTACATTGCTTTCATGAATCAACTGATTTTGCGGACATTACTTCGGTATTTGTCTCTTCCTTTTCATTGCTATCGATAAATCTTTTTCTAGATAAAAAAAATTCAGTGCGAGGATTAAAAAATATGCGCGCTACAATCATTTCGCTACAATTCGCGGATTTTCCCTCAAAAGTACGTATTTTGTTATGGAATCTCTAAATGCCCATTTAAATAGCTATATTTCAGGGCGAAGCCATAAGGCCAACAACCTGTCAAGAGATCATACCCTTGTCAAAATAATCGCTAAATTATGGGATGCGTACAGTTTTAACTACCAACCCGCTCTCCCGGGTCAGTAACACATTCCCGTTTCCTGCCTATCGTCCAATCTTGGTCTCTCGTCAATATATAACTAGTCTTCTCCGTTTCTCTTTCCTTTTGCAGCGTTCTTTTCGCCGCACACGAATCGACAGGCATGCACGCCGTGAATGAAAATTGTGTGGGACAGCTGACGCGCCCGTTCTCAACGTCATCAATTTATGCATGATTAATGAGATAATAAAAATCGCTCTCGGAAACACGCGATTGGTGTGCGTGACGCGCATTAATAGTTTACATTTATTTCGAAATTTTTGACGGGTATACGATCGGATGTGCGATCATTAATTTTCATCCAGTTTCTCCGCGATGACAACGTTAACTCTGGACATACGGTTTTCATCGCTTCGCTCGTCACGATAAATCGAAATTGACAAGAACTCGAAACACCTCTCCGTTTTGCAGATCAAATTTAGCACAGAATGCGATAAGTAGAAATATTGTAATATTTGTGACAACGACACATCATGCAATTATCCCGTCAATGGAATTAACGCGGCGATTTATCGGCCAACTATTGTATTTCGTTCCGCATTATCGATCCTTTCTCCGCGTTGTCCGGCTTCATTTTTGCATAATTGAGAAATAAAACCTGCCTCTCCGCGAGCGACAAATTACACGCTCCGTCGAACAGCACTTTTAAAGGCTAAACCGGATACGTAATATCGATGATTTCACGCTACACACTGTCCGTGTCTCCTTCTATCGAGACGACGCGATGACCAATTCAAGATTATTCCAGGTACGCAGATCTCCTCTCACTCCTTCGCTTATGAACTGAATACACCACGAAATGGTCGAAAAGACATCTCGATAATGTACAATACAAATTTATATCTCGAACTGAGTTTACATATTTCGCACTCGGATGTGCGCGGCACGATTCAAGCACGCGGAATCTCGCGAGAAGCGTTTATTCGCGTCTCCTTTTACAGATTTGTCCGTTCGATCTGGGGCACCATCGTCATGGTCGACAAAGCGCAATCGACGAATCGATACGACCAGTTCGCTCGGAATAATGTCGTCTCTCGCATTCTTTTCTCCGCCAACGTCGGTCATTTCGCGCAAACGGCGCGCAACAAACATACGGCAATCATCACCTGGCATTGGTATTACGCGATAAATATGTTTTTGTCGCACGCTTATCTTCTTTGATGCGTGATTTGCGCGCTCACGTTGTCGCGTGGTCGGTTTCATTAATATTAATCGATTTGTCCTATAGAGCGTCGCGGCTCGCGCTTATTTTGCAACGCGCTTGAAAATGCGCCTTGAGCCCCCCGTCGCGTGTCCTCGCGCGAGACACGCCGGTGATTAATGGCAGAAAAGGCGGGAAAGAGATACGATGTCCGGAGAAATAGAGGTTTTCCCTTATCTAGCGGACTCTGCCGAGCCCGCTCGTTCTTTCGTTATGCTGCGAGAAGAAACATCGCGAAATGCTTGGCACGATGATAGGCTTTTACTTATTATCGCGAGCGACTGCTTACAATAGATGTAGAAATAATTTGATACCGTCCATCCCGCACGCGAAATCGTCAGATGAGATTTATCTGCTGTTGCATCCGTACGCTTTTAATTGCATGTACGCATACATGAAAAGCTGAATTTCCCTTTTGCACCGAAGATTGTCACGATGCTCGTTACAATCTGCAGAGTAATATTAAAAAAGACACGTATTCCGCGCGAAGCATAGGATACTCTCTCAAGAACGTAAATGTGTACGCATCGCGAGACAATCAATGGACGAGCTCGTTTTCATACACACGCGGAATCAAAAGTAGCTATTTGCGCGACGTAAAGCCCTGAAATTCTATTCCAGATACGTATCCAGATGGTACACGCGACCATCGATATACCGGGCGTCCATCGATAATTACGGGGCAACACATGCACCCGTAGAGTTCGAAAATCAATGTGGCGAAAGGGTGATGCGAAAATGGTTTCGATCCGTGGCCTGTTGTAGGAGATCGTACAGGAAGTGAAGAGAGAAAGAGGGATAAATAGAAAAAGAGAGAGAGAGAGAGAGAGAAACAAGAGGGAGAACCGGAGAAGGCCTAATAAATATTGGGTAAGGACGAGATCGGGCGCTACTTACGCCGTCAGCGATAATGACGGGGTGTGTTCAGGCTGTTTGCTTAGCGAGCAGATTAGTGAATGAATCCACAGGTGGGCGCCATCCGTCACACTCTGAATCGGATCGAGCCTTGCCCCGCCTATATTGCCAGCGACTAGTTCTTTTCCAGGTCCGTATTCATGGGGCAATCAAGGATGCCCGTTCAGCCACAGAATGGCAAGTATTATATTATATAATCAGCGATACAATCCGATTTGCGATAACACGTTTCAACGCAACGAAAAATTTTCAGTGTTCATTCAAGACGATACAATAATGTTGTAACTCTTCTTTTAATATTGAGATCAAGAAATAATGTTATAACATCATTTCTCGAAAAGAATCCGAAACAGTGTACTCTCTCTCTCTCTCTCTCTCTCTCTCTCTCTCTCTCTCTGTCTCTCTCTACTTTGAATCGACCGAAGCCAATAATTAACTTCTCACATTCTTAGTTATAACGCGACTGCCTAAATTGCGCCATTCTTGATCAACGTCTAACACTGTGGCAACATCGTCCCTTGATACGTATTATATCCTTCGTACGTTATGTATATATAGAGTGTGTCAAAAGAAAATATGGGGAATATGAAACAGCTTTGTATTATATCAATACAAAGAGCAATTTGAAATGCACGCATTCTTAGCAATTATACATGCGACGTGACCAAACGGCGATAGGATTGAAACTCGGTACACGAAACCTGTTATTAAAAGGTAAAGTAATATCTTTGAGACACCCCGTATATATATATATATATATATATCCTTCCGGCAAACTCTCAACACTGAGCTGGGTTCGCGTATCTATAGAACGGATACACCCACGAGCTTTCCGCCTACCTGCAGTCGCTGACAGAACTGATGCGGCACGAGACAGTTGCCTATGATATCCATCATCATACCTTTCGAGGATAATCGGTCGTCACGCCTATAACGACCGCCGAAGAGAAACCGGCACCTCAAGAGAAATCATTTGCTATAGTAAGAGAGATTTTGGATGCTCATTTGTCGTTTGGGACTTTTATGGATGAGGATGACACGTCTCGACTTCCGCCATTCGTCGAGGTGTCGCTGATTCAGAAATATACATATACATTTGTCGCACATACACACACATATATACTTTGAACTTGAAAAGAAATAGAGTCGAGAAAATAATTATGATGCTCAGAAATTTCAATTAAATGCTTCATATTATTTAATTAAGTATGCTTAAATATACCGATTTGTTCAACATGTTCTGATTAATAATATAACATCGCGGAACTAATTTTGGAGCATGAGACTATTTAGAGTACTTTATCCAAATGCGCGATCTATATAGTATAATCTATATGATCTATATAATGTAGGAAAATTCATTTTTCTATAGCGCTGAAAGATCTTGGGGCACCGATATGATGGAGTGTTACGGAGATTGGCGGACCACCGGAGTAATGTGCGCATTAATAGCAGTGATTACCCCTGCCTCGTTGAGAACAAACCCGCCCGCTTCTTCCAGCCTGCCTGTTCTTCGGGTTCTGCCTTGTTCTACTATACTTCGCGCTGTGCCCTGCCCATGAATTGATGAATGTTTACCAAACTAACTGCATCCTTTTCGCGCAAACTGCCCCCTGGTCATTGGCTACTACAACGTCGAATCTCATCGAAAGCGTGGATCGATTAAATTATGGGGGATATGCAAATTTGTGTCGATACGCGTCTGCGCACCTCGAGCGATCGGTAGAAAAGGCGCAACGAGATTGTTGGAAGAGTAATTATTGCCTCTCGATATTCTCTCCGTGCTGTTTTTATTAATAATAACGCTGATGATGTATAGGCGAGCACAAGACATTAGATTCGATCGAGAGTTATACGCTTATTTATCAATATTGACGAGAGTTATTATTTCGAAATTCGCGATACATAATTCAAAGAATGACTATGAAAGTATCACGTTTGAGAGAGAAAAAGCGAGTCTCTCTCTCTCTCTCTCTCTCTCTCTCTCTTTATCGAAAAAGCTATTGACAGCACGGCAATCTGCCGCAAGTACAATATTTCTGACGGGCTTTATTATTTATTGACACGTGTTTATAATCGCAAGATACAAAGATAACGCGGTAAAATTAATGGAACGAGATACGGTCCAATGGCTGTGTTTAAAACGAGGTGGACAGGAACTATGCACTGTCGGTACGACATATCGCGCGCCGGCAGGACTGCAAAATAATTACAGTTGCATTATTATAAAGTCACTTGCACTATATTAAACCGATATCATACATATGCATCGTCTAAGAAGGCCGCATAATATTAAAGCGGTGCTCGATCATAGCCCGTCCTCCTGTCATTCTCCGTTTAGTCTTTTAGACATATTACATATGTGTTCGCGATAGAAAATCCTTTTACATCGATATCTCATGGACAAAGAGAGAAAGAGATTATATCGGCTACGTAATCATAACATTACACATTTACTCAATGTGTATTACGAATCCAAAATGAATCACAGGAACATGGTACCTCTAGCTATGTGAACCTGGGAATCTCTGGCACTGAATGATCTACGAGGAAGTTTCTATTTGCGATCGCTGATAAACGGCCCGATGTCTCGAATTTTTCACAGCGCTCACACATCCCTCGTTAATGGTATCTTCTTTGCGAATGAGCGTGCACTGACGTATAGCACACAGACCACCTGTCCGGTTTGTATCCCTCGCTCCTTTCCTCTCGTTTGCTCTTTGTCTCTTTCTTACTCTCTCTCTCTCTCTCTCTCTCTCTCTCTCTCTCTCTCTCTCTCTCTCTCTCGCACCGGACGTCCCATAGGGATACTCGCAGCATGTGTCTGCGATAACCATACCACGTAGGAAAGGGGGAGGGGGGGGGGAGGGGGGCTTTAGGCGCCACAGAGCAGGTTTCCATAAAAATGCGAGCTACCCGATCCGCTGCGACACGGCAGAGTTTAATGTCCCGTGTGACCTACCCTTTCCGAAGCGACGGACAGTCCGTTAGATTCATCTAAAAATGAATTTGCTCGTTTTTCTCTTCGAATATATGAAACTAAATATATCTATGGAATATGCGGAAGAGACATAAAGATTAACGATGCATTCCTTGTGTAAAATGTTTTAATACGATTTTGTACGTTTTATCAAGGCAAAATATAATTTTTATTTTTCGACTTTTTTTTTTTTTTTTTTTTTTTATCGTATCTCATATATATTTAAGTCTCTATCTGTGATATGCTAATATGTAAGAGAGACGCGGAAAATCAATTATTACTTTACGATCTCGTTACCACGTTGCTGTCCGCGCGAACAACTCGAGCGGCGGACTCAATCTCTAACATATGTAGTCGCGACGATGGCGTATCGTTATTACATATCATTACGAGCAATTACGTGACATAAATACTTTTCGTAATATACATATGAGATGCTCAACATGAATAACCGTTTATTCACTACGGGATAAATAGCTGTGAAGATTTTGCATCCGGCTTGCAGAAAAGAAGCACAACATTCTTTCACCAAATTGGAGACGAAATCAATGTACTATTGGGTGATTGCACAAGTTCTCTCTCTCTCTCTCTCTCTCTCTCTCTCGTGCCCGATTTAAATATAAACTTCAATAGATTATATTTTAGAGATAACACTTTTTTTTCTAATCAATTATATAGTCTCCATTCTTTTCTACAATGGTTTTCCAACAATCTATAAGCTTGTCGATTCCATTTTTGAAGAAAGAACTTGGTTTTTCTTGAAAAAAGTTTGTCAGGTGGTTTTCGACAGCTTCCTCGCAATTGAGATTCTTGCCATTTAAACTATTCTGCAAAGATCGGAACAGATAAAAATCTGAAGGCGCAATATCTGGAGAATATGGCGGGTACTGCAGAATTTCCCATTGCGACTCCTGCAGTTTTCCTGCAGCTTATTCCTTTCAGTCAGGAGATGCGGCACCCACGTATCAAGCTTGGAAATGTATCCAAGCTTTTTTAAATGACGAAAAGCGGTTGAATTATCGATGTTTAGCCTCTCAGCAATATCCTCAGTTGTAATCCTTGGGTTTCTTTCCACTAAGGCATGCACAATGTCATCATCACGGCCAGAAGGCCATCCAGAGCGGGGTTGATCCTCCATGTCGAAATCTGCCAAACCACTTTTTGACTGTTCGGAGAGCAGGAGCGCCGTCCAAATAAACGTTTTGAATATTTTTTTGTGCAATCCCAACACTCACGCCTTTCCGAAATTCATATAGCATTACATGCAAATGCACCTTTCGTTCTCCATTTTTAATGATTTCTCTTATGCACAAATGGACTTGTCTGAACAATGTCTGACGCTAAATTGACATAATACAACGTCATCTATTCGGTGTAAGCGACAATTACCACGCGAAAACAATAGAACTCCGCCATGCAGTAACTTAACGCCATCTATGAAAATCGGGCACAAACTTATGCAATCATCCAATATATTCGTGAATTATCATATCGTTAATTATTCGTTTTAGATATGAATCCTCATGGATTATCAATAATTTATTCTCGACGTAATCGCACAGTGTGTGTGTGCACCCTCTATCTTTAATGTACGATGCTACAGAACAGACAAAGAAAAGGAGAAGGAGAGGAAAACGGCAGAGCGAAAGAGTGGAGGGGCGGGAAGGGGAGGAGGGAGGGGTAAAAAGGAGAAACCCGTGTAAACGATAAATCACGATAAATACGTTTGCCTGGACCATTATAAAAGGCGGAGGGAGAAGAACGGGGAGGAATCGACGCGATCGGCGAGGAGAGGGTCAGTAGAGGAGATACGCTGCACAAAGGGGTGCAGCAGCGCGCGGCCCGATATGCAGTCTCTCCTCGGGCCACTCCTGGATGCATCCACTTCTGCGGCCGCGCATTACGATCGCTTAAGTCTCGACTCGACTATCGAGTGATCCATCGCCTACGAATTCGACGAAGCCTCCCGCCTACCCTCGGGACATCCTCGACTAATGAGCGTGTCTCGATCGTGAACGACCGGTCTCCCCTTCTCCCTTTCTCTTCTCCTTCTTTCTCTCCGTTATTCTCATCTTCACCTCCTTCTTTTCTCTCTGTTTCTCTTCCTCCTGTCTTTCTGCCTTTCTCTCTTATTCTCTCTCTCTCTCTCTCTCGTGTGCTCTTTCCCTCCTCACTTCCAGATGCGCTCAACGTTCTTTCTTAAAAAGGATTCCAATTAAGAGAACCCGAATGAGTTGGTACGTCCTATTCGCGTCCAGCAAGTCCGTCGGGATTTAACGGGACGACAGGTGGACACGGTGAAATCTTTAGGCATGATCCCCGAGAAAGACGATGATAGGATTGATGATGAGCGATTATTGAAATTCTCAGAGGACACTGCGTATAAATAATTAGAGACGTCGGTGTCGACAGGCGTTAAGAAAAGAATCCGATTTTGTAACATCAGTAATATTTGTGTGATAATGTTTATTATACAAACGCACAATAATTTTCTTCATTTGAAGAATATTAATTATCGCTTCTAAAATATGATGGGATCTAACGTATTACGTATTTACATCATTGATTTGCGCCATCGAGACGCAGATTGCACGACGCGACATTACTGCGTGATGTTTATCTCGGCTAGGTGGGAAAGTGTGGTAGTTTTAGTACATTCCTGAGAAGCTGTTTGTTCACCTATGCGTGGTTAGTGCGTGGCGAGGCGATGGAAGATAGGAGAAAGAGGGGAGACGGAAGAGCGGGCAGGCAGATATCGGGCCCTGCGGGGGGCTCATAATTGCCGACCCTGAAGATCGGTCGACCCCATGGGGCCCTCCTCTGTTTGTTTTATTCCCTAGTTATACAAACGCGAGATGTACGACCGATATATGATAATCGTCCTTCTAGTTCTTCCAGTTCGTTTTTCTCTCCCTCCTTCTCTTTCTCTCGACTACTTTTCGTATTTTTTATCTCAGTTTTATCTCTGTGTTTTTTTTTTTTTTTTTAATTGTGTAAGCTTCACGAATATAGGATGCCTTGTAAACACTGATAGACAGGGACACGTCCGAACTAATTCTAACCAGAATCTACCTCCACCATTGATGCTGTAGAAGCTTTCGCCACGTCTCATCATTTACGACGTACATTTATTCAAATTCTACGATGGCCGAAATGATTGATACTCTTCGTTATGAGCGGCTACCTCAGGCTCTCGCGTTCGTCAGTTTAAGAAAGAGGAGCGTAAAATATGATCTCAAATATTTAATATGTAAATAATGTGCATATCGCTATTACCACATGCATTTTTAAACTGTAGATACAGTGTTAATGCACT
The DNA here is from genome assembly GCF_030449975.1 of Polyergus mexicanus. NCBI lineage: Eukaryota > Metazoa > Arthropoda > Insecta > Hymenoptera > Formicidae > Polyergus > Polyergus mexicanus. The sequence goes on from NW_027223341.1 coordinate 5,368,639, forward strand.
TTGATAAAGATACATCCTTGATAGATGATAGAAAAAATTGGAAGAATAGATAAAAATAAAGAAAAAAGAAAATAATACATAATAATAATCTACATAACAATAATCTATACACAATTTTGAAATAATTTAAATAAATTGCATTGCAGAAATTGTACTCTTTCGTATTGATTCTTTATCAATCTTATATTAATTTGAAAGTATTATTTTCTTTAATATAATATTTTATTTTGTAAAATATTAATGTAAAAACTTGATTTTAATTCCTCCTTGGTTAACACTTTTTAGCTTTTCATTAAATAAACAATCTTATTTTAATACAAGCAGCGACTACATTTCAAAAAGATAGCACCGCAAATATATCAAGTTGCCCCAATTCCATTTCAATGAAGACAAAACAAGATAAAGCAATTAATTACCGTAGACTACACAAATAACGCGCATCGTACAAAAACATACATTAAATAACGTATCTGCGTGTGTATTTATCGTATATTTTTGTAAATATTTTTTTAATTATATTACTTACCTCATTGTCGATTTTCTTGAACTCCGGATCGTCCTCGTCCACCTCGAAATACAGCTCTGTAGATGTAACGGAAATGATGCCGGGCGCCACGATACCGGGTGCGATTAATCTGCCTTTCGTACTGATGTTCACCGGACCTGTGATAAAACGTGAACAGTCAAATTGATGCATGCGAATAACAATACAGTAAAAAATATACTGCCTGTATGCGTGTGTCTAACTATTGTATTTTTATTTAATTATAGAAAAATCCCTTTTTTTTTTTTCCTTAACTCACGCATCTTGCAACTTATCAGTAACATATTATTTTCGCAATATATGGCGCATAGAAATTGGAAATTAAAGGCAGAAATTAAAATAACAAGTAACAATTGACGACCGATATTTAAATAACGAATTCAACCAAAAAAAAAAAAAAGCAAAATAAAACCGGTTTGCCGGGCTTGTGATATGCCATTAAAATATCGCTCCTCGTTTATCAGAAACGGTACATTGACCAACCTGTCAAGTCGTTGTCGAGATCCCTGTCGTCTGACAGCAATTCACTGTCATCTAAAAGATCCGCCGATTGCAATTGCTGTTGGTGTGCACGCGAGGCTGCGAGATGCGCGTGAAATTCTTCACGCGCTTGAAGTATCGCGTCCTCGGGTGCACCGTGTTCTAGAGCCGCCTTGAGAGTAGCCTCGGGATGGCTCGAGCCTAGTGGATTGTGCACGAAACGCTTGCGTCTACGTGCATCATCCTCCCAAGCATCCAGCTTCCAATACTCGGCTAATCTGTGAACAGTAAAATACGCAACGTAGAAAAACGATTTTATAAGTAATGATTATGTTTTTACTTACTTTGCAGCCATTGGATCCATGTATCCCCATGCGCCGTGCTTATTCGACAAGATATTACGAACTTTCTCTAACAATCTGCTAGCGATTACGTTATCGCGCCTTCGTGCTGCGGTAATCAAATGATCGCACATACGTTCTTCCTCTCGACGGTCCAATAATGTTTGAGCGCATTGTGACTAAAATCACGAAAAATTATAGTTATTAACTTTCTTACATATAATTAATCAAGTACAATATATATGGAAAAGGATTTTTGCATATACGGTACTAGAAAATTCGCGCGCGAACCTTCAGGCAACAAAGACTGATTGGATCTGTTTACGGTGAAATAAAATGGCGAAGAGAAGAAACGCAGTACCTCAAAGTCAGCGTGTTTCAACACGTCATCCGCTCTCATCCTGTTTAAAATAAACTCTGCCTCGTTTGCGACTCTTACTATGTGATCCTTCATAGCGTGAGATAGCAATCTGTGTAAACGTAAGGAAGCATTTTCATAAAGGGAAACGAGAAGAGTTCGTTTTGCTTGCACGCGTTCTAGCGCTAATAAACGTCTTACCTTCCCTCGTTAATGAGCTCGATGAAAGCAAGACCCGCGTGCTTCTGCAAAGAGTTTTGCCATTCCTGAGAGCAGAGAAGCATAACCAATTCCACGACGGAGTTGCTGTTTTTAAATGTTGTCAAACCTGGCAAATTAGAAATAGGAGATCATTAAATGAATGATAAATCGTAGGTAAATAACAATGAACGACACAGTGCAAGAATGACGGACGGAAAAAAAATGGACAATGTCATATGATTTACAAGAAGACTGTCGGGTGCGTCGAGTGTTGTAAGTGAAAATAAAGTGCATCGATACGTTGTAAAACTATCAAACGCCACGTTTCTTGAATATAAAACCTGCGAGAGTCATCGCGGCTTTCTACATGTTGAATACTAATGGTGAGCGATAACTCGGAATACGCAGGCCGTCTTCCTAAAGTGAAATCATAAAGACTAATTTGAATACTCGGTGTGAGATGACAGATATGCTCAAACCATAAAAGTGATGAAAGTTTCGCCAAATATCTGTGTGAGCGGTCTTTAAACTTTTATTTATCTCGCGAGTATATTTAAATGTACAATTTTAAATATATTTTATACGGCAATACAGTTGAATTTTTATCTTTATGATCTTTTCATCTATTAATGAACACATAATACAATACATCGATTACGGTAGCGTTTCTATATTTTTTTAAATATTTTTTTAAAGACACGCGCGTTTATATGATTCAAATAATAATTTTTTTTTGTTTTTTTGTTTTTTTGGGTTACAAAATGTGACGCGTACAGGTCTTTCAGAAGTGATAATAATTATATTAACTAATCAAGAAAAATGTAAGAGATAAGAAAAGAGTATATTGTATAAGCAATGCTATGAGAATATAAATAATAAGTAAAAAAGAATAACTTTATCTAATGTGTCTGAAAAAAATTATATCCATATAAGAAGTCTGGCTGAGATTTAATTTCCTAATTCTTTATGATTCTTTTTTTTTTATCCGTGGGCGTGATATATCTTGCTATCGCTTAGAAAACAAACCATGTTACGACTATTCCCCGTATAATAAAATCTAACATAAAATATGTTCCTTTTATTTATCGAGTCTCTCAGACATTTTATATCGTACGCGCATAAAACGCAGAACGTGTTTTCTTTAGATTCGATTTTACAAACATATAATAACGTTCCCGTATATTATTATGATGCAGTTTGTAGAAAGTAGTTTCAAAATCGCTGAATTTTTAGAATAATATTCTTTTATTCGGAATAGAGATGTTCCCTTAACTGTTTCATATGCAACATGCACACACTGAGCACATAGAAAAATGACCGCACGTTCGACATACCCTTGCAGCTCGTACCTTTTCCTTCCATTAATAATTCTTGACCATGGGAGCCAACGAGTGTTTTGGACAGGAAGGGGGCAAAATCCACCATGATCTCTCGTAGGAGAGGACAAACCGAACCCAGGGCCATTTCCAGCTTTTGCGTGAGCGAAGCCTCGCGGGAAGGTGTCGGTATCGGTAAATGATCGACCAGACCCTTGATCGGCAATTCTTCCGCTCTCGGGGATGCTCCGGTCACTACCAATCGATCGGGAACTCGAACCACCGAGATTTCTGCCGACGGTTTTTCCCCCCGTTCCGCATTGCCGAGCATTCTTTCTTGTTCTAGAACGTTGCCCTCGCTGTCTTGCATGTCACCTATGAATACGTACGTTTTTGCTTTTATGTGAGAAATTAATAACCAACGAACTAACTAATTTAATAAATTTGCTTATTAATCACAAGTGATAACGGAACGGAGATTTAATTTGACTCTTACCACGCGAATGGGCGATATTGTGGATATTTCGCGGATCTTCTCTCGCATTCGTAATCGGCATCGTATCGCCGTCTTCGTTAAGGTTTACGTCTGTCCAGGCTTCTTCGGACGAATTGTGCTTATTTTCGTTATCGGTAGTAATTTCAGAAGGACTCGCGTCCGCGGTAATATTGCTGCGATGTACTGTCTCCTCGCTGGAATCGTTGCTCTAGGAAAAAGTCGAACAAAACAACGAGTAACGTGAAACATCGAACTTTCTAAGCTTTCAAACTTTGATTAAAACGACCATAAACCGTTAGAAGAATATTAGAGAATTTTAAATGGAAAGCATCAATTGAGAAATATGTGAGATAGATTTGTGATAAATTATTTTTTCTAATCTCAATATTTGATAGCATTGAAAATTTTTTTATTTATCGCGCCAATCAATTTTATTGTAGTTCAAAGAACTCTTTAAATTTTACTTATTGTATAAAACTATTCAGATATATTTTCAAGCCTATATATGTATAGGAGAGAATATTAATATCACTACGATATTAAAATCTTTTTCTATTAGATGTACAACTTTGCTTCCGCCGTTTTCCTATAGATGGCTCTAGCGGTAAGTAGTGGTCGAAATATACATCATAGACGTCATGCGATAAACTTGGGCATCTGTCAACATAACCCCGTAGAAACATTAGTCGATTTGTTATTCTCGATTGAAAATGTCAGTTACGAGACGTCATTTGCGGGAGGTTTTAATTTTCTGCTTCAATATGAAGAAATCTGCGGCTGAGGCTCATCGAATGCTCTCAAATACTTATTTGTGAAGCCGCTATTAGCGAAAGAACGTGTCGTGAGTGGTTTCAACGCTTCAAGAACGGTGATTTTCACATCGAAGATGCAGAATTGGAGGCATTACTTAATGAAGACTCGAGTCAAAGTCAAAAAGAATTGGCACGATCATTGGGAGTGACTCAACAAGCAATTTCAAAACGAATCATAAATGTATAACCAGTTTTTTATAATAAAGCCTCGAATTTCGGAAAAAAAAACGGCGGAAGCAAAGTTGCACACCTAATAACAAAAATCTAGCGCTATATATTTTTATATAGAAACATTTTATAAGATAATTTCATACCCAATTATACTTTGTAATTATAATAAACTCTCGCGTGCCATGTACTTGCTTCATTACATGCAATTAGTATAGTGTACCATTACTACGCAGTCAACTAATGTATTGTATCATAGAAAAGAAGAACCAAGCCTATTATTCATATATGTAAGCTTCAATAGCAAAATTAATAATCCTACGTAGATTAAGACCAAATGGTTGTACGGCATGTATAAGAACCGCCACATATTACATTATGATAACGTTACGTAAGCATCAAAAAAAGATGTAAATCAAGTCAAGTGTATCGCTCTCTCTTTCTTACACCCGTCAAATGGGCATTGTTGCGCGTCTTCTCGTATTTTTTTTTACGACGTACGAGATTACAATTTTTTTTTTTTTTTTAAGAAAATTAAAAATATGTCTCTTTTCAATTGCTCTCAAAATACGACCGATCGTGTGGTGATTCAATTCAAGAAACGAATTCCCGTCGCCGGATCTGTACTATCGAATCAAATTTTACCTGCAGATTTCGTGGCAGTGGTTCGGACCTTGTAGATGTGCCAAGCGTTGGTTCTGATGAGGTGTAATCCTCGAGAATAGTCCGCGGCCGAGGTACACCACTGTGACCTCCCTTCAGAACCAGTAGTTAGTACGCATAGCAATGCAAGCAGAGGAAGTTGACGATGAGAGAAATTCGAGAAGTCAAAGTATCGCATGCTCGATAGGATTACAGATAAATACGTGATCGTTTCGAGTGCAAATATGTATGTGCCCGAAATTCGCGGTTTGATAAATTTGCTCGAATCTCAAAGTTTATAATGAGATACATGTTACGTGCGAGAGAGATAGTTCGTAATTAATAGAACGGACGTTACGTTGGGACTACGTAGATGCAAGACACCAATTGATAAATGAACACTACATGCTGGATATTGCAAGAAATTGCTCTACGATAGATCTCGAAAAATCTAGATCTCGATTAATCTAACAAATCAATTAATAATTAATATTTGTATCAGGATTAATTCACAGGAAATTAAGCCTTAAGACTTTTCAATGATTAAGAATGTTACAGAATTTAATGGTTGACAGATAATAAAGAAAATTATATAATTGCAAAATTGTGCTAATGTAAAATTAACATTCAATAGTAAAAGAATGTCTATTAATTTACCTTATCATGTTTTAATTTGTGTAAATTTAATGTAATTATTTTTTAACTTATTTATGTAATTGCATAATATTGTATTGGATGATTGCATAAGTTCGTGCCCGATTTTCATAGATGGCATTAAGTTACTGCATGGCGGAGTTCTATTGTTTTCGTGTGGTAATTGTCGCTTACACCGAATAGATGACGTTGTCGTATGTCAATTTAGCATCAGACATTGTTCAGATAAGTCCATTTGTGCATAAGAGAAATCATTAAAAATGGAGAACGAAAGGTGCATTTGCGGCATGTAATGCTATATGAATTTCGGAAAGGCGTGAGTGTTGGGATTGCAGAAAAAAATATTCAAAGCGTTTATTTGGACCGCGCTCCTGCTCTCCGAACAGTCAAAAAGTGGTTTGGCAGATTTCGAAATGGTGATTTCAACATGGAGGATCAACCCCGCTCTGGACGGCCTTCTGGCATCGATGATGACATTGTGCATGCCTTAGTGGAAAGAAACCCAAGGATTACAACTGAGGATATTGCTGAGAGGCTGAACATCGATAATTCAATCGCTTTTCGTCATTTAAAAAAGCTTGGATACATTTCCAAGCTTGATACGTGGGTGCCGCATCTTCTGACTGAAAGAAATAAGCTGCAGGAAAACTGCAGGAGTCGCAATGGGAAATTCTGCAGCACCCGCCATATTCTCCAGATATTGCGCCTTCAGATTTTTATCTGTTCCGGTTTTTGCAGAATAATTTAAATGGCAAGAATCTCAATTCCGTGGAAGCTGTCGAAAACCACCTTACAAACTTTTTTCAAGAAAAACCAAGTTCTTTCTTCAAAAATGGAATCGACAAGCTTATAGATCGTTGGAAAACCATTGTAGAAAAGAATGGAGACTATATAATTGATTAATAAAAGTGTTATCTCTAAAATATAATCTATTGAAGTTTATATTTAAATCGGGCACGAACTTATGCAATCACCCAATATATATCAAATAATTTCACGGAATAAAAATTCCGTAATTCGCCTGACAAATAGTACATGTGATAAATTAATGCAAAGCGTTGTGCGATAGCACAAATATCTGATCATTACGGCGAATATCCTGTAAAATCGTGCGTAATAAAAAAGTGCTAATAATCTCGCTGCTATCAATATTACTTATATTAACTATCGAAACTATCAAAGAGAAGGATACTTAGGACAAACTTTAAAAGAAACGACGTTCAATTTAACGTTATAGAAAGACCCGCACTCGCTACTCAGAGCTTTGTAAAGATATCGAAACATCTGGTCTACGTTCTCGATCTATCGAAATGCATGCAGTCTCAAGTAAAATCATTAATCATGATATCGTAAAGCCGAATACTGTTTTATATCAATCAGTTTATGCTGTCGCTATGTCGAATTGAGTTCCATATATGTGACGGAATTTACAAGACTTTTTTTACCTGAGATTTTCGGTTCTATAATTCTCGTCGTACACATCATTCGAATTTGTTCGGTAAAGGACAAGCTGTCTGTCGCATTTTTTTTTTCAGATCGTATCGAAATTTCGGAAAACGTCGCAAGTTTTTCACGATGTTAACTTACCTTGGTCGACGGCGGGCCTGACGATGTAACGTCGTGATCGGCCAGAATCGAAGAATTATTTTCGTCGACGATGATAACTTCGTATTCCCCGTCATCTTGAGAACCTGATTGACTCATTATACCTCCGCTACCTGAAAACACGAGAATGAGATGTGATATTAAAAGTCGAAAAATAAAAGTCATTTTTCTTTTTTACAAAACCAATTGATATTCATAAACATGCATTCAACAATTTCAATAGAGGCATAATATTCTTTCCGTATATTTTGTTTGTAAAATAACATTATCTTGCCTAGAATTTGCAATTTGTTAATGTTAAAAAATATATACACAAGAATTGTAAGAGAGAATACATTATTTATGTACAATAAATAACAAAAAACAAAATATTTTTTACATTTTTAATTGCATAAATATTACATAGATACAAAGATATAATTGCGCAAAATTATTTGAAAATTAAATCATAAAACCAATATACAATACATATATAAAAACATTTCAACTCTTTAATCGATTTGAAAATAAGGAACACAAGACAAATATTACACTTTAATATTGTATTTAATGAATTCTTAATAGATTTAATGCGCAAAGGATCTACTTGTGTCGAAAATTTTTTATTTTTATTTTCGATATATAGCCAGTGTTCCTTAAATTTTGAATTATTTATATCTATCGAAAAACATATAAGGCATAACAAGAAATATAATTACAGATTAAATAAGTGTACGAAAATAAAATTTGTTTTTGACATACATATGTATATAAAAGAAACTATCAACTGCAACAAATTATTTTTTGAATAACTGCTAATATTTTTTATTTGTATCATTAATTATATATTAATTTGTAGAAAATAATATCTTTGTATGTGTATTCATGCGTTTTTATTAATAATAAATAAATAAAAAATAAACAAATTTTTTCACAATAAAAATGCATATTTAGAGTTCATGCTGTAATGACACTTATAAAATTCTTACTTCTTCACAGCAATATACGCTAATATAGTTCAAGATACTGCTTGTGCTAACATGCAGTGCGTATCTCTCAAACTAAATAATATAAATAAATATCTTTAGTGTATTTTTTAATAACAATATAACAAAAGTAATCCCAATAATTAATCAACTAGACATGGAATATAAATGAAAGACAATCTCCTTCTGAAATAAAGAATCAATTAATTAATAAAATATTTTTGTAATTTTTTAAAGCTGACTGTATAATATAGTTCTTTTTCTTAAAATAATTTAAACAGGTTCTTAATATGAAAAGGATCCGATATTTATACAATATCGAGGTAATTGCGCATGGAGGGACAAGAACTCGTTCATAAGCAGATCATGCAGACAGATTGCGGACAAACAGGAATTGCGCAAATAAATCAGGCCAAAAGAACTCGAGCATTCTGTGAAACAACTTTCGGACTTTCGAGTTACCTTGCAGACCGACACCGGAGTTTCTATGACAGAGATTTCGGGGCTGATCGATATGCTTTTGAAGCGTATGATGATGGTTGTTGTTATTGTGATGATGATAGTGGTGATGACGATGATAGTTATGGTTGTTCGGATGATGGTTATAGTGATTGTTGTGATGATTCGGGAGATAATAGTTAGAGGGTGGCTGGCGATTAGAGTGCCTGGCAGCCGGTAGCGGGTGCTGGTGATGGTGCTGGTTGATGTGGTGATTGGCATTGACATTCGTATTGGCGTTAGGGTGAGATCCTGGGAGGAACTGTGGGTACACGTGGTGAGACCACTGTGGAAATAGGGGCCGCCCTTCTCCACCACCATTCCCATCTGCCGAGGAACCACATTTACCACGTTATCGGATCGTGTGCACTATCATCTTTATCTCTTGAGTTATCCATAGCGTATTCTTAATACTGCCTTTCACTCTATGCATTTGATTAGTAAAATATTATTAAGACCAAGTAGTATAATCACAATCGGCGTTTGAAGATTTATGAAATTATGCGAATTATGTCAGCGCTTTTGTAACAAGATATTTTGTAAAAAATTAATAATAATATATCTTCTTGAACGCTAAAGACCCTTCTTATATCAGTAAAATTTAAAAATAATCTTAATATAATTTTTTTAAGTACAGGAGAAAGTAGGATAAAACCGGGTAGGCGGGTCAAATCGGGTATCTCTTCTTCGCGATAAATGCTATTATCTTTGGCTAACTCGTGTTATTAGTTGTGGATTGATGTCATCATTATTTTGAGACGAACCGTGTCCACATGCATACGATATTTCTTTTTTCAGAGAAGTTCAAAATTTTCAGGCCAAAAAAGATCGATATCGAGTCATTATGGATTTTTTCTACACAGAGTATCTGCTTCGGTAAATGCAGTATTGCATTCTGTACGTATTATAGAGTGTATCGCATTAGCTTTGATCGTCACTTTGAACGCCGGAATATACAATCGCCGTATTTGTTACTTTCTTCGTATTGGAGCAAAACCGGGTATCTACGCACTTCATGTAATGAAAAGAGAAAAAGCTATGTCTCTCCTTTGTCTCCCTACAAAAAGCAGTTGGAAACGAAAAAAACCGCTAAAAAGAAAATTTTTTGAGACCCTTGAAGTTAAAAAATTAAATGAGGAAGTCCTGCAGCGATGTAGAACAAGAGGATATCTTTATTTGTAATTATCGTCGATAGAATACATCTTTGTATTGTATTTTGATTAAAATAAATCTAAATCTTGTAATTGCACAGTGTCTTGCAAATAGGTACCCGGCTTTACCCTACTGGTAGAGCTTCTTGGTAACAAATTTTTTTTTCAGCAACTAATCTCGTTTTCTCATAGTTTAAGGTCCACTAAAGACTACTGATGGTCAGCAAAACTTTTTTATATTCTCTGATTTTTTCTAGGAAGACAAATCCAAAAAAGTACGGTTTTATTCTACTTTCTCCTACATATGTAATTCTATAAATGTCTCTTTAGAAAAGTCCCCTCTGCAAAATATAGCATACGCGTTTAAAATGTTTTAACATATCCAGATAAGTTATAAAGAGGTGTTGAAAAAAATTTCTTATTCCTTATTGTGTTTACTTAAAAATTAAGAGAAAAAAAGCACTTTTAAAGAAATTTTAACCGTTTGATTAAATCATAGAGTGAAATTCAGTACATAAATTTTGATTATATTAAATATGTATCGTCTTGTAAAAGTTCCAAGTAATTATAGATTAATAGTTATTTTAATTTGTTTGATAATGTAAATTTTAACGAGAAAGAACTGATATATAATATAATAACAATAAGAATATCAATACTTATAATATATATTGTCAATATAATATTAAAAAGTACGGAGTATAACATTCTAAAAGAACTTATTTCTTTCTCATATATACAGAATATGACACAATTTGTTGGTTTTTTTTAAACATTTAAATATTAATCGTATAATAGCAATCATATATAGAGACATCTATTTCTTTTTTTTAATTTCCCACAAAAAAGAAGTTCCACATCCACGAGAATACAACCACAATAACAATAGTATATTTATAACGTAAAAGAAAGTGCAAATACATTCGGCAAACATCAAAACTCTCACATTGTCAGATATACATATAAAATATTTATTTCATACAGTGCAATATAACACATGCGTTCTACTTGGTGTCATGTGCTGTTGTTTTAGTTGCAGCTACATCGTTTGAGTGCACAGTGTTCAACAAAATAGCTACATATTTGTACATATAAGCTATTTATACCATTCATCATATTTCATTCGTTTATAATATTATTGTAACATAAAATTTTTCAATCAGCTGTAAATTTACTAAAAAATGACATAGTAATTTCTTGATAGTGATGATAATGGAAATTTAAAAAAAAAAAAAAAAAAACAATTCTACATTTTATTTAATTGTAAGTATTGTATATAGCTATGTTTTTATGAGATACATTTTTACGTTTCGTATAGCTGCGGACATGCTATTGTATCGAAACTCACTAAAATTCACTTATTGAATTAAATTCATGTCTTACGATCCCTAAAAAGAAAGATAAGAGAATATATATCTGACACGTAAGAGTTTTGAGTAAACAAAAAGGTTCCTTAAAAATATTCAATATTTTTAGGGAAACGATCCTCTCTTCTTTTTGAATAAATAAATGTTCGACGTGCAAATTATAGCATATAAAGTAGTCATATATATGAAGATTATTATGTTTAATCTTTTATAATTACTTAATTAAATAATAAATATTTATCTAGTGTAAGCATAATTAAAAATATCAAGTAATTATTAAATTTAAAATATTTTAAATTATAATATGAAAGCATATACATGCTATCAACATAAAATTATTATTGTATTACTCTTGTCTCTCTCTCTCTCTCTCTCTCTCTCTCTCTCTCTCTCTCTCTCTCTCTCTCTCTCTCTCTCTCTCTCTCCCTCTCTTTTTCTCTATTTTTACTGTTTTTCTCTCTTTATTAATCTATTATTTTATTCTATAATTTATAAGTTCTTTGCAGAGTGCATATACTCTCAGTAATAGACCTTGCAATATACTTTATAGAAACTATGGCTGAAACGCTAATTTCGCATATATGTATATATTATATATGGTATCTTGTAACAATAATTTATAAATTATAACACAACATTTAACTTTTCTTCTATTACGCATGTGATATTTTATTAAAAATAAAATTAATTTTAGTGAATATTTATACTGATTATATTTTATATTAATCGTATCAATAAAATACGAAGATCTCACCTGAAGGACTACCTGGCCTGAGACCGGCACCATTTGTCTGTATCGTTTGTACTGGACTCGGTGGACGCTGGGATATCGGTGGTTCCAATATATCGCGATATTTCGAAACCATTAATACAGAGATGAAGTAAACTATAGCTAGAGACAGAAACTGTGCCTGCTTGGTTTCTTCCTGAAAATTGATACAAACAATTTAGTTTTCTCTCATCTTATGTATCATTCTTTATTTATATTGTTACAATAAAATTTTGTATACTCACAACATCTCTGTATATTACAGCTCTCAAACGATTTACGTCCATATCTTGCAACAATTTCTCGGGATCCTTGACGGGGCTTAATTGATGCGAAAGATTATCCACGATGTTCTATAAAAATGACAAATATTTAACAAATTAAAGAATAGTGCTATAGAAACAAAACAATTTTTCTTTAGCAAATAGAAATATAATATATTTATTATCTTTATTAACAGTATTATAGTGGCTAAAATAAGATATTCGATCGGGTGAAACGTACCTTAGGCGATGTTTGAGCCCCGCGTATGAGCGATTGTATGTGCTGTGATTTATTACTAGAACCAATTTGGCGACCTAACATGCTGTACGATCTGCCACGTTCTTTACACTCTAAGCAGTTTCTAACGGCACATGTACAGACCTATAGAAGCACTTTATTAGGTATAAATATAATAAGATATGTTGTGTGGATGAACATATTAAATCTTTAACTAAAGTATATTTTAAAGCTAAGAACGCAGATAAAAATTATCTCCTACATGATATTTCAAGAACTATGACTACTTAAACGAGTCATTATATTACTACATTCGATATCGCGGATTTATTCATCAACTCTTTTCGTTTAAATATATCAGATATACAAATGAATAAAATATTGTATTAATTTTATTTAAATTATAACTCCCTATCTATAAAATATTATATTATAATTATTTTTATCAAGTTTTATATTGTAATTATATATATTGAAAAATCCAATTTAAAATTTTTTCATTTGTATGTGGTATTGAGTATACAAGCTTTTCATATGATACATTTTGTATTTTTAAAGTGTATCAGATGTGCTATTTAGTTTTAAGTTTCGTGCATGCCACCTATTCTCGCTAAAATAAAAATATAGACAGAAACTATACTATATTGCAATTGCACCTTATTATTCGTGTATCGCGCATTAAATCATTTATATATTCAGGTGCTTTATTTTGTATATCTCATATTTTTCATTCAAAAATGCGGCACACATAATACGACATCGCGTAAAGCAAAACTAAAAAAAATTTTTTTATATCAATTCTATCTATTCTTATATCGATTCTATCTATTTTTATATCTATTTCTTTAAGTTTGTAGTTTTCTAAATGTTTAATAAATTTTTCTTTCTAAATTAAATCTTCTGTACCCAGACAGCACAAGGATGTCCTTAGGACGTCCAAAGGGCATCCAGGACATATATGTAGGATATCCTCAGGATATCCCATTGTAATCCTCAGATCTCCTCTGGATGTCCTGAGGAAGAGTAAATGATAGCCGTATATTAACCTCTGGAGAATCCAGGGAGATCCTGTGGAACATCCTAAGGATTTTTATAGGATATGTTAGGGATATTTTTCGTATGTTTCAAGGAACAAATTTTAAAATTTAAATATAAATTAAAATTATGTTTTGTTATTTACTGCCAATATTAAAAATCTATTAAAAATAGTTCACCGTTCTTTAATATTTGAGGCTTTCGTGCTGTACATGAATATTTTAGGTTTGGCTCCCGGGTTTGAGTTGTGCAATATTTTCTAAACGATCCAATATCTGAATTCTCTATGTCGGGATTGCATCAGAAATTGAACTGATAGAAAATAATTACATTTGCAATTTCCTGTCAGTTGCTCTTTGCAAGCTTTATATAATTCTCATGACCAAATCTCAAATACGAGTTCGCGTGTCGCATAGCGGTAAACAAACGAACTAGCGGTTGAATACTATTGTTTGTAAAGTTTTTGGAATGTTGCGAACAGTAACATTTCTCATGAAATATTAAATAAATAATAATTTTGGATATATGAAAATGTGCGCATCAAATTCAATTATTAATATTAAACGAAATTAATGTTAACAATTAATTGCACATGTATATATCCTCTGGAAATCCACAAGACATCCAATATAATGGACAGGGCAGATATATCCTATGAACATCCAGGGGTTATCCACTGGACATTTATAGGACATTAATACTTATTATAATACTTGAGATTTCTAAATTATATTAAATAGCCGACACAACTAAAAATAATTATGTATGCATATTAAATTTTTATAAATATATTTATAATAATATCTTAAAACATCCTACAAATGTCCTGAACCGTCCTGGACATATTCAGGATGATCCTGAGGATGTTTTGTGCTGTCTGGGTATGTTATACAGATTCTAATATAATTCTACCAATGCAGAAATTAAACATAGATATGCGCTATAAATATTAGTATATCTTCCTAAATTGATTGACAAAAATAATTTGTAAAAGTTATTAATTTATAAACTTTATGATAATAAAATCAAAACTATTTATCTATTCTAAACATTCGTATTATCATCTTGTTCTGAATTCACACAAAGATACTTTATATACAGTAATACGAACCAGTCGTAAGCATTGTCGCAGTATGCCACCACTTGACATATTTTTCTCAGCCTCCAGTTCTCCAAAGTTTAATGAGCTAGCGAATATAAGTACATCAGCCATATTGACTAATCTTTGCAAAAAAGAAACTGCCACCTCGATTGGCATCCCCTGAGTTGGCTCGATTACATCCAATTCGCTCTAGAAATATACAGATATTAATTAAAAACAGATCGTAAAAATTTCTTAATCGCACATACATATATAATAATTTACATACATTCGGCGAGGTAGCCGATGCTAATAAGGGCAACAAACCGCCGCAGGCTATTATGAGATTGTCGGCTAATTGCGAAATTAGATGGACAGTATTCACCACGAAAATGGCATTTTCGCTGCTGTTCACGAAATCTAATACAGATTTCGTCGAGTGACTGCAATGCAGAGATTAATATAGAATTCCGACAAAGTTAAACATTACGTTAGTATGCAATATTGTACTTCCTACCTTCTCCACACTTGAATATCTGTTTCCAAGGAGAATAGGACGTCCGACAGTAGCCGTTGATGTATGTAAGACCATTTAAATTCCGGTATTCTGAATGGAGGTCGCGTCGGACCTGGACTGAACATTGGTCGTGTGGAAGGATTTCCTTGCTTCGACCTTTTGGCTTCTACAATGCAAAAGAATACGACAAAATAAAAAATAGATGCATTTATGCAAAATTATAATAAATAATTTATATTGATAAAATTAGTTTCAATTTTGTAACGCACCGAAATGATTAGGATCCACCTGCGTGGACGTTGAGGCACTCCTTGGTCGTTTCTGAGGCGACGATGTCTTTCGTAAGGGCACAGGCAAGGAGGGTGGCTCGTGACCATTATCGTCCGCGACCGTTTCCGAGGATACGATCGGCAAGCTGGATCTGCGATGGGCGTCTACGTGATCTGGAGGTAAGTCATTCGATAACGCATTGTCTCTGGCAACCACATTAGAACTAACGATTTGAGGCACACCGTCGGATAAACTTTTAGTTGCATCACAGACCGTAGATATTGTTGGGATTTGCTGCTTAGGATTTGGCACTTGCGTCACATTATCTACAGAACTTTGAACATCGCTATTACTACAAACACTATCTGTTACTTCTACCTCGCCGGTCGTTGCCGGAACGTCTGACTTATTATCACTTACGCTAGTAGAAATAGTGGACGGCACCCTTGAGTGTTTCTCATTTACCTTCGCGTCTTCGCTATCATTAATAATAGCACTTTTGTCCTCCGTTAAAGAATCCACGGCGCGTTCGTCACTACTTGACGCACTATTCACTACTACTGCTTCCACCTTCTCGTTTTCTAGATCTACCGCCTTCTCCGCGCAAGTCTCGCCGCTTTCTACTACGCTAGTTGAGCAATTAGGATTTTTTACGGTTTCCCCTTCGTCGCTCTCAACAGTCTCAGTGGTAATGTCCCTATCTGCGGAAATATCTTTCTTTTCGACGGTGTCGTCGTCGTCAATTTTTTCACTTTCAGACGTTCTGCTTTTCATCTCGCTCGAGATTTCCTGATTTTCGGTTGGCGTTAAGTATGCTTCTGATGTATCGCTATCAATTATTTCACGATCATTATCTAGTTGATGTTTTTCAATAACTTTAACTGTCAATACCTCTCGCGTTTCGTCAGAAGGGACAATTGGCACAGTATTTTCCTCAGTGTCGACGTCAGTCGACTTTAAAGCAACAGAGTTTTCATCTGCGTTTTCAATTGCCGTCGTAGTTTTGTCGGAATCTTCAGTGTTAGTTGGTGTATCACTGTCGTCGGTCACAAGATTATTTTTCTCGATACATTTATTGTTCGCTTCCTTATCCGTCACCGAGTTATTTTCGACTTCATCCATTACGGTAGAAGCTGTATCTGGGATATTAATAACTTCTGCAGTTTCCGTCGTATCATTCGATTCAACAGTCACTTCTGTGTTTTCCTTAACTTGTTCAGTCGAAGAGGATTCGATAATAGCAACTGGTTGTTTTTCCAAAGTTGCGTCTTCTTCTTTTTTCGGTGTGTCCTGGACGATCATCGAGTCGGGACTGGAACTCTCAATTTTGTGCACTTCACTGTAGAAGTCACTAGAACTCTCAATCGATATCACCTCGCTGGTCTCCTGTGTGGTCGGCAGCGAGACAGCTTCACTATTCGCTTCCTCGAGGATGGTCGGCGTCTCTGTATGAGTTTCGCGCGCGGTGGTCGGCGTTTCCGGTTTGTCGCTTAATCTGGAATCCAATGACACTACCTCGCACGATTGTAGAGTATCCAAAGTCTCACTGCGCGATTTCACGATGGCTGGACTACCGTCGCTTTCAGTGTTGTCTATTGAATTGAGGTCGCAACTACAAGATTCTTCCAATCGATCATTTGCTTCGGATGCATCGAACTCCTGCACCGTATAACAAGATATAAGAATCAATTGATACGTCAATGATCTTTCTGCATACATAGACCAAAAAGATATAAGAACAAAAAAAACATTTAAATAATGCGATTATACATGAGAAAAAATTTAAAAAACAAAAAAGATGGCTATCAAAATTTTAATAAAAGTTCTACGATTTTTGAAATTACCTTGTAATTCCTTTCCATGTGTTGTACTTCGTGATTTTGCTGATTTCCCCACACTGCTGGTCTGCTGTAGCCGTTGTTTCCAGAATGCTGCTGATCCCATCCAGAAATCGTGCTAATCGGTCTCTGCTGTCTTAGCTCAGGATCTGTAATATTGTCGGATCTCTGTCGCTCGTAATGCTCGTACATTTGAGCAAACTGAAGTTTGAATTCCTCGTAGGATACCTGCATTGGAAAACCGACATTGTAGGAAAACATGAAAATGTTTCAAGTTAACCATATCTCGCAAATTTACCTTGGAATGCACGATAGCCAACGTATCAACCCATACACGCCAGCCACCATACTCGTGCTTGATAGCATGATGAAGAAGCATGCGAAATAAGGAATACACCATGTCGGATATCTTCTGCTCTTCTGTATTTTTGGGATGAATATAAGCCATGGCAATAAGCCATTCCTGCCATACAGACATTTGCAAAACCGTTCGCCGATTTTCTCGATTATTGTTGCAGAGCAGTGTCATATCCGAGAGAAATAATTTTTTCACTTCTAACAACTGTTCTGTTTGCTTTGATTGTCGAACTAATGTCGCGACCACCTTCAGGATCACTAAAACATAATGAAAGAAAAGTTTTTGACAGAGATTAATACAGGGACGATATTTTATTTTCTTACATAATTATAAATTAGTTACTTACTCGGATTTTCTAAACGATAGTGGGATTCAGGTTCGGGATGTCTAGTATACAATATTTGTTGACTGATGTGCTCGGTCATAATCTAATATTAAAATTTAAATAAAAATTTTCATATATGTATATAAATGCTGAAAAAGTGTTTAACATAGTTAAAGAAATGTAAAATACATATCCCAGACAGCACAAAACATCCTCAGGATCATCCTGAATATGTCCAGGACGGTTCAGGACATTTGTAGGATGTTTTAAGATATATTATTATAAATATATTTATAAAAATTTAATATGCATACATAATTATTTTTAGTTGTGTCGGCTATTTAATATAATTTAGAAATCTTAAGTATTACAATAAGTATTAATGTCCTATAAATGTCCATTGGATAACCCCTGGATGTCTGTAGGATATATCTACTCTGTCTATTATATTGGATGTCTTTTGGATTTCCAGAGGACATATATACATGTGCAATTAATTGTTAACATTAATTTCGTTTAATATTAATAATTGAATTTGATGCGCACATTTTCATATATCCAAAATTATTATTTATTTAATATTTTATGAGAAATGTTACTGTTCGCAACATTCCAAAAACTTTACAAACAATAGTATTCAACCGCTAGTTCGTTTGTTTACCGCTATGCGACACGCGAACTCGTATTTGAGATTTGGTATGAGAATTATATAAAGCTTGCAAAGAGCAACTGACAGGAAATTACAAATGTAATTATTTTCTATCAGTTCAATTTCTGATGCAATCCCAACATAGGGAATTCAGATATTGGATTGTTTAGAAAATATTACACAACTCAAACCCGGGAGCCAAACCTAAAATATTCATGTACAGCACGAAAGCCTCAAATATTAAAGAACGGTGAACTATTTTTAATATTAGATTTTTAATATTGGCAGTAAATAACAAAACATAATTTTAATTTATATTTAAATTTTAAAATTTGCTCCTTGAAACATACGAAAAATATCCCTAACATATCCTACAAAAATCCTTAGGATGTTCCACAGGATCTCCCTGGATTCTCCAGAGGTTAATGTACGGCTATCATGTACTCTTCTTCAGAACATCCAGAGGAGATCTGAGGATTACAATGGGATATCCCGAGGATATCCTACATGTATGTCCTGGATGCCCTTTGGACGTCCTAAGGACATCCTTGTGCTGTCTGGGATATAATTAATTACCTCATATAAAACGTTATACGTCGGCAATGAGAGTGTTTCCTCGTTCAATAAGAGCCTTTCAGCCAATAACGTATACAGATTATGTGGACTCATAACATCGTATTTCCTTCTATGTACATTATAGAAATATTAAATTCCTTAAAAATATTTTACTTTAAAATGCAAATAATCTATAAAAGATTGTTTACTTGTGTGTACTGCGGCTAAGGAA
The DNA here is from genome assembly GCF_030449975.1 of Polyergus mexicanus. NCBI lineage: Eukaryota > Metazoa > Arthropoda > Insecta > Hymenoptera > Formicidae > Polyergus > Polyergus mexicanus. The sequence goes on from NW_027223341.1 coordinate 5,388,367, forward strand.
GAATCCTAGCAATTTTAACGCTTGCAAACGTATCAACTGGCTTTCAGCTGCTAAGAGTTTGAAAATGGTTCGTACACCTTGTTTCGCGTCGAATGCGGGTACCATCGATGATGGATGTTCCGACATCAGAGATATGAGCATTTGTAAGACATCGTGCAAATTTTCGTCCTACACAATTCGTCACGGAATTGAAAAAAATATCTTTTTCATATTATTTATTGATACATGACGTACATCAATCTCTAAAATTACCTCGTGCATTGTTGTCAGGTAATTGAGGATGCTCTGTAATTCGTCGTCCTTTACTCCGTTACCAATCATTATCAATTGTTTCAAAAATAATAAGATATAAGAACGAATTGCAAGAATGTCTTTTTGTTGCGGACGCGGTCCGTCTATGAAAAATTTATCAATATAAATATTATCGTATTCTCTATGCGTAAGGAATAAAATTAGCATCGCCGATATTATTTAATTAAATATAATAACGTACCGAGTCCTTTTGGTGTTATTCCGCTTTTAGCTCGAGGATTGGCTACCCAGTAATAATATTTCAGTGTGTGTACCGTTTGCAAAACTGTCGACACACGTCTCACATTGGAATATATTTGCGTGTCGCTAAGAAACTCTGTGGCCAGATACGAGTAAAGTCGTGTTTGCACTGGCGCCGGCGTATATATCCATAGAGCAGGATTAAAAAGAACGTGATCCAGTAGCTGCCATGTTAGGAATGAAAAATAAAACAACTACATCACCATGGATCTGCCTGTCCTTCGGACACACCAATCTAGCCGACTTTTGTATTTTATACTATTATCTTGATATTTTGATCTATGCAATTAGCGCGATTAAGTTGCTCAAGATATTGATCCAGATAATAAATAAAATATTACTTTAGACGCGCATGTATATTTTTGCATAGAATTTTTTATCATCTTTCGTTTCAAACGATTATTTTTAGCGTTGATAGTTTGCGCAAGTATCTATATAAATATAATATCAGGAATATATTTTCAGAGCATTGTATAGATTTTATTTATAACTGTATAGAGAAATAATAAATATGAATTATTAAGCTTACGATTGAAAGCGATATGCAGATGGCATTTTTTTTGTTACAGAACAATTATGACAAAAGAATATGAGATGGATGTAGAACGTCACGTAGATAGATATTTGTGCATATACAATACTGATTAGAAGAAATTTTGAGGAATAATATTAAAAAAAACGTAAATTTATGGCTGCACATATACTTGTATACATTTTGGAAATTGTTGGGTAATATCAAATTCACGTAATTAATAACGTAATTATGATATATATCGTATTATAGAAAAAATACATCAAAGAAACGCATAAATTTTGCAATAAATGTATATTAAACTGCAAACAAATCAAATATATATATATATATCAAACATGTGGTTTGGTATTTGAAGAATAAAATTGATTTTGATTGGAAAACACATATGGCGTGTAATAGGATTTTGATAATAGTGCATATTTGAAGAAAGATAGAAAGAATATATATATAATCAATTTTATTATAGCACAAGGGACAGACGAAAATTCTTAACGTCGCAACATAAGAATTATAAATTTTGAAGTAAAAGCGAGATTATATATGTATTATAAACAAAATAGTTTGCGTAGCCACTTTTTCAAATCAGAAAGCTTAAAAGTCGGTTGATTGCATGCGATCCGAAGTTTGATTAATAAATATAATATACGATCGAAGAAAGTGAGCGGGCATGCTCGACAGGCTTATTGACAAATTCTTGACAAAGTATCAAAAGTACAAAACAAAATGCGTACGCATACATTATTACGGATGTATAGGATGTCGGCAACATTTCAACAGGAGCAAGTGTGATGAAAGCGTCGAAGCTATTACATGATATTACAGCATAGACAAAACAATGTAAATTTATACAATAGAATAGAATGCCTTGGTATTAATTTATACCAAATTGAGTGTAACTCATGCTTTTGTTTAAATCAAATATACATATTATAAGGCAAACGAAAATTATATATAAATAAAAAAATATAGCTAACTATGCGTGGACAAACAATTGTTTTAAATTACGCAGAAACTAAATCAACAAATAATGATGTATTATGGGATATTTAATATTTTCTATAATCTTACTATTCGAATAAATTCAAATAATTCAATAATATTGTAGAATGACTGCTAAAATACGACTAAAATATATCCTTTCTCTACCAATAATTTTTTATCTGATTTACTAATCTATGCGGAAAATATTTTTTATAATCTAATTTTTATATAATATATGTCATGTTTCTCTTCAATTTTTCTAAATCTATATGTGACTATATCTTATATTATCTCCAACTAAAATAATTGCAAGAATATAAAAAAATTTATCAAAATTATATGTTTTAGAAATTTAAGATATCTTTATATTTTTTAATTAAGATAAGATTATTTTAATTATTTTCGAATTTTAAGAGAAAAGATAAGATATCATAATCTTATAACTATATAGCTGTACCATAGCTGTAACTATCTGTTATATCTATATTTGTCGAAATATTTACATTAATACATCTAACAGAGTAGCAGATAATTATTTATTAGTTAATATATCGGTACCTGTTTCAATAATAGATCGCTGTTTGCGCTGAGACAGGTGACCAAATGTTTCGTGAGCTCCAAGAAGGATGCGAGGACTTCCGTCGTAAGATGATCTCGACTCGCTTTCTGCAGCATGAAACTTATTACTAGAAATCCCCTGTTTTGTACCATGTGTTGCTGAACTGTTTGAGAGCTCTCTACCAAGTCGCAAATAAAGCCGAGCAGTTTTGAACTGAAAAAAAGACGTCAACGTTTCTCGTTAATGCCTTCTGTTAAAACATGCATGACTTTCCGAAGCTACAACAAATAATATCACTAACCATAACGTGGGATCGCGCTTAACGTCATTCGGTGCTATGCAGTCATAAGGCATATCCAGTTGAGAGAATAATGGGAACAATACTTGAATACCTCCTATCGAGTTTAACGTGCTGTGAATCGAGTATGTTATAACTGCCTTGACATCCTGAAAGACAAAATAATACAATTTCTTGTTTATTTTTATATCTATTGTTTACACACATAAGATAAAGCAGTATCAATTACCAAATAAATAAAAAATGCATGTAACTCTCTATGATCCGGACGCTAAACTTGTCTTTATTCTCGAAATCGTAAATAATAGGAATAAATTATACCTGTAACATGAGGGCATGTGGTGTATGTACAAAGTAGGAGACATTGCCCTTCGGTGCACTCTGTAGACAAAGCTGCGAGTCTGTTGCTACTGGATTGTACATGAACACAATTGCATTCGACAGTTTTCCATCGTAAAGTACCTGAAATATTACGTAAAAAATAAAAAATTAACAAAATTATAAATTTTTCTGAAAAAATTTTCAACATATATTATTAAATTATTGCCAAATATTTTACAAAATATAACATCAATAAACTACATATCAATACAATCTTACCAGCACATATAAACGCATCTTGAATTTCTCTAACTAAATGATGAAAGATACACAGAAGACACATACATATCTTGCTTAAAACTAATAGTCGATAATTTAATTGCTAAATTAATATTGCTACTTGCTATCATTCAAAATATCCATAAAATCTCAGATATAAAAGAATTTATACGGCATGTTATATACAAAGTCAAAGCGATGCTTACAACAAAAAGATAGGTTTGTTTTTGTAAAAAATGGCATTCGAAAAGATAAGCATTTGGCAAAAAAAAAAAAAAAAAAAAAAAAAAAAAAATGTACAGAAAAATATATACATTAATAATATAGCAGGCAATAATACAATGTTGATAATTATAATACCGGTTTTTCCAAGACAAATAAATATAAAACAAAAAAAACTCAGCCATAATAGCCGACAAGGAAATATGTGGTCATAATTGAGCAATTACCTCAGGTAAACTCGAACGCAGTAACAGAATAATTAACAAAGTACAAATCATATGTTAACAAAAATAAAATCAAAATGCTTACAATTTGCATACTTTGGTCCACCATGCTCGTAGAGAGATCCTGCTCACTCACCCTTTTATGATTGTCGGGCAGATTCAAGTAGCACTCGTTGTCGAAACGAAACTGGCTCTGTGCACGGATTGAAAAAAAATTGACGATAAATATTCGTCTATTGAAAACTTATACAATATGGTATGTCTGGCGTCCTAGATATATTCATCATAGCAATAACGTATAAATATATATCTAGCTACCTTATATCCCGGCCCTAATCTGTGCATCGCGCATATCTGATGCGTTGTCAATGCTTCGCTGAATAAGTATATCGCACTCATTTGTCCGCAAAACACGCGCTCTTCATCTAATTCGGGAGTTGCTCCTATGTAGCACTTGTCGAAAGGCTGTGAAATAATAACATTTTTTTTTTCAAATCGGTAAAAGGCAAGTGCCGCTTGAGAAGACCGTAAATATTTGCAGGCACTCACGTCATTTGTCGAAACATGCCATGTCATTTCTGTACTCGACGCCAACTGACCGTTGACCAGACATTTAATTTCACTCTTCGTCCACCTATTGTATATATACACTACCGCGATCATATACCACTGCGAAACAAAAAAAAGAAAAAAAATTTACAGCACAGATTTCTTTTTTCTTTTCCTTTTTTCTCATATTAAACGTGCTAGGTATATATTGTCTTAGAAAGTATGTTTAATAGTGTTATTAGTTCACCTTTCGTGGTTGAAATTCGTATTTGACACAATGTTGGAAGCCCTTGCCTTTTATTTTCATAGACGTCAGGACTAAGCAGTTGCCTACGAAATGTGCAGAGTATCCTACTCCCTTGCTTGTTTTAAAACTAAAATATGATAAAAGAGCATTATATTACTCTCTGCCCGATAAAGACAATCGCACTTGAACTTTCTCTTATTTCTCTTGTATTTTTTCTTTTGATATGAGAAAAGCACAATTTATGTAAAAAAATAATAAAAATTATATAACATGGATGAAAACCTATTGCTAAGTGAATATAAAATTGAAATAAGATGCGAGGTAATTTGAAAAATGTCAGCATTGTTTTCTTTAAAATTGTACGCAAACAGAATCAGATTTAATAGATTTAGTTTGAATCTCTGCTTTCTTCGAAGTCGAGAAACATAGGTGATTTTTTTCACTTGTAAAGAGAGTACGCAAGAGTGCTTGATATAAGAGCACTTACCAGTAGAGGTACGGTTTTTCTCGTTCGATATTAACAGAGTTGATGGGGTCTAGGCGGAACCATGTGGTGAAGGTAAATCCATTCTCGTGTGGCCACTTTGCAAGCGGCGGCAAGACAATCGCCTGCGGAAAACGTGAGAAACGATTCTCGACAGATTATAAAATATTTATATTTTTGGCAGAATATTGAAAGAGATTAAGTAAATATCGGAGTTCCGACGTTTTCAATTTTCGGTAGTTATTTCATTATATTAGGTGTACAAATTTGCTTCCGCCGTTTTCCTATAGATGGCATTAGCGATAAGTAGTGGTCGAAATAAATAGATCATAGACGTCATGCGATAAACTTGGGCATCCGTCAACATAACCCCATAGAAACGTTAGTCGATTTGTGTCCGCATCGTAAAGTTATTCTCGATTGAAAATGTCAGTTTACGAGCCAAATTCTCGTCATTTGCGGGGGGTTTTAATTTTCTGCTTCAATATGAAGAAATCTGCGGCTGAGGCTCATCGAATGAGGCACATCGAGGACCGGCATAGCGGTGGAAGAGAGAAGGTTTTCGAAGATGCAGAATTGGAGGCATTACTTAATGAAGACTCGAATCAAAGTCAAAAAGGAATTGGCACGATGATTGGGAGCGACTTAACAAGCAATTTCAAAATGTATAACCAGTTTTTTACAATAAAGCCTCGAATTTCGGGGAAAAAACGGCGGAAGCAAAGTTGTACACCTAATATGTTATGTCGTTTCTGATTTATACAACATTCATATTTATATAAAAGTAATAAAAATAATATGTCAATATAAATACATTAAAAAAGTTACGCTATATATAGAAAATATATTTAACTTTAGTTTTAATTTTTAATTCTATTCTTTAATTTCTAAATATTAATTATAAACGTTATTATTCATTCTTCTTCTATTATAACAAATTATAATCTGTAATAAATCTATTCTCTCTTATTTAAATCGAAAAATATTTGGGAATATTATTGTATTATACAACATTATACAACAGGTTTGTATTATTCGATAGTATTGTATATACGGTAATGATGTTCAGGAAAGTTCCTTGCCATGATTGATTTCGAAAATGTGAGCCGGTAGCGGAATCTTGTGGGGAAGAATAAATTCTCTTATTGGAACTTTGATCGAGTTTAAAATCGAACGACGTCCTTTGGGATGTCGTAAAGTAAGAAGTATCTGTTCTAAGGTAAAGAGAAAAAAAGAGAGACAGGCGAACGAGAAAAGAAACCAACTTACCGACCCCTTTCTACCGGGGAAACTGAAAAATACATCGGGCCCATTTCGCTGTGGCATTTGACGGAGGACGTTCAACAATTTCGCCGAATGCCGCGGCTACAAAATATATAAATATTATTTTACGTTACGGTAATCTTATCGTATCTGATATATTGATCATAATATACTCAATATATTCTTATCATAATATTTATTTAAATTTTTATTATACAATTTGCAAAAAAAAAAAGTCTTAAAAGTTCTTACCCACTTTCCTTTAACAGCTTTCATAGCGCCGAACAAAAGTTTTAATTCTTTCACTGTTATGCTGTAGCTTGCTAGCACTCCCAGCATATCGATTAATAAATCTGTCGTAGTACACAGAAATATATATAAAAAAAATATAATTTTTGCATTATTAAAGAATATACTTAAATAAAAGGAGCAAAACTTTCTCTCGTAGTGATATGTAATTAATAGTATCGTAAATAGAATATAGAAATCCGTTAAAGTAGCTTTGTCATGCTTTGAGAAATTAAATTACTTTTGCCGCTTATCAGCGATAATTTGATGCCAAACTTAATATTGAATATATACTTACCGGCGACAACAGTTTCCGCACGAGATAATCGATGTAGAACATGTTCTATGAGACTTACGTCCGTACACGCTTGTAAGTTTCTGACACTTTTTCTCAGGATCGCGATAAAGACGCTCCATATTTCGGCCTGCGACAAAAATATCACATAAAATTATTTATTTACATTTATGACACCTGATGATTGATAACACACATACATAATATTATATCTATCGTATATAATTTTTATTTTACGGTCTCCGTATGTTATAATGGTTTCAATAATAGAAAAAGTATAATATATAAAGCTTTTTAGATCGTTGTACGTCTTTATATTATTAATATAATATAAAAGTAAAGATTTTAATATCATATAAAAATAAGTTGAAATTTTTTTTAAAGTTGTTGTTAATCAGAGGATGTATAATGTGTGTATAAAGAGATTTTTTTGTAAGCAATTGCGAATAATTCACTTGGATATTTCAAATAAAACAAGACAAGTAAATTCTTTCACGGAAATCGCGTGTTATTTAATACGGTCAGATAACCGATTTTCGTTTATATATACATATATAGATATAATGCTGAAGAACGATGCAAGTCTGCAAAGCAACAGATTATTAGTAAAGCTAATCGACAACTATTTCAATATGCAATATCCTACATATCCGGCGTGTTTATACAGCGTGAATCCACTTTCAATGATTTTGCAAAACAGTTTGAATTCAAATTATTATACTTCTCCGGATAGCCGGACAACCGCACACTACCGATGCCAAAGCCCGGTTCGTGTACCCGCGTAATCCTCTGCCGATATGCAAGGTAGGCCACGAAGCGAGATAACTACGGGGGTGCGGGGTAACCGCCGAATAGCGGGGGAAATCCCGAAAATGCCGCTGGAATTCCCCCAGTTGGAATTTCAGCCTCGCGAGCCGGAGTTTTAGCGAGGAGAAGTTATGGGCATTCGGATAATTCCGGAGTAATGATCTCGCGGCTATACACCTTGTCGGCTTACTACATCGAAGTTGCGAATGAGTCCGCCGGAGCGTGGGCCAAAAAAAAGCGACAGAAAGAAGAAGAAAGGAAGGGAGAGTCGTCCCGAGTAATGCCGTGGAAGCTTCCAACTGTCGCACGACTGTGATAAATTGCTCCGAGTCGCGAGAGCAGTGGTTAGTCAAGTTGATCTTCGGAGCTGGGTAGATTGGTATCTCCCCTTCGGGCTAAAGGATGCTGCTTATCTGTCTTCTTATATGCTGCATCGCGAGACAATGGCGGGACAACATTTTCTTACTATATAATATTTTAATGTCGGCTTTACGGCGCTATTTCATGAGGACGAATCCGAGAAGAGTACATTCTCGCGCTGACAACATGCGAATCGCGTACCAATATTTCAATGTGTATCTTTACATTCGACAAAGTTGAAAATTGTGATCAATAGAAATACATAATAATAATAATAACTTCTCGAGTCTCAAAATAACATGCTCGGTGTATTTAACGAGCCGATATTGTTGCAGCGAAAAACGGTGAATATCTGACCGGCGAATCAACAACAACTGTCATTCCGCTGTACGTGAATATTATTGTTATTATTTCGTCGTGCATGTATACGTCGAATATTTCATATGCAACGGATGCGAGCATCATATTCGTAGGGAATTGTGGGTGCAATGCATTAATACACCGACACAAAAGCTAGCCATTTTGACGAATCACCGGCGCAGTGTTGAATAAATGCGCCTTCTCGCTTGTCATTTTTTAGGCAGATGTTGATTGGTCGGCTTTTCTCTCTCTCTCTCTCTCTCTTCTCTTCACTAAGATAATAAAATGATAAATGACTAGCCGTGCGAACTGATACACTCGATTTGTCCGGCTATATGCTAGGAAAATGTGATGGATGTGAAAAAAAGAAAACATTTAATTCACGTTGCGTGACATTAATGGTGGATAACGACATATTTGAAAAACGCCATGTACGTATGTGCCTGTGTGTGTTACTAGCGAGAGATAAATAAAATTTGAAACTTGTAAACTGATTTGTGTTAATATGCACAAATGGATTGCTAGAGACGACTCAAAATTAAAAATAAATTTTATTTGCGTAGCATTTCGTAATCTATGTATCCTACATTGTTTATGTATGCGGCTATCATACTCTTTTATATTACACATTTGTTTTTAACCATTTAATAACATATTCAGATATTTTTTTTGAAAAAAAAAAAAACTCCAGTTCGAATAAATAGCAATAACGGCAAATAATATTTTAATTTGAGCAGCACGTCATCTCGATAGCGAACGCCATGTAATAAATTCCATGTTGAAATTGTTCCCGTGTATTCGCTGAGTGAAATATAAATATGTTTTTTTTTTCATGTAGGGAATGTCAAAAATTTAATTACTCTACCAGTTTTATTTTTTGCAACAGTAAAAAAAAAACAGATAGCTCTTACGATATTTATTATTCATCAACTATGTTCGTAATTCCAATGTGATTATTGTGATTTTTCAGATTATATATTGTATTTTAATATAATTAATTCTTTTTAAAATATTGTAAAGTTAGAAATAATACAAATTAACATAATTACTTCTGAAAATAGAGAACTTAAAAAATACATATTGCTTTAGTACTAATTACTTGCTAGATTTAAATCCATTAAACTTTTCCACTTAACTTCACACATGTGTGAAATTCTCGTAAACCAATGCAAAATAAAACATTTCAGATTTTATTATAAAAAATATTATTATTATATATTAGATATATTTACAACATATTGAATAGAAAATAATGTAATTAAGCATAATTAAATTTAAGACTCAATTATTACAAAATATATTTATAACAACAATTAGAAAGCTAAAATTTCATATTCAAATCTCATCGAATAATTATTTATTACTTTGAAAATATTTAAACGACATTATTTATATAAAGTAGCATTATATTATATTGTATTTCGCACTTTAAGAAAAGATTATTATTCTATAACTTAGAATGTTTTGTCAGTTAATTCTGTCCACGTGAGAGATAAATTTTTTAAAAACATAAATAGAGCCGAATTTTTGGAAAACAAAGCCGTTTCGTCACATAGTTCATCCTTTATAAAAAGAACGCTAATGGACGTAAACTACATCTTTTACGATGTATCGAAAGGATTTTAATGGCTGACTATGCGCACGACTGAACTACTCACGCACAAAATCGACGCGTATAAGCTAAATTGCGTCGGCAAAAAAATAATATATCTTTTTGTAGGAAAACAGAAATTTTAGAATTATTTAATTTCTAAAATAAATACTTGAAATTTTTTACGTTAAGTATCTTTATAATTAATCAAATTTTCCTCTATATATATATATTATATTACGAGAAGTTCAATGAGTAACATATTAAATTAACGTATAATCGTAAATATATCTGTCATGAAGACAATTGAAGGCTTGTGTATAAATATAATTACTCGACCATAATTTGCCCGGTTTTATCGTTTAGCAATCCCGAATAGCATTTAAGAAGAAATGTAAAAGCGACACTATATGCGCTTTTCCCACGAGTCTCTACTTCCGTAAATGTTTCAGGCGTGATTCTCGGGGCGGATACTAGGGGATAAGATAATCTTGCATAATATCGGGGCTCGCAAATCTTTAAAATCCAAGTACCTGGCGTAGCCGCGAATAATTTGCTGCACGCGCCAGCGTCGTTAAGTTGCAACATCAAGAATCTATACAGGATCTCTATACGGGGAAAAGCTTGTGAACGTTGGATCGTGTAGAGATCATGGGGGAAAAATACAAAATCGCGCGAAGCAAAAAATTTTATCATTTATAATATACGCATCTACATTATAATAATTTAATTGATCTTTATATATTTATATCTTTATATTTAATAAACTCAAATAAAAAAATTATCTAATATTTGAAAAAATTATGAAGGTTTATCGCAAAACTAAATTGACTAATAAAATTCTTGTTAGCAACTAAAAACTGTCATTTTTATCCGGCTTTATTTTTGCGAATCATTTAAATCATTTGTTTCGATTTCTCATGAGATATTTCATTGGTATTTTATTTTCATTTCTCCATTGCTATCGACCCCTCAACGATACTAATTCTTTCTAAGCTGTCACAAACGAGTCTCGTGAGCCGCTAAAATTGGTACGCCCTAACGGGGAGTTTCGCAGAATCGCATTTTCTGTGGGATCGTTCAATTTCACCATGGCCATCCATTACGCTACATTAAAATGTACTAGCCGGTTTCGTACGTAACGTTCAACAATTATGCCGCACTAAAAGCCACTGTCAGAGCGTGGCTTTTAAAGGCGACTACAATGTTGAAAAGAAGGAGAGAAAGAGGCGAGAGCCTGTGCTTTTTCACTTAGCCGAGTGTGAAAAAAATATCCTTGTGTGCATTTTTTTTCATAAGCATGAACATAAATTTCGACCTTGAACTATATATAGCTCAATTTCAGGCTCCAGATAAACGAATAGGAAAGCTGAAGTGATTTCTATGTAAGTCATAAGTTTTGTATTTATTAAAAAAAGAGCAACTTTGAATTTATTAAAAAATTAGTGGATAAAAAAAAAGTCCAAGAAACATAATAGTTTCTTTAACAATTTTTTGCGTTTGTCTTTTTTGATATTAAAAAGAAAGACACGAGAGTACTTGCGATGAACTTAAAAATAACACAATCGAAGCTGATCTGTACGTTAAAGAGCAAGACCGAATTTAAAATATTTGTGCCAGAACTAATTAATTCGTTACAGAATCAATAGAGCTTTTCGTCCAAGACTCGTTCAATTTGCATAGCATTTTGTGCCGTTCCGAGACTTAATCCGATTTCTCTTCTTCATTTCATTCTTCCTCAGTTTCCCAAGCGTCGTTTCAGAGTTAAATTGCAGATTACATAAAGATAAACGACGACGACGACGACGACTGGATCAATGGTTGCATCACTACCATATGTCTTTCATCTTTCAGATTGTCCGCAAATTATCGCTCGCGGACTATCGCATTGTTATTGTTGCATTTTCATTTATTTAAATCCTTTCTCCTTAGATAAAAAATTCTTAATATGCATAATAATGAGATCCAAGAAAAATAGCGCTTCTTTATTCCACCATTTCTATCTCAATTTTTTTTTAAATTTCCGTTGCTTTTTGACACTTCGCCATATTATTTCTTTACCGATTCATGATATTTTCTTTCCACGAACTTTCTGAGCATCCACAGACACAATATGATGAAATTCTTCATTCATTTTAGAGCAATATCTACTTAGATGGAAGAAACTAAATAAGGAAAAACGGATAAATAACAAACTTGTTGCCGAATGACAAATGATTAATTATCAACACTTATTTAAAATAAATTGAGCATAGCGTATAGCATTCAAACTTTACATTTTCATGTTGAACTTTGCATTAAGAACAATGCGTTAAGAACAATTAAATGGATGTAATCTTCGTTGGAGTCAAGACAAAGACTACCATATATGTCAAAGACGGCTGTGCAAGAACGCAAACTATTTATGCGCAAAACGGAAGTTCCATTCGATGAGGACGCGTAAAGTGTTTATGCCACGGAAAGACCTTTCCTCAATCGCTTCTTTGAATTCCGAGTCTTTCAAAAGTTCAGCTTTCGGTTAGCGGCCAACTCAATTGAATTTGAATCCGTTTAGCATGAGGTTTCAATCGTAGTATTAGGTTAGGTTAGGTTAGGTTAACCGTGTACTTATTTGATTTTACTGTACCAAAGGATCGAGAATATATGTATGAAAAGAAAAGACGATCGAAAGTATTCGTTGTCAATCGCCAAAAGCGTATACGAGATTTACAATACATGTATAAATCGATAAATATATCGATTGATAAAAGAAATAACTTAATCAATTTAAACCGCTTTACAGTTTCGCTTTGAAACGTATACATCATAGAGTGACGCGACGCAAAAGTACGAATTTTTATTTTGCATATTAGTGAAGTTAAAACATTAAGTCAGCGGATCTGTCAAAAAACAGGTAATTGTTTAAAAGAATACATTGTAAATAATTTTATTAAAAACAATTTTTTTTTTTTATACTAATTGATTTGTCTCTGTTATTCTGTACATAGAAATATTACGGTAAGATTATCAAAAACTAAATATTTTACGAGATATTTAATTTTTTATATCAAAATATGTCAGATTAAAATATAAAATAACTCAAAAAGTACTTAATAAAAAAATACTTTATTATAGTGTCACCATCTTATGGCCCCCTCGAAACCAAACAACTTTTGTCTGAAATATTTTTCTCTTCCGGGCTTGGTTTTTGAGATATTTGCCTGAGGAGATTAAAATGGGACACCCTGTATATATATTATTATAGAGAATTTTAATGGAGTATAAAATACGATAACATTTCAACAAGAGGAAACTCTATTAAGGATTATCCTCTATTAAGGATTTATTTATCTTATTGGATCTCCCACAAATACAATATTATTATATACTAACATTATATGTATTAAATATAATTGTCTGTTTCTGTTCCGCCGTAGTTTATGTGCGCGACTATGAGAAGTGAAGATTAGCAATAAGCTGAAACAATATTTTCTCGATATAAAGTACCCAAGAGCTCGGGGAAAGATATAGCGCTACTTGTGGTAAAAATGATAGGTAAAAAGAAAAATGCCCGTAGCTAATATCGTGCCAAACACGGGGGAAACTTGTAGGGCGTCAACAAGAATAGATTGCTAATATTATTCTTTGGATGCGTAACGGATTTGTTCTTTGTATTTTATAATATTAATTAAGATTACTTTTATTTTTATAACAAATATTGCTGTACTACGTCTCATACATAATACGAGTATCACATCTCTCTTTCAATTGGTTAAATTTTATTAAAACCCATTCATTACTCTTTTCTTTGAAATGAAAAAATTACTTTCGAAACCGCAATCAAGTTAAGCTAAATCTAAGTAGATTTATTCGTAAACTGATAATCTTTTTGGCCGCTCTTGAAGAATAAAATATTATAACGAAAACACCGTAAATATAAGAACGGACAGACAAACGTCAGAAAAACCAGAAATTCGATTGTTTGGAATCGTAAAGAAACACAACGTTACCTAAATATATGCAAATGGCGAAGCGCACTTAGGGAGAGCGGAAAATCAGCGGCTGTTCCACAGTAGTTTCTGCTACTTGTAAACATTGACATAGCACCCCGTAAGACATGCCTTTTGCTCTACCGACTATGTCGACTGTTTCATTTTGACGACGTTTACATTTCACTTTTGAGTTCCCACATTACTGCACAATTCTGTGTTTGTTATTTGATAATTTATTCATTACCGTTTACAATTTTTCTTGTAAACAATACAGTGAAATGTTTAAATAATTAATAAAAATGATTAAGTTAACAATCAGCAACAACCAATGTGTGTGAATATCTTGAAATTATCTCTCATGAATCTGTTTCAAAAATCTGCTTCTCTCCCCTTTCTTCATATTTTAGTCATCTATTTAAAAAATTACGTTTCCTGTGGGATTAACTGGAATATATAGGAAGTTTTATTTTGCCAATTTTAACCTTTTCGTTTTTATCATCGCTTTTTATCGCTATGTTTTATGCGCGCAATAACCACGAGTGTACGACCATCAAAAGTGTCGTGCACGAAAAGGCCGTGTTTCCGCCGGAAAACGAAATCCTTTTCGCCCTACCGGTTTCAATAAACCGTTTCTTCTTTCTTTTTTCTTCAAAATAAATGATGCCATTTCCGACGAAAGCCGCGATCGCCAGTTGAGGTTTACCCGAGAAGACGTATTGTATATGGCGCGACCCGCGATTTCTCGCTTCGAACGCGTATCTAGCTATAAAACATTCGTTTTGTAAACGACAACAATGAAATATCAGACCGAACACTACTACGTATCATAACTTGAAGATAGCAGGAGGGAGAGGAGAGGAGCAGGGAATGCAGTATTTCTCGGAACAATCGTGAATTGGCTTGAACATACCACGCATTTCTGCACTCCTGACGATTATCGATATACGAATACTCCAGTTTCATTTTTTTCGATATTATTTACCTGACGTCTTTAAAACTAGCGTACCATCTTTATTATTGTACGCGATAAGAGACTAATACCAGTATTCATAGTCCTTCCTTATTTTAAGGACGGAGGAAGCCTCCATGAAGGATTCCTTGAATCTGCAAGGCCACCTTGTTTCATAGATGGACCTCGCGAGTCTCCCTTTCAGAAGGAAGGAATATTTTAGGGATTTTTAGTGACCGACTGGAGGCAGCACCGTTTTATGCTGCTTGCAACTAATTTCATATAATACATATGAAAACTTTTTCGTATCTTCAAAAAATTTCACGGGATTTTCCCAATCGCGAATGTATCTTTTCGGAATCCGCCACAGAATCCGATTCTCTGGATTTTCGTCTTCAAATCCATCGTCAGAATCATTTAAAAATTCATTGTCCATTATCCCTTTTTCCTTTATACACTTTCAGTTTGAGAGCGCGACAACAAATAACCACAAAACCACAAATGTAACGAAACTAACTTTTGGAGGTTATATTTGGTTATATTCTGCGTATCGTCTGCTAAAAAGGTCGCATCACTCCTCAAGGAAGCTCGTGACCTTCCTTGAGATAAGGGAGCCAATAAGATTCCTTGTTCGGTCAAGGAAAGTTTATGAAACGTGGAACGAGGAACAAGGAATCCTTATTCCTCAAGGACGGATTATGAATACGGGTATAAGCGGAAAGGCCGAGCGAGGATAATGATAATTCGGAAGAAAGGAAACGATTTTTCGAGACGTGCGAGCGAATTGTCTAGCGGCTTTAGGTTCGCTTCTACAACGTACATCTTTCCCTGAGATATTTTCCGGCGAACACGACGTTTCTTTGAAGTTGCTAATGTTATTTGCGCTCTTATTTAAGCCAGCATGTCGAGTCGTTTTATGATGCGATTTGTAAATTCTCCGTATCCGCGCACATCATATACTTTGAACTTTATAAATAAAAAAGATAACAACGTTCATATATTTCCTTACTATTTCTTAAATATATATATATGTTTTATAAAATAATTAATAGAGAAGTAAATTAAATATAAGCGCGTCAAAATATGAATTTCGACAATGAGTCGACGAAAAGATTGATATTCAGGAACAAGAGATTCTTTTTTATCAAATTAATTAAAAACATGTTTTCAATCAATAAATTCACTAATTAATATAATCTTTAATTAATTGTTTTACCAATAAAAAAACTATCATATATTATTAAAAACATTTAACAATGATGCATTATTATTCTGCTTAACTTGCGTAAAGAGGATTTTGTCGGATGTACTGAGAAAATGTTTTTATGTCGGTTATCAGAGAGAATGTTCTAATTATGTCAGCTTTACGAACGACGGGTTCATTACGATGATATCCGTTTTCTCAATGTACAGTTCCGCGTAATGCTATTACATAACCGCCACTCTCATCACGGCATTCGCGTTATCGTTTTTCATTTCCCATCCTTCCTGACACAATCGTTGCGCCAACCCCATCCTATCGCCCCTGTCGGAAGACAGAAGTGCGAATAAATAACGTCGCGAAGACGTCGTGACGTAATAGATTCACGTTGATCTTCAAATTCGAGGCCCATTGACGTCTCCGTCAAGACGGAGAAAAATGACGTCGCATTATCGCAAGCGTCGCCATTTCAATTACCGATCTATCTCAGATTCTCCAATCGTGTCATCGGATCCGTGAATTCGCGATATAGAGAATTTGCCTAAATCCGCCAATCCAACAAGTACAGTATATCGTCATTGTCACAGTCGTCGCCAAACTAGATAAATATGATGCCCACTATCCAGACCCATCGTCAGCAAAATGCGATTTAAATCCCGGACTGCTTTTCGTTCGGACGTTTCTCGTTTCTTCCCACGAGTCGACCGCGACCCCGCATTTTCCGCGACTCTCATCCTCTTCCAGTTTTCCAATCTCCGTAAATTGAGATTCCGCGTTACCCCCGACGCATTACGTTACCACGGATGAGATGAGCAGAGATCGTGCTGCGCGAATTTGCAAATATCCCGACGTTGCCGCCCGATCCTCTTCCCGCCCTACGCACGCCAATTGGATTATTACCAGGACCACTTCGCTGACGTATATTTACATATCTATCCGCTATCGTATCCCGCAATACTCAAGAGCAAATGGAAGCTTTATGAGAGCGAGAAGACATGAAGCCTTTCACGAAGACTATATAGGCGAATCGTTTTTCACGTGTGGGAGAGAGAGGGTCTCATTGCAGGAGATGTTATTAATATCTTGAATAAGAGGCTTTGGAAAAGAGAAATAATTTTCAATCCGATGTAATTCTCTATTTCTAAAAAGTATAGAAAATAGTTCCCATTCGAATTAAGCATTCAAACTGAAATCAAAGAATTGATGTTAAATTTTTTATATACTACATTTTTTTTTCTTGTGATTTTTTGATTGCTTTGCCAAGTCTTGTACATGCACGTGCGCGTTATATTTTGTGAAACCACGCAAAAATTTTGTAAATGTCCAGGAGGTAGAGGCAAACGGAGGCCAAAAATACAAACACTGTTCTGTCAAATAGTAACGAGATAACTCAGAAAAAAATAGAGCGGTTTGCGAATATGTCTGTGTAAAAGTAGGCGTATGTATTGAGATAAAAGCACGGTAGTGAATAAAGAACGGTGACGGAGAAGAGCGAGGAAATACGTGCCGCGAAATAATGGAGCTACTTTCGACGGTGATTTCAAATCGGTCAATCATAGACGACCTAGTTGACACATGCAACGAGATTGCATACCGCGTTTTTGCCAGCCGAATTGTCGATTTTTCGCGGAACTGGATTCTCCCCTTTGTTGGGCGCGATTGTGCCCTTTTCACCCGCTTTTCCCGTTGCGAAACGCTTTTGCCAAGTCAGGAAAAAAATCCGTCATAGCAGAGCGAAACGGGAATTCTTATTAGAGTGGTTAAAAATGTACGTGGGTACGTGGGTATGTGATTGGCAAAAAAATGAAGAATTTGTTCGTCAGAATACATTGTCACGCTGCTGATCGAAACTGTCATTTATCTAATAGTTCAGTTCTGCGACTAGTAAGCCATAATCATACCTCTCAAGAAAGATCGATATTCCAATATTTGGAAAGTTTAATATTTTTAAGCATATATTACATAATGTATATTTATCTAAACTATGTATAAATACAATAAAATATCACAGGTAGTGGTTGCAAAAAATCGAAGAGAGAGAGAGAGAGAGAGAGAGAGAGAGAGAGAGAGAGAGAGAGAGAGAGTAAATTTTATTATAAAACAAATTCTAATAAATCAATTAAGTAAATCATATTATATATCGTGTAAAATAACACAAGAGCCTCTTCTCCAACATCATTCCCAATTGATGCATTTCATCTATCTTCTTTGGATACACATATATGACTATCGATATATGAATTCGCGGATACGAACAACATTATAATTTGCTATAATTAAAGCTGTCACAAAAGTGTTGGTCGCACGACGTTCGTATACATCAGATGAAATTACACGTGGAACGGTTAATTATAGACCAAACAATAATTGGCAACAAAACATTGTGTCGATCGTAACTGCGTGTGCATAACGCGTTACATAATTCGCAATCGTGTATATTAGTACATGCGACGAACGTCGCAAATTTAATCAAATTGCAAGGAAATAATTTTATAGAACTATATTTATCTAGAAAATAATTATTTTATTAAAGAGAAACTGAACGGATCGATAAAGGTTAATAAATCTAATATATAATGAAGTAAAAATTTGTCTGACTAATTTGTTGACACGCAAATTATGATATACTTTTCACATTACTTCTCAATAAACTCTTGTGTGAAACGTTGGTTTCCCAAGCGGATTATCCTTCTTCGACGAAACGATCGATCATTTGAGATCCTTCTGTCAGCTTTTCTCTTCTCTGAGAAACCTCAAAAGTCTCTTTTATTTCCATAAACCAATGAAATAATTAAAGCTCTGGAATTATCTTCCTTTAGCTTAGTTTGCAAATGAGAAAGAATAATCAGCATTTTGTGCTATTTAAAACTAAAAATTAATTTTAATATGCACAAAAGATATAAAAGCTTATTCGAGCAAATTTTTATCCATTTACGCTTGTGTAAATTTTTCTTCCGCGATACTATATAATAATAATAATATCTTCATATATATATATATATATATATATATATATGTTAAATCTTATATTAAATGATGCATATAATTATACTACATAAAATACATTATAACTTATATGAATAACATACACCGACTCACACACTGACTTTTGATTACATTGAAAGAGTAACGATAACAATGAACCGGAGTGCTGACCGTCGCGTTTCTCATCGTAAGCAAGAAGAAGAAATCTTTTGTAATTTTGACATTTGTAAAAGTACTTGAAGAAGGGCGTTAAATTTTATGACAAAGTGAAGAAGCGAATGAAGAAGAACGCGATGAAGAATCGAAAATAGCAGAGCCGCGACATGTTTGAAGATAAAAGCGAAGATATAAAAGTGTTAAAACGACCTAAAAGTCGTCATATTGGAAACGTTCGTTCAATTGGTTTCATAAGCGAAATGATCATCTTAAATTTATCCTCTTCTTCGAGATTTATAGAAATTGTCTACGTCAGTCATCTCTCTCTCTTTCGTTGCTAAGCAGAGTGTAATGTAAGAAAATTCGATCTGATTTTTATTCTGAAACCTATCGAAGGCTATCGCGAAGAGCAATATTGTGGATTATAGAGGACAAAATGCCTCGTGCTTTTCCACAAGATCTCGCCGACGTTTCTTTTTCTTATCGTAACAGGATAGATTTTTGTGTAAAAAAGTGCTTTTACAATCCTGGCTACGATAGGTAACAACCATTATCTTAATGTAATCGATGTCGACCAAGAATTGCTCCCGCGTAAAAATTTAAGTACATAATCTCTGCCATTTGCTGTTCGCTCATGAAGAACGGATAAAGACCTCGATAATGCAATAGAATAAGATTCTGTCTTAAAAACTTCGTTGTTGAAAATATATATAACAGTTATAAAAAAAATTTTCTTAACTTTTTAATTAACACATTCTTTAACGCACTTAATCTTTTTTCACTTTAAAAACTAACCCATAGTGCGCCCTCTACCCATGAACTATCCATATATATTGTATATTAGGTGATTGCATAAGTTTGTGCCCGATTCAAATATAAACTTCAATAGATTATATTTTAGAGATAACACTTTTATTAATCAATTATATAGTCTCCATTCTTTTCTACAATGGTTTTCCAACGATTTATAAACTTGTCGATTCCATTTTTGAAGAAAGAACTTGGTTTTTCTTGAAAAAAGTTTGTAAGGTGGTTTTCGACAGCTTCCTCGGAATTGAGATTCTTGCCATTTAAACTATTCTGCAAAGACTGGAACAGATAAAAATCTGAAGGCGCAATATCTGGAGAATATAGCGGGTGCTGCAGAATTTCCCATTGCGACTCCTGCAGTTTTCCTGCAGCTTATTCCTTTCAGTCAGGAGATGCGGTACCCACGTATCAAGCTTGGAAATGTATCCAAGCTTTTTTAAATGACGAAAAGCGGTTGAATCATCGATGTTCAGCCTCTCAGCAATATCCTCAGTTGTAATCCTTGGGTTTCTTTCCACTAAGGCATGCACAATGTCATCATCGATGCCAGAAGGCCGTCCAGAGCGGGGTTGATCCTCCATGTTGAAATCACCATTTCGAAATCTGCCAAACCACTTTTTGACTGTTCGGAGAGCAGGAGCGCGGTCCAAATAAACGCTTTGAATATTTTTTTGTACAATCCCAACACTCACGCCTTTCCGAAATTCATATAGCTTTACATGCCGCAAATGCACCTTTCGTTCTCCATTTTTAATGATTTCTCTTATGCACAAATGGACTTATCTGAACAATGTCTGACGCTAAATATACAAGAAAAAGTTTTCTAAAAACATTTTTTAGCAACTATTCTCTTATTTTTTATATCTTTGCCAAATTCTTATCGATAAGCATTTCTAAATGATCTATACTTGTAAAAGACAATTAATATATAATTTAAACTATAATATATAACTTTTACTTGGTAGCAATTATAGAAATAGAAACTGCGCATAATTTACAATGTCTTTCCCTTTAAGAAAAATTTAATGAAATAATAAATATGCTAGAGTGCTGTAGCGTTTACTCTACGTAGCAGCGATATTAGGATAGCTTTCGATATGTCACAATTCAACGCACAGCGCCACTGGGCGAGCCGTTTCGATTAGAATGCAATCGAGTGAGAGGCTATCATACGCAGGACTGCCCAGTTCCGGTATCCTAATCTCATCATCCTGTCACTTTCTATCTAATCAGCTTCGTATGATGTAGGCGTCGGAGTATTCGGATAAAAGATTCGATTTTCTTCTGGATTTGATCAAAGTCTCCATTGTATTGATCTCCTATTTTAGTTTTATTGTCTTTCAATGATCCCCTTTATCGGATTTATCTACGCTAAAAAGAAAATTGCGATGCGCAGAATGTCACTACAGTAAAGCAATTCATCTCGCGACGATATCGGAACCTGTGTAATAAATAACAATGAGAGCCGATGATCAAGTTGGCAAAATCTGGCACGTAAGTACTTATTTCGCTTTCGTACCGCGTAGAGGAGATTTCGTGAGTGCCAAGCAAATATTTCGGGAATTTTATGGATTACAGTCCACCCCCTATCGAGCCGAAAGTCGTGATATTCGCGTCGTGTTTCGGTAACGCTAACAATAAGTCATTACGACGTTTATGTGAAACTAGCACTATACCGCTTATTAAACAGAATCCTAGCGTATCCTGGGATATATTGTATATACAGACTGCAGCATATTTGCACGCAAAATAATATGCGGCGAGGTACTTCATAGCTATATACATATTTTGCTTTCAAGTACTCATATAATATGTATGGCTAGGTATATTATGTGTGTTAGAAGATAAATTTTGTAGCGTATATAACACGAAAATATACAAAGCAAGCTTGCGTATGTATACATTGCTGTGTGATTAAGAATGTTTCGATATAAAAAATTTAAGCATTTAGTTTTTGAGTAGTAAGTAAAATATTGTATTAACGACGCGGCACTAATTTCGGGACTATTTTCACGATTATTTATAATAATTGTTATTATGCCTAATATTATAATCACGGTATAAAAAAAAAAGTATCGAATAAATTAATTATAATAAATTAAAGATTTAAATTTTTTTCACCCGAAGAAGTACCTGTTTAAAAAAGCTAGTTGCTTGATCGCTTTTGTTCTTACACGTACAAAAAGATTTATGAGATCTAACGATCAGCTGAAATAGTTGCTTCTTTGCCATTTACAAAAAAAAAAAAAAAAAAAAAGCTTCATCGCAAAGCCATGATTTTTCACGCTAGAAACGGGGTTAGAGAAACGGGAGCGTGAAAGACGAGAGAGAAGAGAAAGGGAAAGAAACAAGAGGCCGCGAGAGTTATTTCGATGAGAAAGCTCGCATGGAGTGTACTCGAGAAAAGTGTGGAAACGTAAAAACCGGTGCGGGATTTCTTAGCTTGCACGGGGAGGAGACGTAAAATTCTCCGAAGCGTGGAAATGCTTTAAAATGAATATTCGCGCGACGTATTGTACAAGAGTTAATACAACGTTAATACCATAAATGACACTTTGCGCCAATCTCGCAATTTACTAATGATATCTCGGCCCCTTATCCGAAATGTATTTGCGTTCGGGCTCGCAAAATGTCGAGATACGTGGCGCGATCGCAGAATACTAAAAACGATCTCTCGCTCGTTACCGCCTTGAATCCGTGCGATTCGAAGCAAATTGCAACGTACTGAAGAAAAGTGAGAAAGAATATCCGCTTTAATCTAACAATCTTCGCAGGCAAAGATGTAATATTGAAGATTTAAATGGCCACGCTCGTGAAAGAAGAACAGTAAAAAGGGCAATGTATTGTCAGTAATATTGACGTCTTTACGCGATATGATCGTGACGCAAGCAAAATATTGTAGCTATATTTAGTCAAAATCACTTTTCCCCTTTTCTATCTCGATTAAAATCTTTTTTCCCGAGTATATTTTGTAAAACGGTGATGGAATGAATATATTTATATCTGTTTATATCTTACAATTTTTAAGAACAATGTAATTATAATCATTTTAACACAGATTATTTACGCAATATTAATAAAGTATGTCTTGAGAGAATGTAACAGACTTCTATATTCATGCCATGTTTTTGAAAAATTTTTGCGGTGTGTTCTTTTAGCGCGACACGCGAAAAGCTTCGCGAGTGCGAAATCTCGCACAATTCTTCCTGATGAGAAATGTTATCACCGGGTGAAGGAAATACTCTCGTAAAGTGTATTTATTCCGAGTACTTCTCGGAAATAGCACTCGGTTAAGAATACTTTAATTTGCATAAGCGAAAGCTTTGCCCAGTGTCATTGTTATTCGAAAGAGATACGACATACTAAAAAACGAAATTTTATTCAACGTCGTGATAAATCAAAGTAGAATGCAGAGGATGAAGAAAATTGTGTACGATTAAATAAATATTATGGACAAGGTTCTTCCCTATATTACATCCTCTATATTAAGCATCATTCTAGAAACGGACGCAAGATATTACTAGTTACGTCAACATTAATATCGTTTTAATGGTATCTAAGGATAAATATTTGCGTTACTTGATTATGAATGAATTAGCAGAATGCATTATTTGAATTAATCGATGATGCAAACGTTATATTGATTCGTGTTCGAAGGAGCCATAGTTAATTAGAAGCATGATCCGGCAAACGGATTGTAGGCGATTCTCTATCGAATAATAGCTGTGAAGTTTACAAACTAACGTAATATATATGGAGTACTTGAGAGTAGACACGAATTGATTGCGTTCTTCGGAAACTTAGCCGCGTGATATATATTCCAAACCAAGGCAGGTTTACATTCGTATAGCTTATGCTAAGTTCTATGAAATCAATGTCTATTATATATCACATATTTATTTTCTATTATTTTATAATTGTGTTATGATATTTAATTATTATATTTAGATATTGTAAAAGATACAATACTGTAAGACATATTCCGAGCAATTTACGAGTTTAATGGTTCATGTCTCGATTCAAAAAAATCTTTATAAAAGATTGATTTTTGTATCACGCGCGAAAAATGGTTTGGAGAATTGATAACTAAATCGTGATTGACCTATTTCATTTTATCGCATATTCCTCTCGGATTTTATATATTTTCTTAATTATAAATTGCATCATATGTGTTTCTTTTTAATCGAATATTGCAAAATCAATTTCGTGAAAACCAGTTACATTATATTTAAAAAATTTTTTTACGTCTAATAATAATAATATAAAATAAATCACATTAATAATTAGAAAGGATATCATAGATACAAAATAATTGATCCACGATGTTATAATATTATATTAAAATATTTATTACCGAACAATCGATATATTGGATGATTGCATAAGTTCGTGCCCGATTTTCATAGATGGCATTAAGTTACTGCATGGCGGAGTTCTATTGTTTTTGTGTGGTAATTGTCGTTTACACCGAATAGATGACGTTGTCGTATGTCAATTTAGCATCAGACATTGTTCAGATAAGTCCATTTGTGCATAAGAGAAATCATTAAAAATGGAGAACGAAAGGTGCATTTGCGGCATGTAATGCTATATGAATTTCGGAAAGGCGTGAGTGTTGGGATTGCAGAAAAAAATATTCAAAGCGTTTATTTGGACCGCGCTCCTGCTCTCCGAACAGTCAAAAAGTGGTTTGGCAGATTTCGAAATGGTGATTTCAACATGGAGGATCAACCCCGCTCTGGACGGCCTTCTGGCATGGATGATGACATTGTGCATGCCTTAGTGGAAAGAAACCCAAGGGTTACAACTGAGGATATTGCTGAAAGGCTGAACATCGATGATTCAACCGCTTTTCGTCATTTAAAAAAGCTTGGATACATTTCCAAGCTTGATACGTGGGTGCCGCATCTCCTGACTGAAAGGAATAAGCTGCAGGAAAACTGCAGGAGTTGCAATGGGAAATTCTGCAGCACCCGCCATATTCTCCAGATATTGCGCCTTCAGATTTTTATCTGTTCCGGTCTTTGCAGAATAGTTTAAATGGCAAGAATCTCAATTCCGAGGAAGCTGTCGAAAACCACCTTACAAACTTTTTTCAAGAAAAACCAAGTTCTTTCTTCAAAAATGGAATCGACAAGCTTATAGATGGTTGGAAAACCATTGTAGAAAAGAATGGAGACTATATAATTGATTAATAAAAGTGTTATCTCTAAAATATAATCTATTGAAGTTTATATTTAAATCGGGCACGAACTTATGCAATCACCCAATATTAGATAACACCTATTCGCTTCGTGCCGCTACATCCGCTTAAGCGACCAATCGATCGCGATCGACTTTAGACTTAAGTCTTCATCGGGAGTTTCTCAAAGTAAACTCACTTTTCCCTATAATCCCAGGGATACGACTGATATACACGGAGGACGGAACCATAAGCCTCACTCGGCTCCTCTTCATCCCAGAGCAGAAAATTTTGTCGCGGTTTCCCACCCTTTCGCTCAGCGTTTTCTCGTTTCACAAATCTCGCTGTTCCCACTTTCGGTCAATTTCGGGACGAGCGGAAATTTTTTTTGACACCACTCTGTCCGGACGTGTCCGATCCTTCTACGCACGCGCCGAGATCTTAGACGTGCAAATTTAACGGGGATTTATGGAGATAAACCCAAATAAGATTGAACGCCGTTCGCGATTCCGGGCACGTTGACGAATACTCCGTGTACGAGGGGGTGTTTTCGTGTTTCTCACCTGACACCGCCCTTGGATTGAAATGTAAGTTTACGAATGCTCGCGAGAGCAGAATAAAACAACGATCCCGCGAGATTGCTGTTCCAGGAGTCCACCTACGTCTCCAAGATGCATTTTAAACTTTCCGCGCGGCAAGTTTCTGTCCCAAACGAGCAAAGTCATCTTTGGCGAATGAGAGAACTATCCAAGTTCCAACAGGTCAAACTTGATGTATCGGTCCAATGATAAGAGTATCTAAAGAGGTATTAAAGCCGCAGCGTCTACTGGACCCAGTCAACAATGTCGAAGTTTCCTTCAATGGATATTATCTATGTCTTGTAATTAATTATCAATATCGTCTATAATTTTGCTCGCGCGTATTAAGAATTTTTTTAAAGTTATTTCTCTATTGAAATTAATTTCTCATTTACCAATGTAAAAAGGGATAGTTTTTTCATCTTAGAATACATTTATATATCATGTAGATTAGTAGACGTTGCAACATTAGCAGATTCTCGTCATATAATCCAATATTAACCTACTTTCAGATATTATTGTGCATCATAATAATTACGTGCATATTCTATATTGCGTCTGTCCTATCGTCATATATATTGTAATTTAGTTTGAGTATTTGGTATAAACCATGCTACGCAGTTACGGCGTCGTGATAGCATAATTTTTATATAAGACAAGTTACAAACAAGTTTTTTATTACTATCATAATATATGTTTATTTATAACCGTTATAAACTGTAATACAATATATCTCTACATCTTAGATTTTTATTTAATTCTTTATTTCTTGTTAAGTTTCATTGTATAATCTATTGAAAAAATCTACGATGTATTATCGAAACGTTAGTTTTTGCGATGAAAATATTTTTGAGCTTTGAAACATTACCTTAATGCTATCTATTGACTTGTCGATTCTTATACAAACTCAGAATTTTTACCTTTTGCTATTTATTATTATTATTGCGATTAATGCAACAATTCCAGGTGAATTGAATGAGTTTCTGCTGAATGCGATCTTGTTGTTAGATTATTATATAACATGATGTTACGTGCGACGCAACGACAACGGAATTTCGACCACAACGTTGGGTAACGCTGTTACGCGCAAATTCTTTTCTGTCGACGGCGAGTTACTTGGACAGTAATTTGACATACTGCAGTTTTATGGAATTACGGGACTCCAGCCTCTAATAGCTCGTCCGAAATATTTCACCAAAATGGACATGTTGTCATCATACAAACGATTTACGTTACACTAAACTCCTACGACAAGAAAAAATGAGATGCTCGAACTTTGAGAGATTTCATACACGTTTCTTTTCGCACGTTTAAACAGTTAGGTCAAGAAATAAAACTTTGTTAAACATACTTTTTTTTAATTACATAAATAAAATATCCTAAATTTTTTGTTATTTTTATGAAAATAGCGTATCGTCTAGTTAAACTCATACGATGTCATGCTCATATGAATGTGTAGAATGCCGTAAAATTGATAAGCTGCGAATATCGTTTTTCTGATCGTTAAATGGCGCGTCGACTGCAGCAGCGGCGGAGATATAACTGCCGTTCGCTCGAATGTTTGTAATTGCATTCTGTTTTTCTCGTATCGTTTCCGCGGCGAAACCGAGAGAATCGAGCAAACTTTTCCGACCAACGGAAGCTATGTTCGAAGAAAAAGACATCCTCGAGAGCAAATAGTCACGGAAAATTTTTCCGATGACCATGATCTCCAAGGCAACGCACATCCGATGTAACGAGCGATTCGTAGCCGATTTATCCGGTATAATGAATTATTGTTTCGAGACGCGCGCGTCAGAGAGTGGTGTAGTACGTTAAATTAAAGCAGACGCTGACAAATAAAAAGTTTACAGTCACCAGGACGAAATAAAACAATATTAATTAAGTCCATCGTCGATAACGGCCTGATAAAGGTCGGGATATATGCTGTGGCTCCAATCGAACATGCAGATACAAATACATTCTCGCGGGGAAATGAAAAAAAAAAAAAAAAAAACATAAGAGGGTTGAGTGAAACAGCGGCGTGGATCTCTTTGTGCAGCGACGCGTAACGATCAGCGCCGTTGCGGACAAAATCGCAAAAGCGTACTGTGGGTCGTGCGGAAAATTGAAATCGCGCAAGATGATGTACGCGGAACGTTTCGTGCAAGGTAATCCGTTTCCCTATATACCAAGCATGCTATTGAAGGCAAAAGAAAAGGCGTACATGTATTAGTAAAAAATAGCTTTATCCAGAAAAGAAGAGGGAGCTGTTTCTCTTTGAAAAATTGACATTTTGATATATACAGGGTGTCCCATTTTAAAGAATCCACTCAAATATCTCAGAAACACTGCGTTAAATCGAAAAATGTTTCAAACAAAAGTTGTGCGGCTTCAAGGGGGTCGTAAGATGGTGACCTTCACATGACCTTCAAATGATTTTCCAAGATCAAATCATTGTCACCATCTTACGGCCCCCTTGAAGCCGCACAACTTTTGTTTGAAACATTTTTCGATTTAACGCAGTGTTTCTGAGATATTTGAGTGGGTCCTTTAAAATGGGACACCCTGTATATATGTATCATTATAGCGTAGTTTATTAGTATATTTTAGAAATACAAGCGCAAGAGTATACTGTGTAAGAAATAATTTAAATCGTTTGTCAAATAATATATTAAAGTAATTTCCGGCGTTTTCTGTATACAGTGTCGGAAGTTTGATGCATCAAGTCTTATTAATTAAAAGAATACTTTATACAACGGATTACAGACCATACTGCTTAGCGCTTTTCTCAGCGCGCTGTAAAAAGGAAAAGAAAAGTAGAGATCGCTTCCGCGCCGGAATTTTCACTTCGTTTCGTTCGTTAGTTGACGAGCACCATTTCTCTCTCTAGTCTCTGATTGGCAATAAAGCACGAGCATGATCGGAGCGCGAGTCAAGACGTTTGTGATAAAAGTAAAGTAAATGAAAGCCGTTGTCCGTTTTTCGAATAAAAACTGACGCTTTACGATTTTCAATAAATCAATCGTAATAGATCTTAATCACGAACTGCGAACAGATTGCATTCGTCGCACTTTGTTTCCGAAGCAGATATTGTATAATCTCGTTGGAAAAATCTTTCATCGTGATTTTATTTATGGAAGTAAATTAATAGTATTCATGATTTTACTGAAACAGTTTATCACATTAATAAATATTTTTATTTTTAATTACGTTTCAATATCATAAAGCATGAATAACAGAAAGAGAGAGAAATAATTCGTATCAAGAATTTTGCTATACTTTTATAAAATATTTTATTCCATTCAAATATTTTCGCAAAAAATCTTTATAACGTTCTCGTGCGATATTAACAGAATATTACATTTTAGAAAGCTAAATTTTATTTATGGGTAAAGGCTTTCATGGCGCTGTGCGCATGGAAAGAGCGCAACGGCTGAATTGAATATTTATGAATCAATATTGTATAATATTTCTTTTTATGGCGTGAGCATTTCGATAAGTATTTCCTTATATCGTAATGTGTAGCCTCGCGAAACGAAATGCCGAAAATTTCAAGCTTCAAAAGCCACGAGCCAATATCAGCGTAGGCAAATATAAGCAAGTCTGATATAATTTCCGCGCGTAAGTTTTAAAATAGAACGAGATATTGCTTTTTATATTGTTGCAAGTCTAATATGTTGTATGCTGCTAATGCATTAAATCTCTAAAAATAATTTATTTAAATTTCTATGAATTTTAAAATCTCCCTCTCTTACTTTGAAACATAATATATATATATATATATATTATACAGAATATTTAATATTAAAATATTTACGATGTAAGATATTATCGTGGATGCGAAAAATCGCTTCTAGATTTGTCAAGAAATATAAAAGTATCGACGATGCGGGATAACTCATGCAGCTTAATGCATTTCTGACAGATCGCAGCTCATATATCTTCTTTAACAATTCAACGGCTAGGGTTTCTTGAAAACGTGTGAGCGGTTTGTAAATAAAATACACATTGTGTGTTTATCCTCGGTATTCGATATATTTGATAATATTTTATAATAAAAAACATATATATATATATATATATACACAATATATTTGCATATGTTGTCCGTGTGCAGGCGAGATCGATAACGCGAACGAAGCACACAGACGCTTCGGTAATTTTAACCCCCGTTAAACGCTGCAAAGCCCTCTGTCTCGCACTTTTCCGGACCGATGCTTTGACTGTGCATGCAGCCCGAACGGGAATTTCTAAGTTATCGATAGTGACGTTAGCGTGGGTCGCGTTACTGCTCATCCGATTCGCTCGGATCGTGCATCTCGGTGCCACGAGAAACTCGGTGGCAAAGCCTCTCCCGGATGCCCCCTCTATGAAATAATTTTCCAGTGCGATGGATCGATGCAAACTGTCGTCGTTGAAGGAAAGGGCAAGTGGATCGTACACTAAGCGAAGGAGAGGGCAAGGATACCTTGGTATAAGAACGCATCCCGGTCGGGTACGGAAGCAGGGAGCAGCCACCTTTCTAGATGGCTCGTTTCTCCCTTTATGCCAATGGATACAATGTCACGAAAGCATGATGTGGAACTAAATGTTCATCAGCATATCGATATGCCGTTGGCTTTGCCTTCAGCTGTGTACGCGCTGATGATCGCGAAGACAAAACTGCTTCTTCTTTTAAAAGAATCGATATGTTCAATCGTTTATTCAAAAAGATCAAAAAGATTTCAGTCTTCGTAGATTTTATGCGATTTTTTAATTTTGTTTTATTATCGAAAAATAGGTTAATTCTCTCACTCATATCAAGTATATAAAGTAATATATTATTTTCTATAGAGTATTTTCACATCTCTCTCTCTCTCTCTCTCTCTTTCTCTCTTTTATAATATTGTAGCATATAATTTTTTTATAAAGGCCAATCAAGAAAAATATATGCACAATGTGCATAAAGCCAGGAATCTCATTAAACGTACCAATGGAAAATAATTGGATGAGTGGAAATTATACCAGGTTCTATGCAAACAATGTTTAAAGTTTCATCCTCACGCCCTTTACCGAGATCCTAACTCTTTAAATACCATCGTGCACATTCTTTCCGTCGTATTTCTCTTCTCTGTTTACCCAAGCTGTGCACGAGCGCTCAGCTCATAGAAATATAGGACTCATGGTCCGCGAGTAACTTATGAATTCTGTTACGTTACGCATTGTTTATGCGATTGTGGCGTAGCATTTTAAATTTTAACGCCTCTGCCTTTTCCGCAAGACTCTAGCTATACATGATCTCGACAAAACTACAATAGTTTCAAAGAGGCTGCAATAGGAGTACTATCTCGCACGCTGATGCCCCATTATCTTCCCACCTCTGCGCATCGAGACTATATGCAAATCACGACGAATTGTTCCTCATTAATACTCATTCGTCTTACTTACGTGAAACGGGCTTTGAGCGCGCTAATAAAGCACCAAGGAGCCATTACGCGTCCTTTGCAAATGACATTAGACTGCCTTTTTTTCCTTTCTCTAAAATATTAAGTATTCTTGCTCTCTCTTTCTCCTCTCTTTTTCCTAATCATTAAGATAAAAGAAAAGAACATTAAAACTACATATTTCTTATCGTTTCTCTCTCTCTTTTTTTTTTACTTTCTTTATACTTGTTTATTGTTATATTTTTAATTATTTTTTTGTCTGCTACAAACACGCAGAATGCAGTAGTTCTGATGCACATTCCCGATAAAAATTTATAAAACATCTGCAATAATGATTAATCGTGGAATGATATTTCGATAATGAGGATAAACCGCGCAGGCAAACAGCGCATATACCAGGTATATAAATATGAAACCGGAATTTTTGTATAGAAAATACACGTTTATTGTATGAAAATGATAAAAAATATTTTATTCCAAGTATTGCCCATTGCTAGTTATACATTTTTCCCATCTCTCTGACAATTTGTGGATGCCACGCCAAAAAAACTGTTGCTCCTTTGAGGCAAACCAGTCATCGAGCCATTTTCGTACATTTTCGTAAGAAGTGAAGCGCTGCTCAGCAAGTGCGTGTCCCATCGATGCAAATAAGTAGTAATCGGATGGAGCCAAGTCTGGTGAGTAAGCGGCATGCGAAAGTATTTCCCAACTAAACGCCTCAATCGTTTCCTTGACCGGTTTTGCTGTGTGTAATGGTGCATTATCATGAAGCAAAATCACTTTGTGTTGCCTTTTTTGATATTCTGGTCGTTTTTCACGCAAAGCTTGATTCAAATCGAGTTGTTGTTGCGTTTGAGCGTCATCCTCATCCAACAATGTTTGCAATTCGCTGTCTTCAAACTTTTTCGGTGGTCTTCCACGTTCTTCGTTTCTCACGTCAAAATCGCTACTTTTGAATCATTTAAACCACTCAAAGCACTGTGATTTACCAAGAGCGTGCTCACCGTAAGCTTCGACAAGCATTCGATGCGATTCTGCAGCAGTTTTCTTCAAATGGTAACAGAAAATCAATGCTGTCCGCAAATCGTAGTTTCCAGACACAAAATTCGACATGTTCAACGCTATTAAAAACTATGCTGTTGTATGAAACTTGTATTGTTGTGAGTTGAAAATCTTTATCAGATGTCAAAACAAGAAAATGGCGCCAATGACGCGGTTTGACGATAACTACATTGACAGCTAGGGCCAGCTATGGGCAAATTCCGGTTTCATATTTATATACCTGGTATAAGCGACTTTTAGAGCCGTAGAATTGTACGAGATGCCGACTAACCATTCTGGCAGTATTACACGCAAATATGCACGCTAAAGATGGAAATACGCGGCCATCGTCTGTGATGTCTCACGAATTTCCGATTTTCCGCTGCACCGAGCCATCTACATCGGGTGCACCGACTCGATTACATCCACGGAATGTTTAGACGCTTGAGACTCGAGAGTTCCTCGTCGTTTTCGAATTCTCGTGATAACGCTCAACTGTAGTCTGTAGTCGAGACGTCAATGTCAACATAAGAAGTTGCGTCAACACCTACATGGGTAATTTTTTTTTTTCCTTTTCTTTTTATAATCTTCTCTACATGTGGAAAGATGGACGTTTTTCATGCGATTAAGAAAACATGTCGGAAATAAAAGAAAATGTCTTGTTAATGATATTCACCGATGTATTGGTAAATACTGCAAAATACACACACTGATATAAAATAATTTTACAAAATGTGTGTGTGTGTAATTTATAATAAAATAAAAAAGTTTGATATGCTTATATTTATTCTCTCCCATTCTAACTCATATTTATTATCTCGAGTCTAACTCTAGTAAACTCTTCGTTTTAATTTTAATTTTTTTAATTTATATTCACTTGTAAGAATTAAATTGCACGATGTCTGTGTGATATTATTTAGCTAACAAAATAAAGATTGCAACGCTATGAAATAAAAAAATAGGATTATCGCTATAGAAAATATTTTGCATATTCAATTATATGTTGAAATTATCTCGCATGAGAAATGTAGTCTAAAAAAATCAATAACAAGATACAAAGTGAATGACTTCATACATCATATATAATGCAGACGTGGATGTAATCTTCCCCGATATCTTTCGATGATAAGCGGAAAGAAATTCCGGCGGTGCGAAGACTCGTTGCGCGGCATAATATCACCGACACGACGACCACGAGTGTGTAGATATGGATATATTTTGCGCGGATCAATGCGCGGAGTCCGGGCATAACAAGGGCGACATCGTCAATACCAGGGACAATAATGCCTCGCGCGGATGTCGCACGAACGGAACGCCGATAGGGGTGAATCGGAGTTGAAGTAGGTACAGCTCTCGCGCGCGCGGCCGGGAAACGAGAATTTCCACAATCGAAGACAGAGACGGGGGCGCGAGTTGGAAGTGACGAAGAGAAATTCAGAGAGGCAGCGGCGCGGTGGTAACGGCGGTGAGATAGAGAGGGAGAAAGAGAGTGAGAGAGAGAGAGAGAGAGAGAGGGGGGGAAAGAGAGGACGGTGCGATCGGGGTGGACGCCGTGATAAATCAATATATTCCGCTCACGCAATGGCGTAACGACATCGAATCTCCGCTCGAGCATGTCCACTCGCCTCCTCGTTGTCTTCATTTCGCCTTCATCCCATAGATATTTTCAACTTGAATCATTCGAGAGTACCTCGCGCGTATATTTGCATCTGAATTGACGAATGTTCGATACTAGAGTATTGTCCGCGAGAGAGCGGGAAAAAGAGAGAAAGAGGGAGATCTATAAACGCGGCAGCGTGCAGTTATGAAAACTCGAGGGATGAAAATCGCATGGTACCCTTGTTACGCATAGAGTGCTCACTCAAAAACTTGTCGACCGTTTACTAAATTGGTTCAAACGGATCTCCATGATTTAGAACGCAAACGTTCGTAAATCAATACCGCAGCTATAGCAATAACACGATTTTCACCGAATGACGTTGATAAGCAGAGAACATATCGGACACACATCAAAATTCATGCTACACTTTGATATTGGATAGTCTGTATCTGACAAGAGGATAATACATATTTTTCTTTCCTAATTCTTAAATTTTCTTCGTTCAAAAAACTATATTCGTATCACGTTGACTGAAGAATGTTTATTAACTATTTAGCTTGCAAATATCCTCTACGGCTTCTTATATAGTTCACGGAACTGTTGCTGATAAGAAATCATTTTCTTACCGTTGCTGCAGTGCAGGGAAATATAAGCGATGTATAGCTTGCTATGAAATTTTTATAGAAATATAGCCGGTTGGCGAATATCAGTAAAGCATGTAACTTTGTGTGGAAAATGTTACGAAAACTTTCTCCCGGTCTCTTGACACAGCTATCCCTTTTCAATTGTTAACGATATATTCCAGAAGAGCGCGAGAAACTTAACTTTCTTTCGTGAAACTTTCAATGTTTAAGTTGGATAAATACATTAGATCAATACAAAGTTAAGTATGGGGGATTTGCATTTGTTGCATTTAATGTAATCGAGAAAGTGGTTTCTAAGACTTCGTAAATCAACAAGCTCGCGGCATGTTTTCTAACACAATTGCTATTTCAAACAATCATATGTATATACTGGTTTGTCGATCTCTTCTGTCAAAGAGAACAATCCGTTAACTGTAAAATTCGTCATGATTAATGGCATCAAATATCGCTATCGTACAGAAATGTAAAATGTACTATTTATTATATTAGGTGTACAAATAAGTTTCCGCCATTTTTTATCAAAAATTGGGCATTTATTGTGAAAGAACGGAACTTAATGTTTTGAGTCACTCCCAATGTAAATGCAAGTTCTTCTTGCGTTTGGCACGAATCTTGATCCAATAATGCTTCCAATTCCGCGTCTTCATACACTTTCGGCCTTCCGCTACGTTCTTTGTCTTCGATGTCAAATTCACCGTTCTTAAATTTTTGAAACCACTCACGACAACTTCTCTCACTTAAGGCAGCCTCATCATATGCTTCTACAAGCAATCGATACGCCTCAGCTGCAGATTTCTTCAAATTGAAGAAGTAAATCAAAAGTTGCCGCAAATGACGCTTATTCGGCTCAAAACTCGACATTTTCGCACACAAAAAAATATATTATACTGATAAAAAAATCACTAATATTTTAAGGTTATGTTATTGACTGATGTCCAATCTTACGATAAGGACGTTTTACACCTGACAATTTTAACCATAACTTACTGGTGGCGCCAACTTTTGTC
This sequence comes from Polyergus mexicanus, assembly GCF_030449975.1. Classification (NCBI taxonomy): domain Eukaryota; kingdom Metazoa; phylum Arthropoda; class Insecta; order Hymenoptera; family Formicidae; genus Polyergus; species Polyergus mexicanus. The sequence continues at coordinate 5,424,111 of NW_027223341.1, forward strand.
AAACGGCGGAAACTTATTTCTACACTTAATATATATTTTAAATTTTTACAGTAGCATCGATTTATTTTACTAGAAAAACTCAAATAAACGACTTTGTAATAAACTTCGATTAATTGTACGCGCGAACGGAATGACATTTTCGCACACAAAAGAATATATTATACTGATAAAAAATCACTGATTTTTTAAGGTTATGTTATTGACTAATGTCCAATCTTACGATAAGGACGTTTTACATCTGACAATTTTAACCATAACTTACTGGTGGCGCCAACTTTTGTCAAACGGCGGAAACTTATTTCTACACTTAATATATATTTTAAATTTTTACAGTAGCATCGATTTATTTTACTAGAAAAACTCAAATAAACGACTATGTAATAAACTTCGATTAATTGTACGCGCGAACGGAATGACATTTTCGCACACAAAAGAATATATTATACTGATAAAAAATCACTGATTTTTTAAGGTTATGTTATTGACTAATGTCCAATCTTACGATAAGGACGTTTTACATCTGACAATTTTAACCATAACTTACTGGTGGCGCCAACTTTTGTCAAACGGCGGAAACTTATTTCTACACCTAATATATATTTTAAATTTTTACAGTAGCATCGATTTATTTTACTAGAAAAACTCAAATAAACGACTTTGTAATAAACTTCGATTAATTGTACGCGCGAACGGAATGAAGCCATGCGATTAATTGACACCGGTCGATTCGCTGGAATATAAGCCATGTCGCGAGATTCGTTGGCATAAATTTTGGCGTGATCGCAAGTGTCACCATTATCGCGGCACTTGCCCCTAACTAGGATTAATATTCCGCCCGGGTTAATAACCCAAGGTATTCATACACGTGGGCGTACAAGCGTGACACACGTGTACAGGGAACGGGCGTAAATATGTCGTCGGCGTGTAACACGAGCGGGAAACGTAATTGTGTGACGCAGGGATGAAAATTATAACCACGAGAGAGAACGCCACCCGATCACCGGCATTCCGCAGCTTCCTGCACTGGTGACATGTCGTAAACCTCCGCGCCACAAAATCGTAAACATTTTTGCTCGACTTGATATATGATAATTAGACAATTACGTACTCGTACAATCGAGTAGCATGATGGAACTCTTTGACTGGTGTCTGGTATCTATTATCTATGTTTGAGAGTCCGGGAGAGCTTCTTTTGTCACCGGATATAAGCGTACATGTCTATCTGGAAAGATGAAACCTTTCCTTTAACCCTCGCGCAAGTTTGTTTTTACTACGTAGATAAGAGAAATATCTTTCAACTTGAAGCGAGAGAATTTTTTTATACGAGGAAAATAACGAAAAGGAAAGATCACGATAAAAATGTTCTTGAATATCCATTTCCATAAAAATAGAATTTAAACATACATAAATAATTTTAAAATAATAGATTTTAATTTTAAATATAATAATCTTTAACGATCCGTATTATGTCTGATATTACTCGAAAATAACATTGTAAAAAAGTTTATATAAAAAGAAAAAAAAAATATATATATATTGTAAATGTTAATAGATATGAAGAATGATATCAAAACGCGATATACATTTTGCTGATATTATTCTAATAATTAATAATTCGTTAACAACATATGCTAGTGTGGAATGACCATAAAATGAAGAGCAGTAATTAATCGAATAATTGGATAAAAAGCGGATACAATTATTGATATACATTATTACAAATATATGCATAGCGGCTTCCTTTGAACTAGAATATCCCTATAATATATTGCGATAATAATCAAACCTAATTGCGAACAATTAACTGCATGATAATTTATCATAGATTTAGAAACTTGCATAACATACTCGACACAACGTAAATTGATTTGAACAAACGTATTGTGACAAGACTTTGCTACTTGATTGTGTTACAGTTCGTTGCTAACCTCGCGTATTAATATTTGACATTAAATTTCATCGCTGAACTCGAGCTCTGCGCATAGATGGAAATTGCATTACGGAAATCGTCGGATC